>NC_072791.1:187953101-188259455 GCF_028583425.1 Eublepharis macularius
GGTTTCCAGGGCGACAGAAGGAGGGCAAACACAGCTCAGGCATTCCCCTGGCTCCGTTGCCAGGGGAATAGATTGCTGGTGCCGGAGTGACTGGATCCCCGATCAGATACTGATTGCCCCGATCAAGCCCCGATCAAGCCCCCACCCCGACTGCTGGATTGGTCGCCATGGACGGTACCGATCTGCTGGGTCCTGATCGCGTGAACACCATTATTGTGGGTATTTTTCTATCGTAACGCCGATTGTGCTCATCTCTAATAAAGACAGTCTTTGTGTTGTGCTTAGTCATTAGAGTTGTTTGTGAATTTTTTCTCATCTGAATTTCTCTCTGAATACTGGGGTGCTGAATTATTGATCGTCTTTGTGAAGTAGTAGCAATGCCTTAGGAACCTTCCTTTAGATTTCTGGATTTTGTAGACATGCACATGCAGTTTGCTGCAGCTTTAATTCTTTCCATTTGATTCTGCCTTTTTCTTTTATCTGCTTTGCCAATGCACTTGTGTTCACTGATAAAACAGTGTAAAAAGGAAACTTGATGTGGTCATGGTTTCAGCTCGTTGTATGATCATGTGATTTTGCACGTTGAGAGCTTCCTCCATAATTACTTCATGTATTGGTAAAGGAGAGGAAGACAACATAAAACCACCCAAAAAATGAAATTTGAGACAAACCATACACCAGGATTTACTTTAGAAATGTTCCATTTAAAGAACATGGAATAGCCCAAAAGAACCTAAAGGGAATTTTTCTCTCTCTATTAACTCTAAAAAGAGATCTTCAGCAGTGCTATCTGCTTCATCATAGATCTGGAATCATACTCTGAATGCTTTAATTCAGTTCTAGAAATGGCATAGCCATATTTTACTTCAGAAAATTTAGAATCATATACTAGGGTAACAGAAACGTAAGTCAAGAAAATACATAACCCAAGTTTATACAAAATCAGAAACCCTTTCAGAAGCCAATGAGATGGTGAAATAAATGGTACACAGTACAGAAATTATGCACAGCAGTGCAAAGTGGATTGATTCTGTTTGGTGGGGAAATCAGACAGCTGGTTGGATGATGGCCCTGTCAGGTGCATATTTGCATAATCATTCTTTTTCCCTGTTGTTTGTCCTGCTGCCTATGACAATGAAACCAGACAGTGAGGCTCCAGAATAAATATCAAGAGGGAACGTTTCCAACAGCTTCCAATTATCAGAAATAATTCTACATTTGGAACATTTACTATATTTACAAATGGGCAAGGTTCAGTTCAGATCCTGATTGGTAAATTGTTAAATACACATTTCTAATATTTATTGGCCACGGGGATTTCAATTACTGCTGAACTGTTTTGTATGAACCTTTCACAGCTGTTATTGTTTGTGTCCATAATACCATCTCTGAAGTATATATACTGTGATGGCAGCTAAAAAGATGATTTCTTTCACAGGGGGAAAAATGCAATCCTTCTTTAATTCTTTCTAGAATATGGTACCATTTATTTCCTCTTCCCTTGTCTTTACTTACCTTCTCCTGAAGTTGCTGTGCTGAACAATAATAAGCAAAATAGCCCCCTTGTGACTTTGAAAGCATTTTCTCAGGATACTGTCAAAAACTTAATTCTGATTCATATTTTTATTGTTCCAAGTTGGCAACACAGAAATGGACAAGTTATTCTTCTGGTTTTAATGGTTATAGTCCTCTAAAAGGTAGCAAAAACTTATACTAATGATGTCCCAATAGATGGCTTGGTTTCATTTGTGGCTCTTGCTAACTTTACAGCTATTGATGTTTGCTTAATTAATTCTAAAGGGTATCCTTAAAATATTTATTTCAGTTTGCTTTCGCTTAAGGTAAAATATATATTAAATTTAAGTAGAATGTGCTGTTGTTCTGGAGATGTGTTTATGCAATTTATAATGAATTAATTAGAATTAGAATGAATAAGAATGGAGTTTAAGGATTGATGCTGAAGAAAATGTAGAATAGAATCAATTCACTGAAGATAAAGAGATAGCTAGTTAGAAAAGAAATAAGGATAACCATTATTTTTTATATAGAAATTCATATACATTCTATAAAAGGTCACAAGGCATTAAGCAAGGATACCCCTATCTCCGTTGCCCAAGCCACATATAGCAATACATATTCATCCTGGCTATTCACATACCTGGAGAACAGAATGAGATTGCAGAGTCCCTTATCCACACCCAGGTATTGCCTCACAAGTGGTCCTTGGATGAGACTAAGAGCCAAACTACAAGTGACGTCTTACACAGGTTGGACACTTGTCAGCTTCCCTCAAGTTTTGATGGGAAATGTAGGCACCCTGGTTTTACAGCTTGGCTCTCCATTACTGCTGCAAGACCAGGATGCCTACATTTCCCATCAAAACTTGAGGGAAGCCGACTAGTGTCCAACCTGTGTAAGATGTCACTTGTAGTTTGGCTCTCAGTTGCAGAATGTGTTTCAGTTGTGGGGTACACCACAGATAGACCTCTTTGCTACAACTCTAAATGGAAAATGTCATCTTTTTTGTGCCCTGGGCGTAAGGAATGCCAGTTGTCTGGGGGAATGCCTTCCAGTTTCTCTGGATAGACAAATTCTGTTACATTTTCCCTCCTCTCCTTCTCATTTCTGGAATGTTAGGGAAGATAAGGCTGGGTAGCCAAAGATCATCTCAGTGGTGCCCTTTTGGCCCAGTCAAGCATGGTTTTTAACATTGATGAGACTTTCCAGGGGAGTCCATCACCTGTTTCCCCCACTACCCCACCTCCTCACATAGAGGCCACACTATTATCAGAACATCCAGGCCATTCATCTGAGAGCTTGACTTATTTTCCATTCTTCCATTCTCTTCATGTTAGAAGGGCATTGCTTTTCTATCTCAATAGAACAAAGTCCTTTAGAAAGAATGTCAATTTGTTGATAGGTTATTCTGCTCACAAGAAAGGTCTCAAGGTCTCAGGCCACTGTGTGGTCTCTCCACAATAAAATTATGTTACAAGTTGGCCAAAGTAGACTGTCCCATTATTGTCCATGCACATTCTGAAAGGTGTCAGGCTTCCTCAGCAACATTCCAAGCTGGATTTCCTATCAACACCATCTGCAGAGTGACGACACGGTCATCCTCTTCAACTTTTGTCACCCATTATGTGGTAGATGGCCATGCCACAAAAGATACAGCCATGGACTAAGCAGTATTGCAGTCACTATTCCACTGAGGCCATCACACCCACCAACCTCATGGGGTAAGATAGTTCACTAGTCACCTATGCAGGATTGTACTGGGACCACAGCGATGAAACATGGTTGCACTTACTTGTAACTGATGGTCATCAAGTGGTCATTAGTGCAGTCATACAACCCTCCTTCCTGCCCCACTGTGAACGCTATTTAGATAATTTTTAACAATTGAGCTCTACAGCCACAGCAGAGAGAATGAAGGTCAGGTGCCGCCCCCCCCCCTCTTCCTCAGCATCCTGAAAAAGGCAGGGGAAGTTGCTGCAGAGGGGGGTTATTATTGATTGACTGACTTATTGATTGATTGATTAGATTAGATTTTTAGTCCACCCTCCCCACCAGGCAGGCTCAGACCAGAGTACATTTCATTTTACATAAATAACAGTTAAAAACAGATAAATATTATACAAATAACATTAAAACAACTTTATACAGTAAATACAGCTTCTCTTCAGATGGCAACTATAAAATACTGCATTTCAGGGCCTAGCTCATATATAGGCTCATATATAGGGTGATGGACAGATCTTTAGTGTAGCTGGTAGGGGCCCACTCTAGCCTCCATCATATGCCTGGCGAAACATCTCTGTCTTACAGGCCCGGCGGAAAGATAACAAATCCCACCGGGCCCTGGGGAATACTTCTTGTGTTCCAAAGAACTTGGAAGCTTTTCCCACGACAGGCCTGCACTCATGTGCAGTACCCATGTTTGACTGCACTGGTTACCCCTCAATGAACATCAGTTACAAGTAAGTGCAACCATGTTTTATCAAAACATTTTACAATTAATTGTGGGATCCTCCTTAAAGATAATGTTTAAAAAGTAACTCAAAGGAACAATATTTTTTTCCTTGAGGGAATTAGTCCTCTACAAAATGATTTTGTACCTGCATAAGATTTGTTTGGGAAGAAAAAAATAATTTTTTCTTCTCAAGTGAGTAAAACTTTGAAGAAGAGAACCAAGCAATAATTACTGAGCAAAACAGAGACAGAGATTAACTTATCTCTAGTTGAAGCACCTAATGTAGCAATATGCATCGCTGCTTTGCACACACAATGTGATTTCTGCCAACAAATAACTAACTATGGTAGAAGCCTGAACATGATAAATGAAGCTTCTTTCTCTATGTCTGCATAAAACAGGTTACTCACACTATAAGGAGCATAATATGTTTATGCTGCCATTACTCGATTTGGGATGACTGTGAATCCTTTACAATGGGACATTGTATAGATGACTCATTCTATTAATATGTTATTACTCCCCCTATTTCCATATGAAATAACCATTGTGCCACCAGCGGCAGTTCTTAGTAGAGTCAAATCTCTCCATAAGAAGTTTGGGATCAGGATTCAGTCTGTCCCCCTTCATTTCTATTTAGGGTTGCAGGCAATCTAGAGAAAAACAAGCCTTGCCTCCTAAATAGAGACTTAATGGAATGTCATTTACCTCCAGAACCTGAAAAACTTCTCCTTCCCATTTCCACATATTAAATAATTAAACTGTGGGATTCACTGCCGGTGGAAATAGAGATGGCCACAAGAACAGATGTCCTTGAGAGGATTTAGACAGTTACCTGGAGGACAGGTCCATCAGTGGCTACTAGTTATCATTAGTAAAGGGAACCTCCATATTATTCTGAGGCAATAATCTTCTGAATCCCAGGAGGCAACATGCTTGTTGGCCCTCCAGGGCAGCTGTGTGTCTTTTGTGTGAAATAGGATGCTGACTAGATGGACCCCTGGTCTGATATTGCAGGGATCTTTATGTGCTTATATTTTTAAATCTCTTTTTAAAAAAGCAGAACATTTTTTTTCTGGAAGTTGTTGGCAACCCCAGTTCTATCCTCAACTGTATCTTGAATTATCCAGGGGCCTGCATACCTTCAGGCAACTGTATAGCTTGGTGGTACAGCACCTATTTTCCATGTGGAATGTTCCAGGATCAATTCCTGGCACCTCCAGCTAAATGGTCTTGAATAGGTGTTCAGGGAAAAACTTTTATCTGCCCAATAACCAAGAGAGCTAGTACTAAGTACTAAGTACAGCCAGTACTAAGTACACAGTACTATAGCTGGGCCAGCAGTCTAACTCAGTATAAGGCAGATGATCTCTCTGAAGCTTATTTTAAGCTTATAAAAACATAAGGAATCCAATTACGTATGTCCAGCATCTTGTATATTTTGTCCTTTAGAGACATTAAAAAAGTTGAAACTTGTGCACTGTCTCTTCCAAAAGGATCTATTCTAGGGAAAATCTCCATCTTCTACTTGAACATACTGTTCTTCCCTTAATGCCTAGACTGAAAAGGGCATGATTTATTGAAACACTGAGCCATCCAAGAAAACCTCCCATTGTTAGCTGTGAGCCCTTATTCTAGCCTATGTATCTATGGGCAAGTTTGGCGATTTGATGATTTCAGCTCTGGAAGATTTGTATGTTCTTTCTTCATGATATAGCTACTTGAGCATAGACACATATGTGTTGTGTTTGATGTACTCTGTGCAACCCTGCTAAAGCTAATAGATGATATAGATAAAAAGAACGGGATATTGGAGTGGACAGAATATGTTGGGATAGGAGGGTCAGGTTCAAATGCCTATTTTACATGTGGGGATGACAGGATGACATGATTTCCTTCTAGGAAGTCAAATTCTGTAAGAATATATTGTGATCCTTATTGACAATGTTCTTGCATAAAGCAGGAAAGAGATCAGAATAGTCTATAATGTCTACTGCATTTTTTTCTACAGCTAACGACGTTTCACTGCTCTTTTCCCCATTTTGACTGCATTTTAAATGCTAGCTCTTTTCCCCATTTTGACTGCATTTTAAATGCTAGTTCAGTCGTAATGAGGATCTCATGTCGGGCTCCTTTGAAGTGAACATTGACTTTGCAACACAGTTTTCCAGTACTCTGATTTCTTCTGTAAAAGAAATATTCTAAAACATACTGACAGGCACATGGTTCAGAACCACAGCTTGTAATGACATCTGTGGTGCTGGTTCTGTCATGCTGTTTAATAGAGAAGAAATCATATTTCAGAAATCTTTAGGGAAGGTTTTGTATCTTCCTCTGCATTTGCTTATCATCTAATTATGACCATTACTGAATACCTGCTTGGTACACGGCAGAGTACACTTTTTGCTGTGTTACATCTCATGTCGATTGGTTGAAGGGAAGTAGCTGAATTATTGAGCCTGTGATCAGGTTTTTCCCCCCTTTGAACGGATATACTTTTGTCAGCTAAAACTGAAATCCTCAATATATCGTATGCAGCAATGGGCAGATATAAGCGGTGAGACTTGCCCCTACCATATGGTTATGCCATAAACGCCTTCTCAGAATGTGCTTCAAGCATTAAACTACTGCCCAAGCTGGCAGAAAATATGGAAATTGCTGCCGAAGAAGGCAAGCCAGATCCTGCTTGGGAAATGGAATGAACAAATGTGGGGATGACAGGTGAGGCCAGTTCACCCCCTCCCTTGCCCCAGGGCCACACTAAGGATCCTGATACAAGAAGGCCTTCTCAGAGTTCCTGAATTAATCAACGCAACCTACCCTATGGATATCACCCTAACCACTTTCCTATTCTTAAGCGAGTCCGAGAACTGATAGCCTGACCCATCCACTTTGCAGTTCGTCAGTCATAATTGATAACTTTAGTTCCACCCAGAAGACCTAATTAAACCTTCCTAGTTCTTTGTCACACCACAGAGATGGTGTATCAGCTTATTATCCCACTTTGGAGACAGTTCACCAGCTCTTTATCTCACCCTGGAGACAACTTCTCAGTCCTTTGTCCCACCCTGGGAACAACCTCTCAAGACTTTGTTTTGGGGGCAGAAGACATAATCTTGCCCCTGGGTAGGATCCATGGTATAAAATAGACTGCCTTTCTTCCCTGAACTGTGTGCATGCTTTGGAACCAACGTCCACCCTCGAACCTCCATTTGAGCCCTTCTGCCTTGAAGCACCAGACTCTCAACGCTCCTCCTATCTCCCGGACGTCTGGATAGTAAATATCACCTTACCTTTACTCTCTTTCCTAGTCGTGTGTGTGTGTTGCGTACTGTTGATCCTTGTTACTCTCGATAAGAATTCCCTTTCTGTTTGAAACATCTGTCTGGTTATTGAAAGGAGTTCTCAAGCTGGGGCAATCTTCGTATACGTAGGCGGAGATCCCTCAGTTACCCCCTCTTGCTGCCTTCTCCTTGCTGCTAATTCTCCACAACTCACAAGGAGACCTTCCCTTCGGGTAACACAGAAGATTAAATTTACTTTTTAAAAAAGCAACTCTCCCAGCTTTTGGGATCCAAGGATTCGTCAGGTCATAAGCTATGATAGAGTTTTGGTGTGGTGTCACAAAACTTGCTACAGATTTGACAAAGTCAGGAATGGATTGACTGAGTAATTCCTGAGCCTAGGCTACGCTTCCTGAATTTAGGTATTAGGTAGCAGCAGGGCTTTTTTTCTGGGAAAAGAGGTGGTGGAACTCAGTGGGTTGCCCTTGGAGAAAACGGTCACATGGCTGGTGGCCCCGCCCTCCGATCTCCAGACAGAGGGGAATTGAGATTGCCCTTTGTGTTGCTGAGCGGCACGGAGGGCAATCTCAACTCCCCTCTGTCTGGAGATCAGGGGGCGGGGCCACCAGCCATGTGACCATTTTCAAGAGGTTCCGGAACTCTGTTCCCCCGCGTTCCTGCTAAAAAAAAGCCCTGCGTAGCAGTGTAGTATTTTATAATTTATTATATGTGCATACAGCATTCAGTCTATTGAGTATAAAGATGTGACACACAGTCTCTTTTTTAAAAGTGGTGTTTTACGTTTTAGATCTCAAATAATTCTACTTACTGAGCTCTTATTTTTTTTAATTAACCATGGCTCAGATCCTATAACTGTGTTCTACATGCACTTCTCTTTGGCTATTGTGAAAGTGCTCCTCATCTGCATCCTTTTGCACTAGGTAATTTGGAGGTTCTTGAAAAAATATCAGTCTTGTACAAGTGGAAACGCCTTACTGTAAAGTGGAGAACTGCTTCTGCAATGGCCGAAGGGAAGTGCATGTGGAAGGAAAACATAGGACTCAAGCCAATGTGTTTGTTATGTCCATTTTTAATTAAATGAGGGAAAATACAAAAAGAAATATAATCCCAAAATATTAAGTCATTTTAAAGGTCTTGCTCAGATAATTAAATGCTTTCTTTCCCAAAGATCTGTTGTAATTTCCATTGGAATATATGATTATGACATGCTAATGAGTTTATGAACTTCATTACACTCTAATTTTATTGCTTTTAATCAATTTGTAGCACAATTATGCCATTTCAGACTAAAGTTTGTTTAGAAATAAATTGAATCAAGCATGCAAAGCCAACACGTAGACCCACGAAACTGATCAAATGTTATTTATGTTAGTTTGATTTCTCTTAGTGTTAGTGCAATGCCACTGTTGTTTATCAGTATCCTAAGTTCTTTTAGCAGGGAAATGACATTGTAAAGTAATCCCTGTGATAATGATGTAAGAGCACAGCAACCACTCTAGAGTTCATAGTGACTGCACCAACAGCCACCAGTCACTGAATGCCATGGTAATGGGAGCCAGGCAAAGCATGATGATGCCAGCACACTTCTGTGACATCACTGTGTCCCACTCCACCTACAAAACAAAATTAGGGAAGACTGAAAGACAATGCAGAACTCTCACTTGTTTGGGGGACTGTGATCTCGAGACTCCTGTGGTCTTGAGGGATTCAAATCCCTTTCTGCAAACAGCTTTTCAAGCAGCCACACATGACTGGGAACTGGGAGTGAACAGTGATGTAGCAAGATTTTTGCACAACACCAAATTTTTTATGATAGTAAAACCATAAGGAGATTGTGAGGAGCTCTAAAAGAACCTCTACGAAGTGGGATAAATCATGATAAATAAATTCTTCCAAGCACAAGCCCACCAGATGTGAGGGCCCCCAAAGACCATTCCAGGGCAGCTAGCCGCTGTTATCTCCCAGGGTGCCTTGTGTCTGACGGGCTGCCTGCCCTGCTGCTGCTGCTGCTCTAACATGCCCTCGCTCTGGTTTTCTTCTGGGAGCTGGGGGCGGGGGAAGGGCATGTTAGAGCAGCAGCAGATCTCTCTGCTGTCACTGCGGCTGGAGCTTTGCCGATGCGGCAGCTTTCTCCAGAGCAGCTCCATGGGGGCAGGCAGCCTGCCAGGCACAGGCCACCCTGGGAGAGAGCAGCAGCTGCCCACCCCTAAACAGTTTTTGGAGGGCCTCGCGCCCAGCAGGCTTGTGCCTGGAAGAATGATTTGCAATGGCTGTTGCTGCCTCTGGCTTCCTCTGGCTCTTCAGCCAGCAAGGAGAGCCTGAAGCTGGCAGGTGGTGAGCAGCAGCAGAAAGAGCTTCTGAGGCTGCCCTCGCTGCTACTCCACCATCTGTTCTCACAGAGAGGGGAAGGAGTCTCTGACTACACTTCCCAGGTAAACTTGCAGGACCAATCAAGTGCTCTCCATGTGTAATTCGTCACTTGTAGCTTGGCTCCGAGTCATGGACTAACCAGTGTCTAAAACAGGCCTATTTAATTCGTGCCACCGAGGACATCATAGAGCAGGAGAAAAACAGGCCCCACCTCTGCCAATTTGGTGAACCCCCCTCCAATTCCTGGCAACCAGCTAGTCCCATGATGCACTCTGGGAGGGAGAGGGGGGGGTCAATATCTGTGGCAAATACCTTCAGAAGGAAGAGGGCAGCTAAAGACATCTCCTGCTGCCCCCCACTTGATTGGCTGAGTCTCCTCAGCTCCACCAGTCAGGTCTCCTGCCACATTTAATGATGTGGACTTAGGCAAACTAGTCCATGGCTTAAGCCATGAGCCTCATTCTTAGCGAATGCTCCCATAAATAAATGTACTTCACTCATGTTAACACTGCTCATTTATCCAATGAGAATGTTAAACTGGCTTTATAATATCTTGGGGATACACATGCAATCTGTAGAGTTTCTCTTGAAGTTTGTCAACATAATACCAGATTCCCTTCCCTTTTTTTAATTAAAAAAAATGAGAAGGGGACTGAGTGTCATGCTCAAGCACTATTAAATGCTCCTTTCACCATACATTCACAATGAATTTCTACTATAATGATATGCATTAATATTGTATCCATTTCACAAATTGCCAAGTTAAGTGCAAACATCAATGCTCATAATTGCTGGGTTTTTTTACATGTCTATCATAGTGTTAATGAGTCATCAGATTATTTGTTACATTTTTGTGGATTCATCTTTATTTCCTCCAAACATCGTCTTAACTGAAGACAAATTATCATATTTAAATGTTATTTCAGTCATCATCATCATCATAATTACAGTGCTCAGTACTTCTACTATGTGAAAAATCAAATTCACGTATTTAGACTATTCTTTCTCATGAAATATTAGGACTATGTGACATCCATCCGTTTGAAAGTTCACAGTGGGTAATTTTTCATACAGAACCATCTCTCAGTTATGCCTTCTGGGTTATTTCACAGTACAATTAGCTAGTTATAGCTATTGGCTCATTTTTTGTGGGTTTACTTATTCCTTTGTTTGCAGCGTGTTCAGGTATTATGCTTCTGTTTAAGCTGCATATTGTATATTTGAGTCCTAGTGAATCATTACAGTTCCAGTCATAGTTTGCAATATATAGATGCATTTATGGCATTCTATCTCTGTGATTCATAGCTGAGATTAACAGATTTGCAATCTCATAATAGACTCTAAAGAAAGCCTCAGACATCATGAGCAATAAATACAAGCATGTGGAGAAGTATTAAAGATCTGTGGTAAATACAGACACAAATCTGTATCCAGTTTGTCTTTATTTTTTATTGAAAGAGGAACAAGCACAAAAAGGACATAAATAAATAAATAAGAGTGTGTAGCCAGGAGGGAGGAAGCAAATGGAGCATCATCCTTTTAACCCTTTCCTAACTTTTAAAGCCGGAAGGGAGGAAGCAAACGAAGCAGTGGCGTTACGGATCTTACCTCGCTTTAATGCTAAAAATGGCAGAAAAGGAGTTCAGAGAGCAGAGGAGGATGGGAGTGATTACCAGTGAGCAGCCAACCAATCAGCATCTGGGAAGAGGAAAGGGAGGGAGACGCAGTTAGGGACTAAGACTTTTACACATGCATAGGACGCATCAGCGGCGACTTCGAGGCAGCTTCAAGAAAAGTTGCAGTATGTCCAGAGGGGGAAACACAGGGGAAAGATGGACAATATTTGATTCTGTATCCCATGACTTCCTTGTACCTGTGGAAACCTGGAGATCATGAGAAACAAAATGGAAACTGAACCGCTGCAAAATGATTGAGCAGAAAGGGTCTTAGTGAAGTAAGTGAGGAAGAGAAGAGCAGTCATTCTTGTTCTCATTAGTGGTAGAAGCATGATGAGGCATCCTCCATACTCCTCCTGACCCACCAACGCCCAGTCCACGTTTCAAGCCCGCACTCTGGCAGCACTTCTAAAGCCTCTCCAATGACCCCCTGTGTGGCGCGTTGCCAGGCCTGCGATACCCTGGTGTCGGCAGAGACACCACCTAAGCCTGATACTGCAATCCTGGGAATGACCTACATTGACTATAACTGAACTTCTGAGCGAGCATGCCTAGGATTGCATTGTGACATAGCAATGAGTACGACACATTTGATTGCTTTCACACATGTTGGATGATGCACTTTCTATGCACTTCAGCATTCATTTGCAGCTGTGAGTTTAGCATTTGTGAAACAGGAAAATCCATTTGCAAACCATTACTAAAGTGCATTGAAAGTACATTATCCAACGTGTGTGAAGTCAGAACCCTAAAGAGGACTACTCAGGACCAAACTAGACAGACACTATCTCCAAATCCAACCCATAGATGCCACTCACATTTTAAAATCTAATGAGTTGATTTAAAATGCCATGAGGGCCCAATCTCAAAGTGCAGCAGGAAAGGCAGTTTTGTTCCTCCCCTTGCCATTTCACGTGCTGAAACAGTCACATGCTTGCACACACACACACACATCCCACAGCTCTTTTGGTGCTTGAAAATATGGGGAGGAAACAAGAACATATCATCCCACCATATTACCCTCACAGCACTTTTAGGCTTTAAGATGGTGGCAGCACCCATGGGTCAGACCCAGGGATGCCATCACTTCTAGTTTGGCCTTCAGAATCCTGTTCAGTGGGCTTGCTTCCAGAAAAGTGTTCTTAGGATAACACTGTCAGATTGCAGTCTTAGGCATACTTACAAGGGAGTAAGCCTCACTGAAAGAAGCGTTTCTGTGTAGATATGCTTAGGATTGCACTGTTCATTAAATGGTCATCATTTTTAGTAGTCTGTAGCTTAAACATAAAATATTAAGAACACTGTGCATTCCTAATGGCAAGAGTCTTGATTTTTCTTTCTGCATATGATCTTTGAAAAAGTTTTAATACATTACTATAGACCTAACCAAGCAATATTCTTCATTAAACTGAAAAAATATAGTTTTTATAGGGATTTTTTTTTCTTTTTGGGCTTTAGAATTGAAATGTTCTGTTGTTCAATGTATGATATTTTTAACTTTTAATTTACCCCTTCTGACAGTGTGATTGCTAGTTTCTGGTATGTCTTTATCTGGACATAATGAATCTTTGAAATATTATATAAACTGAAGCTGTGCTTTCTGATCAAAAACCCTTATAACTGGAGAATACTGTTCTTTTGCACCAAAAAAGAAGTGCCAATTTTGCTCCAGGATAATAGATCATGTTCTGAACATTGTTATCCATGAATTTTAGTGGGCTTTCCAGTTTTTCAGCTTCATTTGATATGAATTAGCAGTGTTTGCAGTTTACAACAAAAATCAACATAGAGGTGCCCTGTTCCTTAGTTTGCCTTCAGACAGCTGAAAAGTTCTATAGCGGCACCAAGATTTTAAGAGAAGTTCACTTTCAAAAAGTGGATCAGGAAATTAACTTCTGTGTTGATATAAAATAATTCAGATAATCTCAAATTTTAAAAACTGTTGGACGTATTGAATGCACAATGTAAACTATGCTCAGTCTACTATGCGCAGTTCAACAATATCCAGAAAGGTGTTTATATTTTATTGGGACACTAAATTCTGGTTTACCCAGGAGGTACAGACAGTGCTTACAAGGCTCCATTACTGTAGATAATACTAGACCAGCACAGATTATTGTAACACAATATGGACTCTGAGTCTCAATTACTAAGCATGAAATAAAAGTGCATAACAGTAACATATGAGCTCTATGACATGAAAACATATATATAAACAGCATGTTTGACATATTTATTTGGATTATTGTTGTCTCATCTTTTCATTATCGAGGGAAAACATGGAGAGGATATCATAGAAATCATTGCCCATTCTACAGATGGGAAATAGTCTATATTTGTGTGTGAGAGAGAGAATGGATATATGAGTTGACTGGTGTGCCTAAATGTATGTGTGTGTGTTTGTATGAGAGAAGGGTTCAGCTTGAAGGACTTTGATAATAAGATACAAGAGAATATGTGTGTTCCTTCACTATCAGATTACTGACCACCAAATGTTTGGCGGTCATTCAAAATTGAGGTTTCCAGCTTCTCTGTTTCACATTTGTAAAATGGGTAAACAACTTCAGTTTATTTATTTAGATATTTATATAAATATCCCAGTGGGGATTCCAAGTGGCTTATATCATTTTCCCCTCCGCCATTTTATTCTCACAACAGAAGCTCTGTGAAATAGGTCAGGTTGAGAGAGAATGACCAGGCCAAGGCCACCCTGTGAGCTTCCTTGGCAGAAGTGAGGATTCAAACCCATTCTCCCAGATCTAAGGCTAATACTTTAAACACTACACTGGTACATAGGCTATCCTAAGAAAAGGGTAGAAATTATTTAAATAAATAAGCAGTAAGTTTGCTATTGTCTGTCATACACTAAATGTGCTGCCTGTGGGTGGCAGGTGATCACTGGATGGCTGAGGCAAACTGCCTGGAGGTTGCCCACCACTGGTTAAGCCTAATGATTGTTTACTTTCTCAGGGAACATCAAAAGGTTGGCAAGGAAGGACCTCCCTTCTCAGAATCCATGCTGATTTTCCCTCTGCAAGTTTTGTTCTTCTGTGTAATTTTACCTTAAATTACAGTTTCTACTAATTTACCTAGTACAGATGTTAAGCTAACTGATTTATAATTTCCTGGTTTACCTCTGATGGAATCCTTTTTAAAAATCAGTATAACATTTGCCACTCTACAACGCTCCAATAAAGAGCACAATATTTGCAACAATTTACATATACTAGTTAGTAATAGTATATCACATTTGAGTTCCTTAAGAATCCTTGGGTGTATGGTATCCAGACCCAGAAATGTATTGGGTTTTAATTTGCCCAATAGTCCGAGAATTTCATCTCTTATCACTTCAGTTTGACTCAGTTCTTTAGATTCCATATGTAAGAATAGTAGGTCTAGTGTAGATATGGGTCCCGCACTGTCCACAGTGAACATGGATGCAAAAAATCCATTCAGCTTTAATGCCATCTCCCAATTTTCAGTCCTTTTATTCCTTTATCATCCAAAGACCCAACTACTCCTATGACCATTTTGTCCATCTCCCGAAACATTTAAAGAAATGCTTATTGTTTGTCTTGATGTTTCTAGCTCCTTAAATTCTCTTTTTGATTGCGTAGTTGTGAATTTACACTTCTTTTGTCAGATCGTTCACAGTCTTCTGTTAATCTCATTGGGGTACAATTTCCACTTTTTAAAGGAAGTTTTTGTCTTTATGGCCTCCCTGACTTGAGTTGTTAACCACAAAAGCATTTGGTGGTGCCTTTCCTTATCTAAAGCATGCGTTCTATTTGGGCCTCAGTATGATTTTGAATAGTTTCCAAGTGACCTGTAGTGATTTGACTTCCATGGTTTTTCCTTTTAGTTTCCTTTTAACTATTCAAAGATCCAGTTTGGTGTAGTAGTTGAGAGTGGCAGGACTGTAATCTAGAGAACCAGGTTTGATTCCCCACTCCTCCACTTAAAGCCAGCTATATAAGCGTTGTTGTTGTTGTTCTCCTTATGTTTGCAAACTTCCCTCTTTTGAAATCAAATGTGACTGTTTTGGGCTCAAGTGTGAAATCAAATGTGACTTGTTTTGGGGCCAACTTTCCACTGACATGAATGCATTGTGGCCACTAAGCAATAACATCTACCACATGCACAAGGTCACAATAATTTGGTTGGAAGCCAAGCTTCCAAGTAATACAGTCAAAGCCTTTCCCATGGCACCCACATCGCTTGAAAAAGTAACGATGTGCATATTGTTATACATTTTAACTGAAGTTTTTTGTAAGGAATAATAATGGGCAGCTAGTTGTTACTGAGTTGCAGAATAGTGCAGGATGGAAGAAATTCAAATTATCAGTATTGCTGTTAGGATATATGGAAAGATACTGGGTTGGATCTCATAATCCATCAACTCCACTTGAAGAGGAAGAAGGGAGTGATTTTCGCACCTTCCCTCTCCCCAGCTGCATCCTTCTAATTGTTGTAGCTCCAAGCAGGCTCCTTGACCCCAGAAACGCTTTCCCGTGGTTGGACATCACTTCTGTGGGGATAGGAAAGCAGGGAAGATTGGGGATCTTTGCACAGACCTTGCACAGTCCTTGGACTGGACCCAGCTTGTTCTTTGCATTTGATGTTGATCCATGGACATTGTTAGCAATATTTAGGACAAAGGGTCACTTAGGCTGGGAGGGGGGGTTCTTTCCTACATCTCCCTGCCTCACAGTTATTTAGGGATATCATTGGCAAGGTATCATGCTGGGCACAGAGTCCTTTTCTTGCAAAAGGAGACTTTTAGAGTATCATTAGGTGAAATCTACTTCTGGAAACTTTTCTCCAGGTAGATAGCATCATCTAGTAGGTGTGACTGAATCCTGCAGGAAAGAAGTTGATATTCAGGTGTGATGGGGTTAACTCTGGGTTTTATATCAAATAGAATTGACAGTTAAAATAACAGAATGGCTTCAAACTTTTTGTACAGAATTATCTGACCATCCTTTTTTTTCTGACTAACACAACTTTTAAAGCTTTTGAATGTTTTCCTTGAATAACTTCGTTCCTTTTCACACACACACAAAAGTCTTTGAAGATTTACATTTCATTTCAAAAATAGTGTCACAGGTTAAAAAAAGAGATGATTCTGCTGAGGCTGTGACTCAGTACAATCTACAAAGAAATTCTGTCTTACAAGATCCTGAAGCCTAAAGCTTTCACAGCCCTAACAAAGAAATAAGACTTGAAATAGAATAGAATCTGTCTTACCTTTTTGCTGAAGCAGTGAGGGGGGAAAGGGTGGAACTAACTTTTAAGCAGGAAAAAATGTCATATCAAAAAGGTTTTGGATGGCAGAAGCAGTGGTATTGTTATGTTCTCTCTTGCCGTCCTATTAATATTCTGACTACTGTGCAGTTCATTTAACATTATGTTACTTACATATAAATATGCCAGCACTGGGACATTGTATCTTGTGCCTTTTTCAGAGCTAAGTGCTAGTGAAAGTGCATTTTGTGAAAAAATGTAAAAGTAAAAGATCTGAGCTCACTATATTTACTTAGGAGCAAGCAGCATTTGTTTCCGCTAGGTATATATGTTATTAAATAGATTTGAGCTCACACTTTCTACATTCCTTATTGGGTACAGGTTCTTTATAAGAACATACAGCACAATCCTATGCACGGTTGCTCCAGTGTAAGCCTGGTTAAATCATTAAGCCGCAACTGGAGTAACTCTGCATAGGGATTGCACAGAAAGCAACAATCTATTTTTCTTACATTTCCAGTTCCAGTATTACAGTTCTATCTTCTCTTTTGGCATGGACACTTTGCAAAGTCCAATTCTCTGCCTCCTCTTCACTACTAAAACTTTAGTGCTGCCAAAAAAGGACCAATGCTCTGTTTACATCTCATATGCATGTGGACCTAAGCATTCATCATACTCTTTCTTTAATACATCATGGTTTGGGGTTCTGTTTAAAGATACTTTGTTATGATGCTTATCTCCAGGGCTTTTTTTCAGCGGGAATGCGGGGGAACGGAGTTCTGGAACCTCTTGAAAATGGTCACATGGCTGGTGGCCCCGCCCCCTGATCTCCAGACAAAGGGGAGTTTAGATTGCCCTCCGCGCCGCTCAGCGCTCTGTCTGGAGATCAGGGGGTGGGGCCACCAACCATGTGACCATTTTCTCTGAGGGCAACCCACTGAGTTCCACCACCTCTTTTTCCAGAAAAAAGGCCCTGCTTATCTCCATTGTTAATTGTTAGCATATGTGGTCAAGGGACATCTATCCTGGACATAGTGTGAATATGGCCCACTTTCTAGTTTGAGCCCACATCCATGCTAAAGTAGTACTAGCAAAAAGGAAAGCTACCTTTCTTCAGCTGTTCCTCTCACTCAAATCAGAATAGAAATAGTCTTAAACAATAATCAGTAGGTTTTACAATCAGCTGGATCTATCTATAGTACATACAACAGAATATTCAAATGAAAGATTATTTTCTTCTCCTGTGCTTGGAAAGACAGAAGGTGAATGAGAGCTAAGCTACAAGAGATGCATTACACAAGGAGGAGGGCCTGAAGGGAGTTACAGTGTTGGTCAGGAAGCTGAGTTTTAAGAGATCAAAAGACTTTGTCCATTTCCCCTCTCTGCAGAGCCAAGGAGATTGCTGCTCAGAGGGTTTATTTCCTCTTTGACTCTTAGAAGGAGAGGTAAAACTGACAGAGCCTTCCTGAGACCAAGAGGAAATTAACAAACCTTCTGAGCAGAGATCTCCCTGGCTCAGTAGAGAGGGGCAATTGACAAAGCCTTCCGATCTCTTTTAAAACACAGCTTTCGGCGAACATTGTGACTCCACATGCTCCTCCTTATGTATTTGTCTCTTGTAGCTTGGCTCTGAGATGGAGACTCAGATGTGTAACATGGCTGCAGAACATGGGGGTCCAGAGGCCTCAATATAATTCTGAATAGTGTTGTGGGGTGCAGGGGAATCACAGTGAAAAAAAGATTTGTGTTTGGGTTGGGCTTGGACTGATCAGAGAAGAGGGGCTTTGTAGGATAATTGGAGCTGTACAGATTTGATTGTTGAGAGAACTCATCTAATTTGGGGTATGGAGGCTTGTCCACATATGAGCATGGGCCCTGCAGCTAGATGAAGAAAATGCTAATGTGACAGGTTCTGGTGATGGAACAGGTCACTCTGATTAATTAACACGGCTCTTTGATTAATGGCGCTGAGCAATGTGAGGCTTATTCCAATTAGCTACTCTTTTCAAGTTGGTATGATTTAAACAGATGAGGTTCTGCTTCTGCTGTTTGCTTTCTGCCTTGTGTTTCATTGTTGGCTAGAGATCCGTTCATTTGCTCTGATGCAACGTGTAGAGGCAGGCTAGTCCTTACACCAAGGTTGGGAGTGGGGAGGAAACAAATCAGAATAGAAATAGTCTTAAACAGGGCTTTTTTTCAGGGGGAACGCAGAGGAACAGAGTTCCAGAACCTCATGAAAATGGTCACATGGCTGGTGGCCCCGCCCCCTGATCTCCAGACAGAGGGAAGTTGAGATTGCCCTCCGCGCCGCTTGGCAGCGTGGAGGGCAATCTCAACTCCCCTCTGTCTGGAGATCAGGGGGTGGGGCCACCAGCCATGTGACCATTTTCTCTGAGGGCAACCCACTGAGTTCCACCACCTCTTTTCCCAGAAAAAAAGCCCTGGTCTTAAACCATCATCTGTATAATACTGAAGTCTGTCTTGATTGATTTTTTTCTTCTGAGAGTGTATTGGGGTCGGAGGAAGATACCCCTGAATTCAATCCTGCTTCCAGCAGTCACTCTCTTGTGTTGTCATCCCTCCGGGGGAGGAATAGCGTCTGTGAGAACCTGCCAAAAGATGCACAGTCAGAAACCGGACTCTCTCTACACACTTTTCAGGGTGAATCAAGTTTTCAGCCCTACCTTTGTCCTTGAAGCGGCCATTGGGAAGGGAGTGAACTGGGCTCAGAGGTGCTATGCCTGCTAAGGCAGCTTCAGAAGTGAAATGATTTGGAGGGGATGAAAGATGACAGTACAAAAATGTTTGGGAGAAAAATCATCCTTGAATTCCTCTTCAGCTCCATTCTAAACACTTTGAAATATATGACATGCTGTGTATAAATAGCTTTGCCACTTCGTATTTCAGAGATCTCCATTAACAACAATAAAGGAAGAAAAGAAATTAAATATATTTCCTATAAGACAAGTATCACTTTTGAAAGATCTAGATGTAAAAATACATACATTCAAAATTCTAACATTTAAATCCAACAATATGCAGCTCTCATTTTTATTTTATTTTTTCATGTGGGAAAGAAAACTGAAGCTTTTATTTTGCTTCTCAATTTAGATGCTTTGTTTATGTGCCAGTACTATAAATATCTTTATTGTGTGTTCTGATTGCACTGTTCTCTTTGGAGCTATTTCACTTTGTAAAACTATAGTAGTGACAGCCAAGATATTTTTGATCAAGTTCATTATAGCTTCTTCGCTGCCTTCACAATATATTAACTTCTACTTACTGATCATAGAGCTACTGTTTCCATGAGTGCATGGATTTCCACTCATGGAGCATAATATTCCTATGTCCTCCCCATCTGCAGCAGCTCAGTTTCTGGGGGCATTTGGGGCTGCTGTGAGAATGGGGAGGAAGGAAAATCAAGCTCCGTGAGCAGAAATCCCTGCACCTGCAGAAACATCTATTCTGGTTCCAACCGATAGCGTGGAATAGTACAATCAGAAATCCTTAATACTGATCGTTATTGTCTGTTTTAATAGCAAAGTGGGAATTTGTGAAACTTCTCATAAACAGGAAGGCAAAATAGCCATATTAGTAGTTTAGAACTTCTTTAAATACTCTCACTTTCTGCCTGCAAGGCCATTCATACTTATGTGGTCTATATCCATTTTTATCCATATCTGTATCAATTGTTTTTTTAAAAGCAAATAAAGGATAAGAGGATGGTTTCATCTGTCCTTCCTGTTTCAGAATGGTAGCCAACAGCAGCTTAACGACATATAAATTACTGGAAGCTATCTGTTCTTGGATTATGCCCTATGTGCCTTTCTTTTGTTTGCCCAGATTAGCAATCAACAGCTACTGCAGGAATGAGCTAATATGGATTTTTAGCTAGATTAATAACTAGTCTCTGAGCATTTGTAACGTAAGCTGTAAAAACAAAGCAACAGGATTCCTAATGGCTAAATCTAATTTCCTTATAACAAACTTAATAGAAGTTTGAAAAACAAAGGGTAATGCTAATAATCTGTAACATAACTAGAAAGATATAACATGGAGAGATAAAGACAAAAATACAAATACAAAAAAAAATCCGTGTTCTACATTACTCCAAAATATCAAATTATACAATTGAATAGGTGGGTAAAGTCGCTTAAAAGTCCAGACAAGGTTCATCATTATCTCTTTAATAAATCCCCATAGAGGGATAATCATTAATCTCTTTCAGATAATTTTTAATAGTTCTTATTTACTGCAATGCTGCAAAATTATTCTGATAAACAGTTTCATTAAAAATTGGCACTGAAAAAGAGGTATGCTTCTAAAGTTTATATATAGCATCTTGGTATAAAACATCCATCTTTGACATCATTAAGTAAGCAACCAAAAAATTAACTCGTCTACAATATTCAATAATCTATTCTGCATAGCTTTGAATAGAAAAATTCTATAGAACATTCCACTAACAGGCAACCTTCCACTAATAGGCAACATCAGTGCAATCCTAAACAGAGTTACCCCAGTCCAAACTCATTGAAATCAATGGGCTTAGATTGGAATAACTCTGCTTAGAATTGTACTGTTTGTTACCTAGTAACAGTGTTTGCAGAAAGCCATGCACTACATTAGAGGGCAAAGGATTTTAAGATAAAAGATTATCTGTAGAATGATACACTTATTATTTTATTAACCGAAATAAATGGAGGTTCAAGAACAACCTAAGTGTCAGTAATGTGCTCTTCCTGCTCTGCACTGGAACTGTGGTGAGTGCACAAGAGCAGCTGCAGCCTCCCCCTACTTCCAAGGCTTTGTTATTAACAATAACTGCACAGCTGCAAAACATGGGGAGCACATATCCCAGACTAGTGGATCCCATCCCATGATCTGTTCAGGGAAAGATCAGAAGAGCGACCCCATAGAGGCACTGCCTATACCCTGTGCAGGGGTAACACTTTGGCTCCTCTCCTGGCTGGTCATTAGGTAAGGCTGCACGTGAGAATGGGGGGGGGGGGCAAAAAAAGTGGCTGAAACAACAAATGTCCCAGTCCAGGACTGCAAGTTTATGGACAGGGAACATGTTGGGAAAGGGAAGCCAAAACAATCGCCAGGGAAGAGCTGTGCATGCATTTCTCTCGTGGCACTTCTCTCATGGCACCTTCAAGTAGAACAGACACAGACTGAGTGAAGAAAGGGAAATTTTGTTACACTTGCTTCTTTTTCAGCCAACGCAAGAAGCAACACTATTTTTGTTTACTTTCTCCTTTTCTTACTTTGGGATCTGCAAATGGCTAAGAAAGTTTTACTGGGGTTGGGGGGAGAATCCCCCTTGCCTAGTCAACCAGCTCAGTATCCCGTCTTCTTATACTGCCATGAAACTGCTGCAACTTTTAGTGAAACAGAGAATTGGCCCAGTTGCCTTGGCAAGGGGATGAATTCCCTCTCCTGGAAGAAGAGTAGTGCAGTTTCATTTACCCACAGGTAAATGATCAGGTCACATTGACATAACCGAGTCACACTGACTGCATATTGTTATGCTGATATGATCCTCAGTTAGCTGGGATTATTATACACATAGACTATACTGACTGTGAAAATTGAAATTGAAAAAGCTACATTTTGGAGTTTTCATAGGAGGATTGAGTGCCCCTCAACATAATTTCAGCACAAAATTGTCAAAGTCTATGTAATCCAAAAGTCTGTAGGATATAGTATGCAGAATTTTCTTAACTAGGGCAGTGCCAAATTTTTCCATGGTCTGTTTACTGTAGTAGTTAATTCCACTATGTACACTCATAGAAGGAGTGTAAATAGAAGGAATAATGAATAGAAGGAAACTTGTATGTCTCTATGGTAGCTGTTTGTCTTCAGCCCAGAGATGTTTTTTGGTCATAATCCATTACATTTGATATTGTAGTCTGTTAAGACTAAACATTTTCAGTATTTCCATAGTAAGCAAACTACTATCAGACCAGTTGCATACCTAACTTTCGAGACAATAGTGATACAAAGGTTTTTCCCTGACCTAGATAGCCCAGACAAGCCGAATCTTGTCAGATCTTGGAAGCTAAGCACAGTTCCCCTGGTTAGTAATTGGACAGGAGAAGTCAAAAAAAGACCAGAGTTGCTCTGCTGATGCAGGCAATGGCAAACCACCTTTGTTAGTCTCTTGCCTTGAGAACCCCAGCAGGGTTACCATAAGTCAGCTACACATTGATGGCACTTTCTGCCACCAACAAAGTTTTAATAAACAGATGTGATGTCTGTATTACACTTTTTATAATCATATTTATCTTTTTAACTTAACATAGAATAGGAAATTAAAATCTCAGTCTACATATATGCTCAGAAAGTTAGGTAATTTTCAGTGAAATCCTAAACAGATTTACTCCAATCTAAGGTTGTTATCTGCCCTGAGCCTGCTTGCAGGGAGGGCGGGATACAAATATGATATAAATAAATAATACATAAATAAATAAATAAGGCTGGAGTAACTCTGCTTAGAATAGAATAGAATTTCTATAAATGCTATACGTCAACTGTACATAGAGTATAACTGATCCATTCCATGTTCTTATTGTCTGTACATCAACTCCACATGGGTGGAGAGATCTAAGAGGAAGATCATAGAATTCACTGGAGTGATAATCACTTTTGAAGTCTGTCTGTATTGTGATTTGGTGCAATTTCAACTGTGGGTCATCTACTTTTTCCTAACTTTATTAGATACTGAGGGACATAATAAAACTCTTTCGTCTCCTGCAGTGAAGGAATGATTAACATAAACAAAGGGAGCATAGTTGGTCTAATGGAGAGCAACCGATACGATTTTACCATAGGTGGCATGTGTGTGTTGTCCATAAGTGTGTCTTTATATGGGTAGAGAGCATCACTGAGTTCGTAATACAGATAAATTGGCTTGTTTATATTTAGATACAGCTGCGAATCTTACATGGACATCATATGCCAAGAGACTAAGGAGTTTTTTTCTGTAAAGGTCTCTTGAAAATGTGAAAACCTATCAGCCTTTCCTCTGATGGTTTTTAAACGTGCAGAGAAAACGAAGAGGTTTATGATGGCAGCTGTCATTTCATAATATGGAGGTGTGAAACTTCTAGCATAAATCATTATTGGGCGAGTCACTGGTACGTTGCTTTTGTATCACCTCAGGCAAAAACATCAAAATAGGGATCAAGGTGGGAGGTGGGAAGAGACAGAGATCCTTGATGATCGAGGATTGCGAAGACTGAACGTACTGAATAAGTGATCTCTTATACATATGATGGCTGTAAGCAACAAGGAACGTTTATGATACGTACACCATGTAAGTCAGAGACTTCATAAAAAGGCCATTTCCACTTGGGTTATTTGTCATAGGTACACTGTAACTGGAAAGTAAATTTCTTTCCTGCTTCCTCACAGTATTCATCACCTCCCAGGTTCTCCCCAGCCTTTCTTTAGTCTTTCCCAAACCTAGTTTGTTGAAAAATTTGAGGAAAGAGTGCTGCAAAACCTGGATGGCTACCATGGAAGTAGAAAAGTGATTTCCCCATCCCATCCACACAGCAGCCACTTCCCCTATCTCTGTTCCTGCTGTGGCCATTTACTGTCTCTGTCACTGGAAGGATTTTTAGTTTTGTTTTGGTTTCACATCATTATAACAATTTGTATATCCGATTCTCTGAAATCCAAGCTTTAATTTAATTTTTTTAAGTAAGTCTCCAGCCCATTTTGTTGCAGAGATTTAAGGGGAACAGCAGGTCTCTGCAATAAAATAGGCTAGAGACTTGCTTTTTTTTTTTTGGTTTATCATTATATCTTTATTTTAAAAATTATAACAAACTATTAAACTATATACAATCATGAATTTGCAGTCATACAAGAAGTTAATACTAAAATCCGTTAATAAATACATACATCAAAATTAAACATATAACATGTCATAATAAATAACAATTGAATGCATTTTAAAGCTGTTTAGAGGATTATATCTGAGCATATATCTGAATAAATATAAGGAGAAAGTACTTGTAAATTCTAACATATTAAACTGACAGATTACTTATATATTTGCATATGTATAAAAGAGTTTAAGACCAGGTAAGGAACTATTATTTTCGAGGTATTCAAAGAAAGGAAACCATTTCTCAATAAAGTTGGTTCTTCTTGGAAAATTTTCTACTTGGTAAATTTTATCATATAGCTTTTCTGATATATAATGGTCCCAGATTTTTTTGTGCCAGTTATCAATTGAGGGTGTAGACTTAGATTTCCAAAAGGTAGCTATTGCGCTCTTTGCGGCTACTGGTAGGGTAAAGTACACACCAATACAAGGAAGTGTGCCAACACAGCTATTATTATTATTGCAGCACAAGTAAATTATACAATCAATATAATCAATATAAACACAACAGTTTCGATTCCATTCAATACAATGTGGCTGCAAACTTGTTCCAATGGAATGAGAGAGTCAAGTCCCATATATTAACGGAACCTCTTTATCACAGGCTGCAAACGGTGCCAATTGAAGTTAATCGGTGGCGTCCAAGATTTATGAACTCCAAGGTGGCCACGAGCTATACCGGTCTATTCCTTTCGGCTCGTTTCAAACGAGCCGAAAGGAATAGACCGGTATAGCTCGTGGCCACCTTGGAGTTCATAAATCTTGGACGCCACCGATTAACTTCAATTGGCACCGTTTGCAGCCTGTGATAAAGAGGTTCCGTTAATATATGGGACTTGACTCTCTCATTCCATTGGAACAAGTTTGCAGCCACATTGTATTGAATGGAATCGAAACTGTTGTGTTTATATTGATTATATTGATTGTATAATTTACTTGTGCTGCAATAATAATAATAGCTGTGTTGGCACACTTCCTTGTATTGGTGTGTACTTAACTATTGTGGAAGTGTAATCTTCTCCCTTTGTTTTGGTTGCTACTGGTAGGGTGGCTATTAGGTCTCTTCTTATTGTTGAAATTTGGTTTTGGTATTTGTCCCATTGGTCCAATAGAATAATTTCTGGCATCGGGGATTTCATATCCTGTTATTTTCTGAATTTCCTTTAGCACTGCTTCCCAAAATGATTCAATATGTTTACATCTCCACCAACAATGGGCAAAGTTCCCTTTCTCCCCACAATTTTTCCAGCAGTTAGGTGGAGATGTGGAAGAAATCTGGGAAAGTTTCTTTGGTGTTATATACCATCTGTTAATTAATTTATAAGTTTGTATTTTGGTAACAATAGATTTTGAAGTATTAATGTTGGACGACCATATTTGATTCCATCTATCAGTGGATTTTTCAATTTGGCAATCTTGAAACCATTGGTCCTGATACTTCCATGTTCTAGTTGTTTGGGTAGATAGTATTATATTATATGTTTTAGATATCATTCCCTTACTTTTTAAAAGAAAGTTGGGAACCTGATACACAGATTTTTATAATACTGTAATGACATAACAATATTCAATTGCTGATTTAAAAAAATGAAAAGCTCTGGTGACTGCCAGGGGGACTGGGGCAGGGAACCTTGCTGTGGGGAAACCCCGTTGTAGAAACTGCTGCAGTAGCAATGTGGAAACTATACAAGCCTGTCCCTATCTAGGAAAGGCTTTGTACTGCTATCATCATATTTACAAACTTTGGGAATACACATTTTTGTGATGCGTTTAATTGTTGGGTGATCAGCCTGATCCTCTGTATAGTTACTCTGAAGTGATTTTCAATGAAATTTATTTGCCAGTAAGTGTGCATAGCATTGCAGTTTGTATATTGAAAAACCATGTTATCCTTTTCTCTCAGTTATTTCCTGTAGAATACTAACATATTTATCTGAATTTAGCAGACTGCTAAAGTAAGCTGTTTATTTAAAAACCTGCTGAAAATGTATCAAGGCAGGGAGAGGAATGAAGAGTTCCAGCTGAGTTTTCTTCTTTCCTATGTCCCACTTTGCATTCTGTTTATTTTGTCTGTGTCCCAAGGAGAGCTGTGGAGAAACAGCCTACCTAATCTGCTTAGTTTTGTCTTGAGTTTACATAGGACAAGGGGTGGGACGCAATCAGATTTTCTGTTGGTTAAAAAGGAAGTATCCCCTTTGACCACCAAATATGCTATGCTGGGAGTCATGGAACCTGCGTATGCAAAAGCCATGTTACTGTAGGTATCTCCATGTTGTTTTCTCTCCTACGTATTTCCTGCCCCTTGAACAGAGGTTGATTGGATTTTTTTTACCCGGTGATGTTATTTATTTCCATGCCATTCAGCTGCCCATTTCCACACATTAAGCCTCTGTGAAAGGAACAAGACATTTATTCTTCAGGTTATTGTCACAATACTGTCTTCTCCCCTTCTTGACAACATTCATCCACTTCATTATTGAGTTTTTTACCACCATCATTGTATTTTTCCCATGTTATGATTTGTTGAGTTTTTTAAGCTCCCAGCACACACTCTCAAGTGTGAATGGATATAATGCTATTATCTCACCTTGTTTAGTGGAGTGCATAACACTTCCTTTCGATATTATATGCCCATCTAGTTCACTACTGTCTCCTTCACAGCTGTCTGTAAAATAGGCTTCAGCAATCAGGTGGCAGTGTAAGATGAAATGAAAGTCTTGACATTTTCAGTAATATCAGTTGTCTTTTTTAAAAAAAACCTTATCAGTATGCATAACGAACAATAGTACACACAGTTCTTGTCCTGTTGTAGCAACAGATGAAACAAGTGGACAGGTTAATTTCCCTCTTTAATTAAGGGAGTAAAAAGTGTGTGTGTGTGTGTGTGTGTGTGTGTGTGTGTGTGTGTGTGGAGGGGGGGAGTAGCTGAAAAAGACAGGATTTTTATGCTCTAACAGAAGCAGGCATTTCCAGAGTGAGAATTAAATCTTGTGGGGTAAGTCTTTTCTTCTGTGGGGATAGTTTTAGGTATGTATCTCTGATAGTCTGTAGTAGAAGAGCAAGATTCAAGTCTAGTAGCCCCTTAAAGACCAACAAGATTTCCAAGGTACAAGCTTTCAAGAGTCAAGCTTGATGAAGGGAGTATCTAATGAAGGGAGCTTGACCTTTGAAAGCTTATACCCTGGAAATCTTGTTGGTCTGTAATGTGCTTCTGGACTCGAATCTCGCTCTTCCCTTCTATGAGTTAACAAAGAACACCCATTGCTCCTTGCCTTCCTTTCCTCCTTCCCTCGCCTTCCTTTCCTTTCCCCCCTCATATTTCCAATTTTTTCCTAGCATTTAGAGGAAGCTGCTCAATGGGCTGTTGATCAAGTGGAGCACAAGTGAATGGCAAGTGAACAAGGAGGAATACACGTGAGTCTGTTCACTTGCCAGGCAAGTGTCATTTGTCACTTGTAGCTTGGCCATCAGGTGCATGTAAGCTTTAGAAAAAAATAAAGAGTGTCTCTTGCTGAAAAGCAGCTTGGTGAAATATTGTGTCACCATCAGTGGCAATATTTTTTTAAAAAAATGTAAGATCCAATGCAGAGCACAGTGGCAAGGAATTAGATAGCACTCTTCCAAGGGGAAGGCTTGTCTGGGTATTTGCAAGGTAGAGGTTACAGCTAGAGAGAGAAGCAAAGAAGAGCAAAGAATTGCAGCAGTTGCATCCAAGCTTTCTTTCAAGTGATGGCATAAAAACTATTGCTTTTGTAGACTAGACAATGGGCAACTGATACAGGATAGGCCTAATCTGAGGTCCAGGCTACATGTTGCATCTACTATGTGATCACTATGGGGACTTGCAGCCGTATAGGAGCTGTGAATTCCTCATGAGAACTCAGTTCGGATGTTCTGGTGTTCTTTGAATTTCTGGTATTCTTTGAATTTGGACAAGGCTGCTAGAATTGCAGATGTATTGCTGTTGCTTTGAGATTTTTATCTCCCTAGCATGGCATGCCTGCATTGGCATGCTTTGTAATCCTCCTGAGATTTATGACAAGTACACTGTAACTGTTCAAGTACTTCTGCTCCCAAAGTAATCTAATACTGCAGGCTCCTCTGAATTTCCCCTAAAATCTCAAGGGAGTTGAAGTGTGAAACAATTGAAACATGATTATTTGTTCTTGTGGATAAAGAGAGACATCAAATTAGGACTGCTATCTGAATTTTATAATAAAATAACAAGCATACTGATAACAGCAGAATACTGAAAGCACCTGTCTTCATGAAAAGATAGCATTATAATCAGAAAATGATATTATTCCATGAGGCAAAAGTTAATTTAGCCTTTAAATTGCTCTCTGTGTTTGTATGGTTTGGTGAGCATCCTCAGTATAAGTTCATTATTGGAGACATTTTCATCTTGTATCTGATGACACATACCATGTGTTTCTTATTCTAACAATATTCTGTGTCATGGGTAGGTCCAGTAGCGTGGTCAGAGTCTGTTCCAGAGTCCAAATAGCCAGGTCAGGCAGTCCACAGATCAGTTGTCAGCAAGGTTTGAGGGCTAAGCAAAGGCAGATTCGAAACACTGTCCAAAGGTCACACAGCAAAGCAAGACAGGGCAAGGCCCGGGCCAGGTTCAGTGGCCTGGTCACAGCTGGAGCAGGATGCCAACATGTTGCTTCCACACCTCCTGGTCTTCTGTGGCTGGGTTTTATAGACAAGCTGGGCTTGTAGCCAGCTGCTTGGGAGCTATCCTGTGCTCACTCTCCGTTGTTCTTCCCAAGCAGCTGGCACCTAGCCAGGAGGCATGCACTCTGCCACCTCTCCTGTAGCTCTACCCGTTGCTTTTGTCTGCAGTGCTCTTTGGGTGAAGCTGGAGGTCGGGGTGTCCTTGGCCATGCTTCACCTGTGGTGTTGGAGATGGAGAGCATTGGTGCTTCTGACTCAGCTGCTGGCTGAGGACTTTGGGCAATTGGTGGCTGGGCTTCACCGGTAGTACTGGAGCTGGAGGATGACAGCTTCTGGCTCAGTTGCTGGCCGTAGGCTTTGATCTGCCAGCAGCTGTTCCTTCTGATTACTGGCTTCAGCTGCATCAGGGCTGGCTTGGCTGGCTACACAAGGCTCCTCTTCCTCTGAGGAGTCCTCATCCTCACTGCGCCCCATGACATTCTGCCCGCTTCTGTGACTCTTTCCATAGCATCATACATTTGTGTGTGTGTTATGTGCCATCAAGTCGCTTCTGACTTATATTGACCCTATGAATGAAAGCTCAATTCAGCAGCCCCCATATTTCCCTTTCTTCTTCTCATCCTCCAATCAATATCATTTATCTTTCCCTACAGTCAGTCAAGCCTTACTTAAGTTTATACTGTTACCTTTCTCCTCAATGGAGGCTCAAAGTAGTTTACATTATTCTTCTGTCCTCTATTTTATCCTCACAGCTCTGTGAATTAGATTAGGGCTCCTTCCACACACATTGGATAATGCACTTTCAGTGCTCTATAGTGATTATTTAACATGTGTGAAAATGGCCTAGGCTGAGACAGGGTGACTGGCTCAAGGTACCCTGCAATTTTCTACTGTGGAGTGCGGCTTTGAACCTGGGTCTCCCAGATCCTAGTCCAACTCTCTGCTGGCTTTTCAGCTGTGGCTGCTGTCAAGTAGTAGCAAGTTGTCAGGGGGTTGCTGCTGGGCAGTTAACATGGTAGCAAGTACTGCGATGGTGGCTACCAGGCCTGCCCTGAGGAGTCCTCCCCCAGTGCCAGAAGGAGAGGAGCAGGGTCAGACTGGAAAAGCCAGAAAGCTCTAGAAATGACACCCCCCCTTACCTTTTTCTGATAGAAACCAAGGTTTATAGACTGGCAGTTTTGTTGTGGATGCCTAGTAACTCCCACAATGGATACTCAGAGGGGAATTTAACCTACAATAAACCCAGAAAGTAAAAAAGCTTAAACAAAAATAAAAGATTAACAAATCTAAGTTTTCTCATTTATATTAGCCAGAGGCCATCACATTCTTAAAATCAATTCAAAATTACATGATTGCACATTCGCGAGACACATATATATTTTTAGGTTTTTGAAAACAATACTTTAAAGAAATTATTAGAAATGTAAAATTTCTCACAATTTTGAAGCCAAAGGCAAAAAATTGTATGGTTGTGTATTTGTGTGTGGTTTTTCTGGGAAAAAATGGAAAATTTGGGGAGAAAGTGAAATATATGCAATACTTACTTTCCTATCAAACCTAAACTGCTTTTACTGATTTAACAACATAAAATGCATTATTTATAACTTAGCGAGCATAGTACTATTTTGCATTGTTTTGGAATTTAAAAGTATAAATATCTTTGTTTTCTCTGAGAAAAATTGCAAGAATACCCAAAAAGTTACTAAATGCTAACATGCTATTAAGTATATGCATCTTTAATTTTTGTCATCTGAGAGGTAGATAGGAAAAACTAAAAACTGAAGGTAGAAACAAATTCTGTAGTAAACGAAAGTATATTATTTAGACAGAGCCTCTCTCACGGGGGCCAGGGTCGCAATAGGTTGGATTATCTACATGTTTGGATATTATCCTAAACTTTATAACACTGAAAACACAGAACGCTTTAATAATGTAATATCATTAAATACATTATAGCATTGTTGGCAAATTATTTACATTTTTGAAAAATCTTTAAAACGTTGTATGTATACAGTATAACAGTATGTATAAAGTATAACAGGTTTTTTTCCAGTGCTTTCCAAAATTCTGAAAGGCCATCTGAAAAGACTGTATGCTATGTAAGACAAGGTGTTTGTCACTCAAAAAGAGAATATATTTCATAGGAAGGGTTTTCCCCCCAATGTTCCCCAAGATTTCACAATTTTTCCAGTGGAAAAATTGAAAAAGCCCTCAGACTTTTTCATGCTTTACATTTAAAGTGGGGGGAATCTCATTCTAAAAGAGAAAATATTTCATAAATATTTTTTCAGTGCTTCCCCAAATTTTCCTTTAGGACAAATTTTTAAGATCTTGGAAAAACTGCCTTAAATCTTATTTGTTTCTGAATATTGTGTCTGGTTTTCCTTCATAATCTTTTTTTACTTTTTGGTAACGTGAAGAAAAAACATAGTCCCAAAGCAGCAGGTGAGAGGAGAGAGAAAAACATGAGGAACAGTGTACAACTCAAAAAGGGGCTTGGGGGCTAATAACTTTCAACAGCAACAATAAAATTTGGTGAACATTCAGCACAGAAGTAGTGAGAAAGTCTCGTGACAAATTAGGCAATAGTCCCTTATATAGCCTGTTAGTTTATAAAGTGTATATTGAAATAACCAGGTCACCGCTTGAATTTACTATCTAAGAGAAATGTTAATTGATCTCCTTCAAGCCATAAAGCTGAAGTACTAATAGGCTTTCTGTATATTTTAAGTCTTCACTGTCTGCAAACAGACAGCCATTTCAGCTCTTGAAAATGGCACAGAAGAGGAGGAGAAAGGAGTCCCAGCGGTATGTGACCTTGTGGCATTCTGAAAAGTAAATATTAAGGCTCCAAAATGGTGCCGCATCCCTATGGTGGACTCAGAGACGCTGCATTTTCTAGTTTGGCCCTCTGTTGCAAAACTGAAGAAGAAATTTTTAAAATACACATTTTGGTATACATTCAACCCATCATTTTTACTTATTTTATAATTTGAATCTGCCTCATACTAACATTCCATATTTCTGTTTGAATCCCAAACAAATAACTTTAATGGAGCTGTCATAATATGAGCCTTAGCTTGCCAGAGATTCCTTCATTCTACCATAGGCTCCAGTAACAGTGTAACCCAGTATATCCAAGAATATCTCATTTGATCATGGAAAATGTCTCCTATGCTGTAACAGCACTAAATTATTATTATTATTTACAAAAACATGCTTGCATTGTATATCTACTGCTTCTACATAATCTACTACTGTGTATATAAATCCCTCCTCATATGACACAATTTCTTGTATCCGATGAACCGCTGATGGAAGGTGTCCAGATTTTCTCTGCATTCTTGTCCTTCCAACCCTGTAGTCCCTTCCAGCATTTCAAAAGATGATTCCTGGTGTCCCATGATTACAGGAAAATTCTTTCTAGGGAATGAAAGGGAGGCTGGGGAGAGCGGGAAATAGAAATATGTAGAAAATCAGCTTTTTCAGGCAGTTGGTTAGATATAAGTCCTTAACTACATTTGTTCAAAAGATCTCAAATAGTTTTTAATTTAGGAATCATCTCAAGATCATTTTAAAGGCTTAGTGAAGAAGTCAACATTTAATGACTGCCAATATTTTTATTTATAAATGACTTCTGTCGCAAAGTTTTTAAAACAGTAAGATAATTTCCATATTTAAAGTTAGTACTGGGACATCCCTTTCACCAGTCTCTAGTGCATAGCTGTGGACAGGATGTCGTGTGTCGATATAATTGAGTCAGCATCTGTGTGAAGCAGTTGCAGAGCATGTCTGTTCTATAATATTGAGCAGCAGTTCTACAACAGTTTGGTGTGTAGGTTTGTTTATATATTTGCATGAAATTTAGCAGCAGAAAAAGGCATCTGTCTCCCAAAAAAACAACTTCATATTAGAGGTATGTATATGATTTACCTTCTAGTCCTTTTCCCTCTATTTCTGTTAACAGTAAAAACTTTTCAAAGAATTTCAAAAAATAAATAAACAGTTGCTTGAATTCAAAAGCTTGTTCCAGTCAGTGATGGATGACAGCTCGTCACCTTGCTTTGTAATTTGCTTATTTATCTTCCTCAGAAAACTTTTTGAGAACCTTTTTATTGGTCTTTCTGAGAATTTGGAGAGTGAGCTTAGAAAGACTAAGTTGTCCCTAGCTGCTGCTCTTCCCAAGTAAACTCTTTTTTCAAATATTAAGGAAACTGGTTGTCGTGGAAAGTGCTGACTAATGGCAACACCCCCGGGGAGGGGGGGGAGTTCAAGACAAAAACTAACATTGGTAGTTTGCCATTGTCTGCCTCTGCAACCCTGAAGGTCTTCCATCTAATTACTAACCAAGGCCAGCCTTACTTAGTATAACGTACTGACCCACTCACTCCTCCACTGAGAGGTAGAGTTTCTGCCCAAAACTAATGAGTTTGCTTTCTGGGGCTGGGAAGCTTCTGGTAGCATGTATCTCTGGGTGTAACTTAGAATTCCTTTTGTCCAGCTCTTCTAGAGCGTATATCTGGTTTATATCCCAGCCCAAATTAAGTAAAGAAAAAGCAGAAGCCCACGTCTTTTAAAAAATGAAATGGCACCTGAAACTAAGTAAAATTCAAAAAGATAACAGCAGATTTATTCAACAGGCAGGGTTGTTATGTAGTTAGGCAGGGAAAGGAAAGCTGAGGTAAATTTTGTTTGTTGAATTGAATACTTCACAAGCATTAAGCACAATAGTCTTCTTAAAGCTTATTTTAAGTAGTTACAGATCTTAGAAGTGAGAGGTTGGTATTTTCAGACCTAAGTTACTTAAACAAAGTTCCTTCATAGATTTCACTTTACAGCTTAGATGTTTTATCTTCAACACAGCACTTTATTCATTTTATTCCAGATGCAGTATACTCTAAAGAACCAAAAAAACCCTTTCCAGACACTGAGCAGAAATTATTCTTCTCCTAAAGACATAACCCTATTCTCTTGGCCTTACTACCCACTTCCTCAGCCAACCATAAGCTCCCAGTTTTATCTTGTATGAGTAAAATTAGTGCTGGGTTTCCCACTTTAGTTCACCAACTAAAGGCTTTCCATTAACCTTAAGCTGCCCCAGTTAGGGTAAAGTTTTCCCTTCTTTTCCTCACACAGGATTCTCAGTTTGACCCCCCCCCCCATCAGATTCCAAGCTTAGACTCTTCCCTGACAACCCTAACCCTAACCCTCCTCTCTTCAGGCAGTTGTTTTAACCCTTTACCTTCCACTCTCTGAATGCAGCATTTGGCAATCCTTGCATTTAAAACCCATTCTGTCACACTTAGCTTCTGACATCGGACAAGATCAAGCTTGCTTGGGCTATCCAGGTCAGGGCATTAAGGGAACTAGCAGCAGGGATATCTGGATGGTAACAGGAGATCTAGATTATCTTGTAGATCTCAGCCTTGGGGCATGGGCATGGGCACTCTAGAACATACTCAGGAGCATACTTTGTTGATAGGTATATAAGAATTATAATTTACAACATCCTTCAATTCAGTTAATTGATCTGGGAACAAAGACAGCAAAGGATACTCAAAAACATGCTCAGGGGCATCAAGGCCTTAAAGATGTGGCTTACTCAGGGGAAGACTCTCCTGTCAGCAGTCATTCTTCCCCAACACCTCCCCCTCTTCTCAGTGTAAATTCATTCAGGGTAAGGACTCGGAGGCTGGTATAACAGGCTGATAATGAGGGCGTTGCAAGCCTTGCCTGAAATTCAGAAGAATTCTCAAATTTGCTGACATTTCTAGTTCTAACCACTAATAGAAGTTGCAAAGAGTAATGGATTTTTACCTCAGCCTGGAATTAACATAAATGTTTGTCCCTTGAAAGTAGGGCTGTAAAACCCCGGTGAGGCAGAGGATCCCATGCTCCCAAATCTTGTTGCCCATCACTGCTGGAGGTAGTGGCGAGAGGAAAATTAAAAAGAAAAATAAGGCCTCATCAACTTACAGGAAGTTCTTACCATATAGTTCTGACAATTCCTAGATCTACCTGGAACTAACAATAGTAACTCTATGATAAAGCTGGAAGATCTTACCATAGTTTTTGGGTAGTTCTAGGAATCCTCAGAACTCTTATGATAAGACATTCCTGTACACCTAAATTAGGCATTGTTTTTCTTTTTAATTTTTTTCCAGGGATGCTGCCCAGCCCCACAACCCTCCTGCTAGTTGCCAGGCACTACCCAGTAACTCTAAGTGAAAGATATGTGTACAGTAAATCAATGTCTTAAGGTGCTTTTTTACTACTATGCAATAGCAGGGCTATTCTTTTAGTATTAGGTAAAACAATGTGTTCTTTTTTTGTTTGTTTTTATTTACTATTTTTATAGAAGAAAATCAGGCAGCCACTCTTCTCTCTCCATTGTATTCTTACAAGAAACTCATGGCATGGATTTGGTTGAGAGAATGTGACTACTCCAAGTCACCTTGTGAGAAAACAGCAGATTGGAATTTGAACCTGGATTTTCCTTTTCCTAGTCCAGTCAACTGTTAAAAGTTTCAGAATGATCTAAATCTCAAAATTTCCTTGAATGAGTATTATTATTGACTATAATGGAATGATTTTTAAAATCGAGTATAAACCCAAGTACATTTACTGGGGTGATTGCAGAATGCACACACTTATTCATGCACCCCCCAAAATAACCAAGCAGATTTAGAAACAAGAGATACTTCTAACAGGGAGAACTTTGGGATAGCAAATTTTCAGATACTGAGTAGGTATAATCCATGCAAGGCAGGAGTATACCATGTAATATGCCTTATAAAAAAGTTTGTAAAAACTGCCTTGAAATATTCACATAACCTAGCCTGTGTGAGAATCCCTGTTGTATCTGAGAATAAAATGCTGCATCTTTTTATTAACTATGATGAAAGCATAGATTGTCTACAATCTTAGCTGATGTGAAAGCAATTACATTCTGCATCTCAGCAATGAGTACACTCATAGATCTTCTGTTCTGAAGCCAACAGTTCTGTCTCATTAGAGGTAATAATTTGTATTTAATCATTTATATGTTGGCAGTGGAATGTATTTTTAAGCAGCAAAACTACTTCCTAACAATAAAACAAAAGGCAGAAAAAAGAATAATTACTGGGGATTTATGTAACATGATAATCTAGAAATAAAACAGTGAAATCTAAAATTTTCATACCAGTATTCCAAAACAGTGTTTATATATTACAGCCAAGCTTCTGTCAGTCTGCCCTGTCATATTTCAGTCTCAGATATGGCTGGTGTATGATACATAGGATGCAGTTGCAGCCATGCGCTGAGTTCAGGGAGATCCTGTGGATTACCAGGTTAACTACTGCAGAATAGTAGCTCAAAGACCTATTTTACGGGGTATAAGCTTTCCTGAGTCAAAGCTTGTTTAATCAGATATGAAAGCTTACATCCTAGAAAGTTTTGTTGGTCTTTAAGTTGCTATGGACTCAAATTTTGTTCTACTATGGCAGATTAACACAGCTACCCACCTGAAACGACTGCGCAGAGTAGGAGAGGTTGGCCTCTCTCTTCACTGCACAAGCTAGAGGGGACAGCAATGAGTGCATCTCTCTGCATTTTATTTCATATAAACGTTTGGACACGTGCACATAGCTGGTTTTCATGACATGTTTCCTATTTGTGTGTTCCTTATAGCAGAGATTGGTGTGTTCCTTATAGCAGAGATTGGTATATCTGGTTTATATCCCAGCCCAAATTAAGTAAAGAAAAAGCAGAAGCCCACGTCTTTTAAAAAATGAAATGGCACCTGAAACTAAGTAAAATTCAAAAAGATAACAGCAGATTTATTCAACAGGCAGGGTTGTTATGTAGTTAGGCAGGGAAAGGAAAGCTGAGGTAAATTTTGTTTGTTGAATTGAATACTTCACAAGCATTAAGCACAATAGTCTTCTTAAAGCTTATTTTAAGTAGTTACAGATCTTAGAAGTGAGAGGTTGGTAGTTTCAGACCTAAGTTACTTAAACAAAGTTCCTTCATAGATTTCACTTTACAGCTTAGATGTTTTATCTTCAACACAGCACTTTATTCATTTTATTCCAGATGCAGTATACTCTAAAGAACCAAAAAAACCCTTTCCAGACACTGAGCAGAAATTATTCTTCTCCTAAAGACATAACCCTATTCTCTTGGCCTTACTACCCACTTCCTCAGCCAACCATAAGCTCCCAGTTTTATCTTGTATGAGTAAAATTAGTGCTGGGTTTCCCACTTTAGTTCACCAACTAAAGGCTTTCCATTAACCTTAAGCTGCCCCAGTTAGGGTAAAGTTTTCCCTTCTTTTCCTCACACAGGATTCTCAGTTTGACCCCCCCCCCATCAGATTCCAAGCTTAGACTCTTCCCTGACAACCCTAACCCTAACCCTCCTCTCTTCAGGCAGTTGTTTTAACCCTTTACCTTCCACTCTCTGAATGCAGCATTTGGCAATCCTTGCATTTAAAACCCATTCTGTCACACTTAGCTTCTGACATCGGACAAGATCAAGCTTGCTTGGGCTATCCAGGTCAGGGCATTAAGGGAACTAGCAGCAGGGATATCTGGATGGTAACAGGAGATCTAGATTATCTTGTAGATCTCAGCCTTGGGGCATGGGCATGGGCACTCTAGAACATACTCAGGAGCATACTTTGTTGATAGGTATATAAGAATTATAATTTACAACATCCTTCAATTCAGTTAATTGATCTGGGAACAAAGACAGCAAAGGATACTCAAAAACATGCTCAGGGGCATCAAGGCCTTAAAGATGTGGCTTACTCAGGGGAAGACTCTCCTGTCAGCAGTCATTCTTCCCCAACACCTCCCCCTCTTCTCAGTGTAAATTCATTCAGGGTAAGGACTCGGAGGCTGGTATAACAGGCTGATAATGAGGGCGTTGCAAGCCTTGCCTGAAATTCAGAAGAATTCTCAAATTTGCTGACATTTCTAGTTCTAACCACTAATAGAAGTTGCAAAGAGTAATGGATTTTTACCTCAGCCTGGAATTAACATAAATGTTTGTCCCTTGAAAGTAGGGCTGTAAAACCCCGGTGAGGCAGAGGATCCCATGCTCCCAAATCTTGTTGCCCATCACTGCTGGAGGTAGTGGCGAGAGGAAAATTAAAAAGAAAAATAAGGCCTCATCAACTTACAGGAAGTTCTTACCATATAGTTCTGACAATTCCTAGATCTACCTGGAACTAACAATAGTAACTCTATGATAAAGCTGGAAGATCTTACCATAGTTTTTGGGTAGTTCTAGGAATCCTCAGAACTCTTATGATAAGACATTCCTGTACACCTAAATTAGGCATTGTTTTTCTTTTTAATTTTTTTCCAGGGATGCTGCCCAGCCCCACAACCCTCCTGCTAGTTGCCAGGCACTACCCAGTAACTCTAAGTGAAAGATATGTGTACAGTAAATCAATGTCTTAAGGTGCTTTTTTACTACTATGCAATAGCAGGGCTATTCTTTTAGTATTAGGTAAAACAATGTGTTCTTTTTTTGTTTGTTTTTATTTACTATTTTTATAGAAGAAAATCAGGCAGCCACTCTTCTCTCTCCATTGTATTCTTACAAGAAACTCATGGCATGGATTTGGTTGAGAGAATGTGACTACTCCAAGTCACCTTGTGAGAAAACAGCAGATTGGAATTTGAACCTGGATTTTCCTTTTCCTAGTCCAGTCAACTGTTAAAAGTTTCAGAATGATCTAAATCTCAAAATTTCCTTGAATGAGTATTATTATTGACTATAATGGAATGATTTTTAAAATCGAGTATAAACCCAAGTACATTTACTGGGGTGATTGCAGAATGCACACACTTATTCATGCACCCCCCAAAATAACCAAGCAGATTTAGAAACAAGAGATACTTCTAACAGGGAGAACTTTGGGATAGCAAATTTTCAGATACTGAGTAGGTATAATCCATGCAAGGCAGGAGTATACCATGTAATATGCCTTATAAAAAAGTTTGTAAAAACTGCCTTGAAATATTCACATAACCTAGCCTGTGTGAGAATCCCTGTTGTATCTGAGAATAAAATGCTGCATCTTTTTATTAACTATGATGAAAGCATAGATTGTCTACAATCTTAGCTGATGTGAAAGCAATTACATTCTGCATCTCAGCAATGAGTACACTCATAGATCTTCTGTTCTGAAGCCAACAGTTCTGTCTCATTAGAGGTAATAATTTGTATTTAATCATTTATATGTTGGCAGTGGAATGTATTTTTAAGCAGCAAAACTACTTCCTAACAATAAAACAAAAGGCAGAAAAAAGAATAATTACTGGGGATTTATGTAACATGATAATCTAGAAATAAAACAGTGAAATCTAAAATTTTCATACCAGTATTCCAAAACAGTGTTTATATATTACAGCCAAGCTTCTGTCAGTCTGCCCTGTCATATTTCAGTCTCAGATATGGCTGGTGTATGATACATAGGATGCAGTTGCAGCCATGCGCTGAGTTCAGGGAGATCCTGTGGATTACCAGGTTAACTACTGCAGAATAGTAGCTCAAAGACCTATTTTACGGGGTATAAGCTTTCCTGAGTCAAAGCTTGTTTAATCAGATATGAAAGCTTACATCCTAGAAAGTTTTGTTGGTCTTTAAGTTGCTATGGACTCAAATTTTGTTCTACTATGGCAGATTAACACAGCTACCCACCTGAAACGACTGCGCAGAGTAGGAGAGGTTGGCCTCTCTCTTCACTGCACAAGCTAGAGGGGACAGCAATGAGTGCATCTCTCTGCATTTTATTTCATATAAACGTTTGGACACGTGCACATAGCTGGTTTTCATGACATGTTTCCTATTTGTGTGTTCCTTATAGCAGAGATTGGTACGCTACCATAGAAGCCCAGTATATCCAAAAGATTAAAGCTGCCTTGCATAATAGTCACCAAATTAGATCAGAATCCTCATTTCAGTAAACATAAAATTAAAGTCTGGAAAAGTGCACTCGCTAGATACCTGACCGCAATACTGGAAATTTATTAGAATCTGGCGCAGTTCTATCCCAGTCTCAAAAGCTACTTTGATGACTCCAGCTCAGTGCAAAGACCTATTGCATCAAAAAGTCAATGGAAGTTGTCAGATTACAGCATGTTAGAAACACTGCAAGGTTCCCAGAACAAGATCCAGTGGTTCTAGCCATCTCTAGATATGTTGTAACTAGACATGGGCACGAACCAAAAAAATTTACCGATCCAGAGGATCGTGGTTCGGTGCAGACCACGATCCTGAATAAACGATCCGCAACGACCATCTCCCGTTCCCGAACCAGATCGTGGATCGTGGAGGCCACAGCGGAGGGGCGCCCTGCTGTTCCCAGCAATACAGGAACGGTGGCTGATGCCAAGCTCAATTGTACTCTCAGTCTCTCTCCCCAAAGGCTAGCAAGTGGCAAGCAAGAGCTCTGTCCCACTCCACTGCTAGCAGAAAGTGAAACCCAGCCTGGGAGACCACGGCTATTTATAAGCATGGGTCCCATTCAGCAACACAGGAGGTCTGTGTTTGGCCGTCAGAGCTGCCTATCAGGGTTTGCAGGGATGAGATTGGAGTGCCCATGGCTACAGAACATCCCCTTTCCCATCCCTCCCCTGGGTGTCTTCTCCCAACTTGTGACTGCTTTGCTGCTCCATGGTTGGAAGGAAGCCCTGCTGATCAAGGAAAGCTGGGCTTCCATTCGGGTTTCCAGGGCGACAGAAGGAGGGCAAACACAGCTCAGGCATTCCCCTGGCTCCGTTGCCAGAGGAATAGATTGCTGCTGCCTGAGTGTCTGGATCCCTGAACCGAGCCCGAACGCCCCAATCCAGGCCTCTCCCGACGGCTGGATCGTTGGCCGTGGCCGATCATGATCCGACGGGTCACGATCGCGTGATCGCCATTATCGTGGGGTTTTTTTGTTCGTAATGCGGATCGTGCCCATCTCTAGTTGTAACTTACTTGTGTATAGTGTGATTGAGTGTGGGATCTGGCTGATTGTGACCTGAACCTTTGTGTGCCAGAATCCAAGTTCATCACTGCCAAACAGTTTATATGAGTGCCGTGGGTTAGAGGGGCCATGGGGGATTTGTTTTCTTTAGACCACCCCCCCAACACACACACATACCCCTCTCCCTTCTGCTCTCTTCAGCCCTGGAGCAGGCAAGGACCTTACTGGATGCCATCACTCTGGTCTGGGAGTTCAAATAGGGAGAGCCCAGAGCACCTGCTCTTTCCCTTTACCCTTCCTAACAGTGCCCCTCTGCTGGTGAGGGCATTGCCAGGTCACCAGTTGAGCTTGAGGAGCGAGGACACAGATAAAGTAAAACAAACTGCTTTAATAAACAGGGGCAATACTAAACAGGTGGGAGAAGAGAGACTTGTGGGAAACATTTTAGTGAGGGATACATTTACAACAAGCAGGGGGAAATTACGCTTAAAGGAGCAGGCAGGAAAACAATAAAGTCTCCTAACACAGCTAACTGGTCCCTTTTTGGGTCCAACCCACCATCCCTAGCTTGTAGCTGCTGCTCCACCTCTCAGCTCCTGAGAGAAAAATGCCTTTCCCTTAAGGGAGACCTTATATTATTTCCCCCATGGCCCAGCCCCCTTGGTGCTGAATGACCTTCCTTTCAACTCCAATTTCCCTTCTACCTGGAAAGGGTCTTGAGAAAAGTAAGCCTACAGGAGAATTGGCAGTCAGGCCTCATTTTCCAGCATGATGGGGAGCCACAGGGTACACCAAAGCCAAGCTCAGTAAAAACCGCCCATTTGGAGACAATTTTTACTGAGCTGGGCTTCAGCGCTCCTGGTGGCTCCTCTATTGTGGCAGAAAATGACAGGGCAGGTACCGTGCTGCACCCCTGCTTGGACCCCTGGAACCCTGGGCTGGCTTCATTTGAGCCAGAGGTGAGCTTTGAAACATATAGCAGAGCCTTAAAACAGACAGAGTAATGATAAAGAAGGTGAACATGACATAGCTGTAACCATCATCCATCTGCTTAATGCAAGAATTTTTTAATGAATGGCCTTTCTACTTGGACATTCAATTGCAGAAAATAGTTCACACGCAAAGGAATTGCTAATTTATATGGTGTGTGTCTACAGGGAGAGTAGCAAGAAATCATAAAACAAAACTTTTATAATGGGATATAGTTACTGCATAACATACAGTAGAAGTTGTCTTATCAAATTGTACATTGAGATAAATGTTATTGGTGTATAAATTCTGATAAACCTTACTAGAACTATTATCTTAATGAAAACAAAAAAGGAGCTATTGGCCCCATAACTCCTTAATGAACCAATTTTTTCAATGTTGAAAGGAATCAATGAAAACAAAAGTGTATGCAAAAGAGAAAAGAAGTAACATTAATTGTCTGATTAGTTCCATAGTAAAGAAAACTTAAGACCATGACATTGTAGATTACAGACATGTCTTGTTAGGCTATACAAATAAACTTCTACAAATGTTGAGTAATGCAGCGTATCATCATCATAATTACTTTAATATTTTTAAACTGCCAAAACTGTATACGACAAAAAAGGAATCCCACGATAATGTATCAGGTTAAATGATGGAGAAGAAGAAGAACAGCAGCAGCAGCAGCAGCAGAAACAACTGTTAGTTTTATTCTTACGTTTTCTGGGTTACCTAAAGGACCACCTCCACTTTGACCCATGAAGCCAAAGCAAATCAACCCAATGATCCATCAAGGTTAATATTGTCTACTTAGACTGGCAGCAGCTCTCCGGGGACTCAGGAAGAGGTCTTGCACATGACTTGTTACCTGATCCTTTTAACTGGAAATGCTAGGGATTGAATCTGGGACATTCTACATACCAAGCAGGTGTTCTGCCACTGACCTGCAGCCCCTCCTTTACCAACATGAACTCACACACTTAGGTCAGTAGAAGAGTCCCTATTTCATGTTCTGCAGCTTTCAGAAGTTTGGTAGTAAATAGTTTTGATAGGGCCTTCTTGATTGTGGCACCAACTGTTTGGAACATTCTCTTCTTACAGAATGTTATCAGAGCTTAGACTAGTCACAATTGCTTGCATGCAGTTCAGTTATTGCAGACTTAGGCTATGGGCCAATATAATTACTATTGGACACAAATATCCCTTTTAGGGGAGGAAGGTGTCCAAGCTGGACGTTTCCATACAACATCACACTACCTTGGATGAAACTATTCATTTAGATCAGTGATTCTTAATTAGGTCCATACAGTCATCCCCAAATCAGGCAGGAGGGGGCATTATCAGAACTACATTACTTTTATTTTTGTATTTAATACTTTGTCCCATTTTCTTCTCAGAGGGGATCGAAACTATGTGTGTGGAGGATGTTGCCTCGAAGTTGAAGTTGACTTATGGCAACCCCATAGTGTTTTCAAGGCAAGAGACATTCATAGGTGGTTTGCCATTGTCTATCACTGTGTAATGATCCTGGATTTCTTTAGTAGTGTTTCATTCTAGTACTAACCAGGGCTGACCCTGCTTAGCTTCCAAGATCTGATGGGATCAGATTAGACTATCCAGGTTTACACTAAGAAAAATCCAACATAAATCAGGAAGAGAGGAAAGCCTTCTGAATGAAGAGCAGTTCCCACTTGTATCAGATCTTCCACCCGACTCTAGGCTATGACCTTCAGGCTAATGGCCAAGCTGCATATTAGATTTGACACATGGTCACAATGGGAAATTTGCAGCAGGTTGTCAGCTGTGAGTTCCTCATGACAATTCAATTCATGAGTCCCACAGGATCACAGTTCTGGTTGGCACAACAGTGCTGGGGAAGGAGATGATTCTGCCCCCCCCCATGTCTTTTTACACCCCAGAGGGCCCAGGGAGATGCATGTGCATATATTCAGTGTGCGTGCAGCCCCCTGATGGGGCAAATAAGGCCAACCTGGAGCTGTTTCAGATTGGAAAAATGGCACAGGGGAAAAGGCAGGAACCCCTCTGGCTCATATACTGTGGTCCAAATCTTTCAGCACTTAGGTGGTTTGGTCTAAAAGCTGAAGGACTAGACCTCTGAGCATACTCAGTACCAATGACCAGAACACAACAAACTCAGTCAGATCTTCTTCAGCTACTGTTAGCCAGCTAGCAGGCTGTTCCTTCTTCCCCTGCAAATGAGAGGGAGGGGGCTGTAAATGAAATATACAGTTTTAGGCAACACCTTCTCGCCATTTGCAAGAGCCAGCAGAGAAGAGTTGTTTCCCACTGCTCACTCAGTCCTAAGGATTTGATGATAATGCTGCATGCTTGATAAACAGTAGTGGGTTAAAGATTAAGCACTTCTGGTTTGGATGAATTTCATTTCATTTTTGTCTCAGTTTTGTAAATGGAACTGTCTTCATTGCCCTTTGTAGGAAAAGAGATATGTTGAAGTGTAGTCCTGTTGATTCATTTAGAACGCTCAGCAACGTTCACTGCTATCAGCCATGGAATTCTGTTGGACAAAGTGCTCACCCTGGACTGGCTGCTCTGGTGATTTCATTCCTGTCTTGCTGACTGGTGCTAGAAGTTAAGATAGGGGGATTGCAGCTCAACTTCTTGGCAGTCCGGGTAGATCCTTCAGCGATTCTGAGGTGTTTGTTGACATGGATTGAGGAGTCAGCCTGTTCTATATGGAACTATAGTGGCACTGTAAATAGCAGGTTTACAGTTTGGAGATACTATTCAATTGGTTTCTGCAGATGGTCACCCAGATTTCAACTTTAGCACATACTGCCTTTTAACTATACTTGGTTGATTCACCAATTGTGCCCTCTCCTGGAAAAACATAGATTTTATCACATTTATCCAAGCTCTGATCACATTCAGATTATATTACTGTAGTGTATTTTTTCCTGACTTTGATTAATGTTCAGAAGCTTCAGTTAGTTCAGAATCAAGGTGCAAGACTGTTAAGCTGGTACATATCCTTGAGAATATGTCTTAAAATTTTGGAGGAATTTCTCTGGGGAACAGTTCATTTCCAAGCAATGTCCAGTATCTTTTCTGGTTTGGCCCTTGGAAATGGAAAATAGCTGCCTATGCACTTGAAAACCTTCCTCTTTGAAATGTTTGGTGTGTTGTTGTGTAGGTAGCCCTTCAAAGCAGCTGGAGTTCTCTGTGTGGCCTTTGCAACCTGATGATCAAAAATAACATGACAACAATGTTTAGAGATATATAAACACTTTTAAAAAATGATTCCTATGTGATACATTGGTAAGGTAGCCAGATCCTTCAGGGGCCAAACCAGGGAGCCAAGGGGGCAGTGGGAACTTACCCACCATACCAGAAAGTGATGTCATTTTCTGGCATCTTTTTCTGGTGCAATGTGGAAGCAGGTGCCTCCCCCCCAGCTAGGTGAATGGAGGTGGGGCAGGGGATATTCTTCTCTCACTGGGGGAGGGTGGCAGCATGTTTATAGTTTATTGGCTATAAAGAAGAGGCAGCATGATATAACGACAGGTCTGGGACATTCAGACCACCTATACCTGAGGGCTGACGTAACGTCCAGAACTCAACTCTTGGTTTGTAACCAGACCAAATAAACTAATTGAGAGCCTTTTGCCAAAGCTGTATTTTTCTTGGATGTATTTTAACTGCAAGGGATCAGAACAGAAACAGAAACTAAGGGAGAATAGGAGATTTAACCAGTGAGATCCTATCAAACCATGAGTAACTGTTTTTTTTCCATTTAGAAAAAAAGAGCACAGATTTAAAAAGTTCATCGAAATTTACCCGAACTACATCATTCAAGCATACGGGATATAAACTAGGTATCTCATCTTCTTAGTAACCCATTTGAATGTAAATCATGTTTGTAACCTAGCTACTGAACTAGGAGTTAGATTAATGGGAAACAACTCTGATTTTGGTTGATTAACTGTTAAACCTGAGATTGAACTAAACAAGTGTAGGGTTTGTGAGAAAATAGGAATTTTCTATAGAATCAAAAGCTTTGGCCATATCGAGACTCAGTACAACTGCCTCTAGTTGTTGAGTATTACAAAAATTTATAATATTCATCGTCCTCCTAAAATTATCCGTTAGATTTCTATTGGGTAGAAAACCCATTTAATCTGGTTTAATTAACTTCTCGACAATTTTCTTTAAACGATTGGCCACTACAGAGGTAAAGATTTTATAATCTGTATTTAACAACGCTATTGGGCGGTATGATGCTGGATCTGAGGCATCTTTACCTTCATTTGCAATGGGAACAATAGACGTTGTTCTCCATGACGGATGAACATCCCCATTCTGAAGGATCTCATTACATACATTGGTTAAAGGGACTAATAAACAGGCAGAAAATGCTTTATAAAATTCGGCCCTGAAGCCGTCAGTTCCAGGGGCTGAAGTGGCCTTCAAATTTTTAATAGAATCTAAGATTTCCTGTGGGGTTATGGGATTATCCATAAGGCTTCTATCCGAGTCGGATAAAGTGGAGAAGAAAGTATTAGAGGGGGAAAAAATCTTCAATTGCTTGTTCCTAGGGCCTTGAGGATGAATATAATTTTGTATAGTACTCTGCAAAGATATTCACTATCTCTCTGGAAGAATGTTTTTTTACTTTCTTAGAGTCTAACAAGCCCTGAATATGACAGGATTTCGTCTCCTTCTTGGCTCTCCTGGCCAATAGCTTTAACGACTTTGGAGACCGGGTCCAGTATTTCTGTTTCGTAAAAATGAGTTGTTTTTGAACCCATTGTGAATCAAAGATATCAAGCAATCTGCGTTCAGCTAACAATTTTTGATAAGTTTCTCCCCTTTTAATTTGTGTTTCTCTTCTAACCCAGTTATGTTAGCAAGCATTTGTTCTCTAATTTTTGTTCTTTGTTTTTTTAAGTGGGATATCGTTGATATCAGCCTCCCTCGAATAGTTGCCTTCATCGTATCCCAATAAATAGCATCTGAAATATCTGCAGACTTATTTGATTCGAAATAAAATTTCAATTCACGGTCAATCAGGTCCCTAAGGTCTTGTCTGTTCAAAAACATTGTATTAAATGACCATGACTTATCCAAAAGTCTTTCTTCCCCCCATTACATAGAACAGTGAATCCAGGAGTGGTCCGTAAGCAACTTTGGACCCAAGTTGGCCGATTTCAACCCTGATAAGAGACCTTGGGATACTAAAAGATAATCAGTCCAAGTATGCACATCATGACAGGCTGAATAGTAAGAATATCTTTTAGCCCCTGGATAGAAATATCTCCAGGAATCAAAAAGCTGGTATTTTTCAAAGAGTTTCCTAAATTTAACTGAGGATCTGATTAATGGGCCCTTGTGCTTTCTAGAGCTGGTTGTATCCATTTTGGGGTCTAGAACTAAATTGAAATCCCCTCCCAGAATCAATTCCCCCTCTTGGAAGATTTGCAGTTTTTCAAATATAAGTTCTAAAAAGTCAACTTGGGCTGAATTGGGTACATAAATTGTGGCCAAAGTCAATTTTTGTCATTAATACGCCCTTTTAAAAATAAATAACGCCCCCTATGATCCACCTCCTCAGCCTCAATAACAAATGGAATATTCTTTGACAATAAAATAGCCACTCCCCTTGACTTGGAAGAGCCAGGGGCTGTCCTTTGAATATGGTAAAACTGGGAGTTAAGGAGGCGAAGTTTTAATGCTTTCAAATGTGTCTCTTGCACAAAGACTATATCAGAATTTTTCCTTTTCAATAAAGAAAGGAATCTAATTTTTTTAACTTTACTATTCAACCCTTGAATGTTAACCAAAGTTATGTGTAGGAAAGGTGCTATCATAGCAGAGGAGGGTGTCAGAGCGGACAAAGTTAATTCTTGTGGTTTCTTTTCAGGCCCCTTTACATTCTGAGCCCACATAGACCTTTAATTGTCAATGATTTCTCAATTGTTTCTAATCTCCCTACTGAGTCCACAAAAACACACCCATTGTTAAGTGATCCCACTTGAGCTGGAGCTGAGGAACTAACAGAAGAGTTAAACATTGGAGCTTGTACTGAGGGTCCAGGTGATCCCAGTTTGAAATCTTCAAGATAGCGATTAAATGGCACTTGCTGGGGTTCCTTTACTTTGCTAAGGTGTTGTGTGGAGTTAAATTCTTTTGGTGGAGAGAGCTTATTGTCCTCTGAAGCAACATCATAGATCTTGAATAAAGTTAAAGATGGAACCTCTGAAGCAGGTGGATCTAATGCCTCGTTGATGTTGACTTCTGTGGTTGGCTGAGTCGGCTGAGTCTGACATACAGGTCCAAGACTACTGTCTTTAATATCCAGAAATCTGGAATTCAGATGCTCCAGACTATCAGTAATTTCTTCCTGTTTTTTATTGATGGATTCTTGAAGGCTTGTGGATGTTGTAGGGAGAACTGCCTCCGTTGATAGCATCTGCACTTCAGTGTTAATTGAAGAAGCTCTTAACAAAGGGGTTTCGGTTGGTGCCGTCAACGTTGTTGTCGGTGAAACACAGTCTGGGCAAGTCTTAGCCTCCTGGCGTGATTCCTTTAAGTTTAAAAGCTTTAACCTTAGCAGGTCTTTAACTTTAGCAGGTCTTTAACCTTAGCAGGTCTAGCAGCAACAATCAATGTTGCTGATTGTTCTGCAATTGATGGTTTTTTATTGTTATCCAAAATAGCAATCTATAATCATCTATATATTGCACTGGTAATTTCTTATTGAATAAATCACAGATTATAGGTACAGGTATTTACAAGTATAAATATTAAGGGCATATCCCATTGCTTTGGCAAAATTGGATAATCTAGCTTTTTATTCCATTCATTCCTGAGACTCGGCACTGATGTTTGAATGTGATTTTTTTAAGGATTTACCATTTGAGCCACTGTTTAAACTCTTGCTAAGCTTAAATGTCTGCAGAAGCATTGCCAAAACTGAATGTGGCCTGGTAAATAAAACCTGGAATTGTAATTACTTAGGTTGTTGGGGGTTTTCCGGGCTGTATTGCCGTGGTCTTGGCATTGTAGTTCCTGACGTTTCGCCAGCAGCTGTGGCTGGCATCTTCAGAGGTGTAGCACCAAAAGACAGAGATCTCTCAGTGTCCCAGTGTGGAAAAGATGTAGGTCATTTGTATCTACTCAGGAGGGGTGGGGTTGAGCTGAGTCATTCTGTAAGAGTTTCCCAGGGTGTGGAATGCTAATGGCGGGAGGCTTCACTGTATCCTGAGGAGGTTCTTTTGCATATGGATTGGTGCTTGATGTGCTAATCTTCTCTGCAGGGCTATTGTCGGGTGTGGAGTGTTTTGTTGGCCTGGTGTTTTTCAGAACTGGAGCCCATGCTCTGTTCATTCTTAAGGTTTCTTCTTTCCTGTTGAAGTTTTGCTTATGCTTGTGAATTTCAATGGCTTCCCTGTGCAGTCTGACAAAGTAGTTGGAAGTGTTGTCCAGTATTTTGGTGTCCTGGAATAAGATACTGTGCCCTGTTTGAGTTAGGCTATGTTCAGCCACTGCTGATTTTTCAGGCTGTCCAAGTCTGCAGTGTCTTTCATGTTCTTTTATTCTTGTCTGGATGCTACGCTTTGTGGTCCCGATGTAAACTTGTCCACAGCTGCAGGGTATACGGTATACTCCTGCAGAGGTGAGGGGGTCTCTGCTGTCTTTTGCTGATCGTAGCATCTGTTGTATTTTTCGGGTGGGTCTGAATACTGCTTGAAGGTTGTGCTTTTTCATAAGCTTTCCCATCTGATCAGTAATTCCTTTGATATATGGCAAAAACACTTTTCCTGTAGGTGACTGTTTTTCCTTGGTTGTTTGATTCATCCTGGGTTTGATTGCTCTTCGGATTTCATTTCTGGAGTAGCCATTTGCCTGAAGTGCGTGGTTTAGATGAAGTGTGTGGTTTAGATGATTAATTTCCTCATTGAGAAAGCGCGGCTCACATATCCGTCTTGCACGATCCACTAATGTTTTCATTATGCCTCTTTTCTGTCGGGGGTGGTGATTGGAGTTTTTGTGTAAGTACCGATCAGTATGAGTTGGTTTCCTGTAGACCTTGTGACCTAACTGAAAGTTTGCTTTGCGGATGACCAAGGTATCCAGGAATGAGAGTTTTCCCTCACTTTCTTTCTCCATTGTGAATTGTATGTTCAGGTGGATGTTGTTGAGATGATTCAAAAACTCCATCAATTCTTCCTCCCCATGGCTCCAAATGATGAATGTATCATCCACAAACCGGAACCATACACTGGGTTTGTGGGGTGCTGATTCTAGAGCTGGTTTTTCAAAATGTTCCATGTAGAAGTTTGCTATAACTGGGCTGAGTGGGCTCCCCATGGCCACCCCATCCATCTGTTCATAGAATTCGTTGGTGTGTTAATAGTTGGTGTGTTAATAGCAATATGCCTGGTATCTACTTATATTTTTAGCTTGCATTTTCCCAAGGTAGTTAAGGAGTTAATATTTAATTAAGGTAGTAATTAAGTAATAATTAAGGTAGTAATAATTAAGGTAGTTAATATTAAGCATAATCTGATAAAACAGTAGCAATTCAACATACTGCATACTAGAATGAATTTCTTCTTGACTCTGGTACACTCATTTGTGCACGAGTGCAGCATTCGCTATATACTTCTGTTATTTTGTTTCTTCTGAACAATATAAACAAATGGCTCAACAAGCTCTATCTCTCTGTTAAGTGTGAAACAGCCATGTTACATTATTTATAGTATTGTAAAATCTTTAAGGTTGCATGATTCTATCTCAAATTCTGTGAGATTTATGTGACTTGATTCCATCACCTTTTCTAGTGCATTCAGTGATTTATCAAAGCCATATCTTCTATTAAACTTTTACAGGTACAATTTCAAACTTGCTTATGATCTCATGTTAGATTAGCTGACACTCAGAAAATAGTTTCCGCTCCAAGATTGAGATTCATTAGATTTCTGGTCTCACAGGAGTTTAAACTTTTATTTACTACTGCTTTTTCCTTTATCATCATCATAAGCTTTATTGCATTGGCTCACAGTTTTAGCCATTTACATCAAAATACTACCAACAACATCAAAGTTATAATACAAAGTTATAATACAAAGTCACAATCACAATAACAATAAAAACTCTAATATACATTACAATTTGATAAAAATCATTAAAATAGCAACAAAAATTTGAGTTAAAACCAACATCAATTCAAACAATTCAGTCAGATAATCAACAAAATACATAGATTTATCCATCAGCCACAGTAACAATGGATGGTTTTGGTAAGGCCTTTATCACCCTTGCAACAAACGTTGCTGCTTGCATCATTATCCATTTACTTTTGTCAGCAAGTAATATAGTTAGTCTGTTATTATCCACTCTCCCTGGATATTGTAATAAAATATTCCCAAGGTATTTTTCATGTTCTAATGCAAATATTGGGCAGTAAAAGACCACATGACCTAGATCCTCAACATAATTCTGATCTCACATACAGACACATTCTTTATATGGGATTGCATTATAATGGCCTCTTACCCTTGCCATTTGTAAGGTATCCACCTGTGCTTTAATAAATGCTTTCCTAAACTTGGGATTAAGTAAATCAGTAAGGTAGGATGGAAAGAGTTGAAGGAGGAGATGCAAGTTGCTTATAAAGGGGAACTGTTCTCAAGGCACTTAGTGCATCATCCGTCTGAATACTTATATCTGAATACTTATATCTAGCAGCCTTTGTTTTATTAATTGCTTTGTCACAAAATATTAATAAATGACAAAGAATCTGTATTAAAAAGTCTATTAGTATGCTAGAAAAATATTTACTATTTTTCTAAAATAATTCATTATTTTTTAAACCTATAGAAATTTGCTGTCAGTATTTGGAAAGAAAGATATTTCCAAGGGCATAGGCAACTTTTCCATTTCTAAGGATCAAACAAGACAGGATGTTTGGAACTCCTTAAATAAATCTGGGCAGCATTGCAGCCCCAATGTAAGATAATGCATGGGAGCAGAATGGTTTAACCCTTCAGCCACACACACAGTTTTGCCATTTAAAACCAAGTCTTCCCTTACTGTTATTAGGCCTGAAAGGAAAAAATGCAGGCACCTCCATTCTCAAGTCAACCAGTATCTTAACTATTTTGGCCATGAAACACACCCATCTATGTGATTCTCCTTAGGTGCAGTTACTGTTAGTATTTATTTTGTGCAAGAAATGGCAGCTTGCATATTTAGGTTAGTTATGTTTGATCACATCTCAGTTTGGCTAATGTCCTGCTTACCAGTCACCAGCAGTAAGCTGATCATTTCAAGCCCAGCAGCCAGCCTGGACTTCTGGTGCAACAAAGGAGAACCAGGCAGAGAGCTGGCAAAGCAGTTCTGATGCTGGCTCTGAATGCCATGAAGCTGGCTCTGAATGCCAGTAAACATAAGATGTGCCATATCACCATATTCCATGACCTGCTGCAATTCAAAGGATGTCGTGGCACAGGGTACTAAAGCAGCTGGTAGAATCTGTTGCCATCTTTTGCAGCACAAAAAAAATTATGCACTGTTAAGACAACAGTTACTACTATGAGAAGTAGTAACAGTTACTACTGTTCCTATCTGTAATGTTAATCTTACTCTGTATGGACTTGTTTCTGTATTTAAAATTTTATATTATATACAGGGCTCATTTCAAGGGAGAATGCACAAGAACGCAGTTCTGGCAGTTCCCCAAAGAGGTTACATGTCAGGTGGCCCCACCCACCTGACTCTCAGCCATTTGGGCCCATTTCAGCCTGGATTGGGGCCAAAACGGCCTGGATCAGGCCTCTGATGGGTGGTGGATCACTCTCCCGCTCAGTGGCGGCCCGATCCAGACCATTTTGGGCCCCGTTTTGGCCATTTTCAGCCCCTTTTTGTCATTTTGGGCCCAATTTTGACCCTGAATGGCCAGGATTGGGTCCAAAACAGCCAGGATAGGTGATGTCAGGGGGTGTGGCATATGCAAATCAGTTATGCTAATGACACACTTCTGGTGATGTCAAGGGGTGTGACATATGCTAATGAGTTGTGCTAATGCGTTATGCTAATTAGTTCCTCCAGCTCTTTTTCTACAAAATGACCCCTGATATATATGCCAATAAAGTCTTGCTTGCTTGCTTACTATGAGAAGAAGAGTGAACTACAGATACCATTTTGTTGGGAACATACTAATGTCCTTGTTAAAATAATCAAAACAAAAAATAGAACAAGCCGTGATAGACTGACTAAATAAATTGTAATGTCTCCGTCAACGCTTATGAATGCAAATATATTACAGAAGACCTAAGTATTGGAAATCTTATATCAAGTAGTACATATACATGAACTTGGTTACATATAGAAGGCAAAGCATCTTACAAAAAAGCCAATATCACTTTAACAAACATAGTTAAAGTGCCAAGTGCCAAGTAAACATATAATATTCCTATATAATAACAAAGTGCCAGTGCCTATCTTTAACAAAAAAAGTTGTTTAACAAGTAACCATATTATACAGTACTACATATATTCAAATTATTTTTAGATGGTTCAAATAAAGCCAGTAGTGATTCAATAAGAATAATTCTATATCTATTATATGAGACTCTTTTATAGTAATCCAGTGGTAACAATTCTTGATGAGAATAACTGTGACAGGAAGCCAGCAAATGATCCCGTTTCAAATCATATTCTTCATCCAGGCAGTTATTATTAATGAAGCTTGATCCTATAAATTTCATCAGACATACATTCAATAATAATTATACAATACACATCTTATAAAAATTAAAAACAGATTCATAATTATACTCACAACAAATGCAACAAAGCATTCAATATATTTCAAAAACCATCAGCAGCCGTCGTGATGGTTTTTGAAATATATTTCCCTTGTTAAAATAATGGCATACATTTGCTTTCTAGAACAACTTTAGCCATTCTATCATATCATGTATGCTCACTGAATGGAATTACTAAGAACAAACTCATGTCATGTAATAACTTGCTAATGCAAGAGAAACATTTGTGGAAAGCTATCATTTGCCTTCTCACTGCAAAATAGGAATACTGCTCCAAAGACATTGTTGAGGAAAATCCCTACCAAGAAATGCATTTGTACTTAGCCTGCCTACATATTTCAGTTGAAATACCATACCTGCTTTATTAAACGTAAGTTAAGTGAAGCTCCAAATACAGTGAGAAAATGCATTAATGAATGCTTACAGCATAAAAAGCCAAACTTTAGCAGTACTCTTCGATTTCAAACGTTTAATTGTTGCCTAAAGGAGTGACATAAATGCCTTTTTTGGAAATCAGGTGTGGGCAAGTAAAATGCATTAAGTCATTTACTTTAAAGCAGTTGTTTAAAATAGCTTTTTAATTTCAGCATTACATGTTTGAGTTGATTGCTTTTATTGGTGAATAGATCATTAATACTTTACGCCACTTCCAGCTGTCTATCGTAGTTCAGTTAGTGACATATTTTTGGTACTCTGTTCCTTTTGTTCCTTACAACTTTCATGAATAGTTTATGAACTATATATGTGAAAAGCATATTATTTAATAGAATGAAAATGCACAGAACTATAATGTTTTAGATAATTTCTCTCTCTTGAGAAAGAATGAACCAGTAATTAATAAGTCCCTTTGTACAATGAAGGTTCATTTTTGTTCTTATATTCATCACCAGCCTTCTTCAGCGTGTTTTGCATATTATCAATTAGAAATTTATAATAAAATCATTGTCAAAGCATAAGTTGTAGAGGTCACTTCTTTCCTAAGATTCCATTGTTGATTTGAGAACCAGTTTTGGTTCTTTCTTCTTTGGCAGTATCTTACATTTCCTTTGCTAAAATCTGTGTTAAGGAAAAATTCATTCACACTTATACTTGATTAGGGGTACATTCCATCCTCACTATGGATCTTTATGTAGATTTTAGGATAATTGTCGGGTTTGGTTTTTAAAGCTCTATTTAGGAATCACAAAAAATTCAGGTAAACATCTCATTTTCCCATGTATCCCCTTCCTCATAGCTTCTTTCCTTTCCCTGCTTTGATCTCTTCCATTTTTTACCTTTTCAGTTCCCCCTCCCAGTTTTTGACTAACGAAAATCGAGGGCTGGAAAGCTCCACAGTATTGTTATGGTTGTATCAATGCCGAAATGGCCACTGAGATCTTTTAGCATAGCTTCATCATGAATCTCAGTGGGTGTTCATCTCCTAAAACTACAAACGTTGCTTGTGTTAGTTAACCTGCCATTTTTCAGGTTTAGATTTCTGATTTTTCTGCAAACCTGCTGCTTCCCTTGGGGTTGTAGGCACCCCCCAATGCTTTTTGTGATTTTTTAATTCACATTCTAGACATATGGTGGAAAGTGTCATCAAGTCATAGCTGACTTATAGATAATATGGGAATAAAGAAATTTATTATCAAACTTCATAGTAGGGTGCAAAGTGTTGATCCATTCCAGAAATTGTGTGATCTCCTATCCTGTTTCAAAACCAGTCAATAAATCGTCAATAAATCTTTTGAAGGTGGAAATGGACTTCCTGAAGGGATTATCAGAGGAATAAATGTATCTGTTCTCTGTTTTGAAGCATGTTAGGATATCTTGGAAGGGTTTGAAGCAATTTACATAACATAACTGGATCCTAAGTTATGCAAACACACCAGTCTCAGAGCACAGACTGTCGTTGCTCCTAAAATTCTGGTACTAAGGGTTTGTGGACTCCCAGGAATAGCATGAGGGTTGAAGTGGGAATCTGTAGTGGGATGGAGAAATTGCAAATATCACGCCCCCCCCCCACACACACATCATAAAAGTATGTTAGGATTTTTGAATATCTGTACAGATATTGGAATGATCAGAGGAATGGGAAAAAAATTGGAACCCCCTTCGCTTGTATCACTCTGCCCTCCCCCAGGCTGCTCCCTCAGGAACAGAGCAGACTGTGGTTTCAGGAGCGGAAGGAAGAAAGATAATTGAAAGAAATCATCTCCTCTCTTCTTTTGCATGAGTTCTTGTTCCATTCATGGAAAAGTTCATGAAAGAGAACGTGGTTTTTCTGCCTGTTTTCCCTAAAGATGTAGCCTGCTTTCCATTCCAAGGATCCCTTCACCCCGAGTCACTATTTCAGGGGGGCATAGAGGGGATGGAAAAGAGGGAGGGAATCTGTCTTGTAAGCTCACAGTTTATAAGATCCAAAAACAATGTGAGAGACATTTACTGAAAAGTAAGGCATTGACTTTATTCTTTTAAAACAAAGATGTGTTGCTAATAAAAATACAACCTTAAAGAGATTCAGATTGTACCAGGATTTCTCTCTCTGTGTGTGTAGGGTGGGCAGGCAGGCAGATGGGTATGCATGTAGGGGCGGGGGAAAGCATGTTCCAAAATCTTGCCAGGTTGATTAAAAAGCAGAGTGAATTCTCAGTTTTGATATAGCATTATGCATGTCACCCAAAACACCCTTTTCATAGGAGGGTTGGTTTTAACCAAAAGGCCAAGAAGTGAAACTTTTTCTAGGAGTAAAGGTGTGCCTGCACTTATCTCCCAAGAATGTTTTGATATTAGTTTAAAATCCTAGCATTAGTTCTTTTTAGCCATTGCGATTTTAGCACTCCTGCAACTTATACTAGGAGAGAACACTACACATGATCCTCTTGATATGAGCACCCTGAATTTGTGAATAAGACAATAAGCATATGTTCCAGTTGTGGAACACATGATCATAAGCTAGTGGTTTTCTAGGGTTTTTTGTTGGTGTGTTCCAAAGCTAGAAAATATCTGTTGCACTATTTACACAACAGGGCAACCATATGTATGGAAAAGATCATGCATGGCATATTCTTGTGTCACATGAGGTAGCAGCACTAGAATTGTAACAATTGAAAAGAACTGTTTCTAGGATGCATCCATAACCATTCTAGCAGACCACATACATAAAGTGTTGTGCTTGTGTGAGAACAATTGCATTTAGGAAGGCAACTGAGATCAACATAGCAGAGGGCAGAGGCATGCGAGGTGGAGTTTTAATATTCCAACATTTTATCTTGTTTAATGATAATAATCGGCTGCCTTTTTTCTGTTGTGCTTATGAGGTGCAACACCGCACCTGCAACACTGATGGTCTTAAGTTTGTGCAAGCCAACTGCCTAAGGAAAAATGGCAGCCAGCCTTTTCACAAATGGAGCTGATGCAAGAAGGGCCTCTGAAGAAAGCTCAGAGTGGGAGGACTTGTTGGAAATATGACCAAACATGACTAATGAAATAGGGGAAGTAGACATTTCCTGGGTGGAGGGGTGGGTCTTGAAGAAACTCTAAGCAATGGAAAAACAGAAACATTCAAGAACACTGAACTATGAAAAAGCAGAACCAAAGCTAAACCTCACTATTGGCCCAAGAGCAGGAGGGGTTTAAAGTTCTAGGGACTTATCTTAGGAGATATACACTGCACTCCTGTGCAGAGTTATTCCATTCTAAGTCCATTGAAATCGATTGGCTTAGACTGGAATAATTCTGCATAGGATTGCAATGATAGAGTTGCTGGGTCTATAGTCTAAATGAATAATGCTACTTTTCCGTTGAGTTTTTTGGAAGGGGAATTATGTCAAGTATGGCTTCTATTGTCATTCTGTTGTTGTGTTCCTTCACGTAGGGAGTGTGGGATATAAATTTTGCATGCTTTCTTTGTGGCAGCTTCTAGCTTTATATATTATAGCCCACCTGGATAAATAGACCACTTATTTTGGATGGGTTAATTATTTGTTAGCCATTAGAGGGTAGGTGGTCAATGATTGCTTTTTACTTTCAAGATCATGATCAATGAAATTGCCTTGTCACTTAAACATACTCGAGGATTGTCTTACCAAATTTTTGCATCAGCATATCAAACGGGTATCTAATATCTAATGCTGCTGTATTTATTTGCCACATTCATTTACAAAAACCCCTTTAGTAATGAGATTCCTAACTGAATTCAGAACTGGAGAGACTGAGGTTGATGGTTTTCTTTTTGGCATAGCCTTTTTTAAAATGCAACTATAATTAATGAACAGCAGTGGAATAAAGAATCCAGATTGGCCACGCTACTCAGAGTAATTACCCTGTTTCTAAAATTGATTTCAGCGTGACCTGTTGTGCAGTGTGCATCTTTCATATGATAATTTCATAAACAAAAAATGAATATGATGGGTGAAAATGTGGGCTACAGACATAATTTATATCCAGAGAAAAATAATGCACCCCTCCCCAAATCTCTACCTGTAATTACACGCATGTATACATATATCTTGTCTCCCTAAGTCATGGCATTTTCTTAGCTAAATCCCCAATGAACATTTGGTTGTATCTTTTTTTGTCTGTCTTTCAAAAGACACCAACTTTTTATACAAAATTATGTTGCTCAAAGGATATATTTACTATTAAGGAAAATATTTATTTTAGACATTTCATATTTCAGCATCTGGTTATACACTGTTAGGAGTACAGTGGACAGTGTTTTGTTAGCTGTGGGAAGTAAAAAAGTAGACTGGGCAAGCTACATGCCTTTGCATCTGTGTATTTTTTGCAGTGCTGGTGTGTTTCTCTTTATTTATCTTGCATTCCTTTTTAAAAATGCCAGTTCTTGTGAAAATAGGTAAGGTAGATGTTTATTGTCTTAGCCATAAGAATTCATACAGTAAAACAATAGAACTAAGACACAGCAGTTTATAACAATTGGGTGAAAATAGACAGTAAAATCTATGGTGACCCCATAAGTCAGCTATAACTTGAGTGCATTCTCCACTACCAATTATGGTCCAGTAATAAAACACATGAAAAGCTGGTATGCTTATCTTTGTTTCCCTTCATACTTTTCAGTATTCAGCCAAGTTTAGTATATTAGCAGAGGCACAACACACAGTGTTAAAACAATACAATGCAGAAAAGGGTGTATTTATATGTTGCAGTTGACACATCTGCTCATACCTTTATGCTGACTCAAATAAGCATACCCTGTGGCACAATAATTTTTTTTCATGTTTATTATCATATATTTTTCTTTTCTATGATTTAAATCTAGCATGCTGTTCCAACTTTTCAGTCATCAAACCAGACATTTGCCTTGACTTTTAAACATATTTGATATTTGACAAAGGAAGACATCAATGACAGCATGTGCTTTTTAAAAAACTTAATTGAACATAATGCTGAACCTTTCTGGTCCACAGCAGTAACAAAATGGCATGGGTATTGTTTGTGCTGTCTTACAAGGTGACAAACAGAAAACTCAAGAAATAATTATATGTACTCGTATTTAGAGATGGGCATGGACCACAAAAAAAATAAACCATGAGGTTCGTGTGGTTTGTAGCAGCGGCAGGGAAAAGGGCATTTGACCATTTAAAGATCCCTTTCTGCCTTGCAAGTGGCAGGTCCCTTTAAACTATCAGCTGGCAGGCGGCAGGGGGGATCCCCCTCTCACCGCCTGCCAGCTGATAGTTTAAAGGGACCTGCCACTTGCAAGCAGCAGGGCCCTTTAAACTGCCCAAACCCCAGCCCCCTGCGGCGGCCATTTGAGGAGTGGGAAGGCCATTTTTGGCCTCCTCCGCTGTCCTGCAGGCCCACGCAGTGGCAGAAGAGGCCAAAAACAGCCTTCCCGTCCCTCACGGGAGGAGGGAGAGAATACCATGGGCCCGCAGGGGAAGTTAAGTGTGGGGCTGGGGGGCTGGGGTTTGGGCAGTTTAAAGGGCCCTGTGGTTTGCAAGCGGCAGGTTCCTTTAAACTATCCGCTGGCTCAAAAAAATTTAAATCCAAAGTGATTTCACAACTATTGTATGGTATTCCAATCTGGATTAGGGCCTTTGACTGGGTCATCATATGTGTTCAATCTAAATTTTTGCGAAAAATTCTGGGCCTACCGAAGTGTGTTCCATATGCAGTTATTTGCTTAGAAACTGGTTTAATTCTAGTGGAAACGAGGGCCTGGCTTATGACGTTTAAATACTGGCTACGGTTACATTATAATTGTGACTCTGGGAGCTTTATATATCAAATGCTTTCAGAGTCCAATGTGTCAAATTGGTCAACATATATCATGGAAAAAATTAAAGGCATGGGTATATCTGTGGACTCATTCTCTGGGTTAACGTCAAATGCCGCATTTCAACCAATTAAGAGTAGGATGCTAGATATTGAGCGCCAGAAGTTATATAGCCTGGCTACTAAAACCTGCTCTCCCCTGAGCTTTGAAATTCCTCTCACTGTAGGGAGGATGGCTCCATATTTATCTTCCCTGCAGTTGCCACAACTTTGTAGAGCATTTTCTTTGGCCAGGTGCAATGCTATGCCTTCGGCCATTCTATATGGCAGATTTAACAGGATAGCCTATTCAGCTAGATACTGTTTATGTGAACAAAAATGTGTTGAGTCAATTACACATGTTCCTTTGCATTGTCATTTTTACGCTGATATACATCAAACATATTTAAAATCTCTTCTAGCTAGTATGATGGACTGCTCTGACTCGCTCAAAGTCTATAGACTGTTGAACGATTCCTTTCCTGATGTCACTGAGAAGGTGGCTAAGTTTCTCCATTCTGCTTTGAAGTTGCATCAAAGGATATCACAGAAATAAGCTATAATTGTATTTATGTATTTGTAACGTAGTATCCTTTTAACTTTGTTTTTCATTTTTGGAAATTGATAACTTGAATTGTTGATATATGCCAATAAAGGCTAACTTGATCTTGAACTGTCAGCTGGCAGGCGGCAAGGGGGGGAAATCCCTCCCTGCTGCCTGCCAGCTGATAGTTTAAAGGGACCTGCTGCTTGCAAGCCACAGGAAAAGTTTATATGGCCATTTCCCTGGGGAAATGGCCATTTAAACTGCCCCTTTACGACCCAAACAATCCAGTAGACCAACGTCAAGTCAGCAAATTCAGCCACCTCATCAGCCACAGGACGGGATTTGCCAGCATACGTAGTATTAGCCCGTTTCGTGAATGGATCACTTCTTCAGCAGGCACATGTAGTTAGATCCCTGTGGAACAGTTTTGCATACTCTCTCAGTGAAGCCGCCAGTTAGTCACAGACGCGTCTGTTACAGCTGATGAGGTGGCTGAATTTGCTGACTTGGCGTTGGACCCCTTCAGCTCTTCACAGCCTCTTTTCTTAAATTGCAGCTTGATGTTATTGGACATTTTCGCCCTTTAAATGTTTTTGCTGTGGACGGTATCCCTTGTAAACCATTTCATGGCTGCCTAATTGAATGGTGGTGCCAGTGTGCACCCTTGTATATTTGTAATTGAGTGTTGCTGCCTTTAGGTTGTATAATTCTTAGGAGGTGCCTGCGTGCACCCCCCCCTTTACTGTTTTGTGCCGGTGAGCACTTTTGTGATGTATTTACTGGGATGGTTGTTGTAATACTCACATCTTGATTACTTCAGTATTTGGATTATTTTGTATATACACATTATAACTATATTTTTGATAATTTGAGTGTTCTTAATGTGTATTCATTGAGTTTTCACTTCACAGCCCTGGTTTTGTCTATAATTTTGCTTGTGCTTGCACCGGGGTGGTCCCTATTTTTGCTTCCTTTTGGATCCTGTGGCATACATGGGTTATCCTATATATAATAAGCCTGTGTGATAATTAGTGAGTTTCATTGCTGAGCGGACTGTTTGTATATTGTCTGCCTGTATATTTTCTGATTTGTCCACAGTTTTATTATTGACTGAAATGAAACAACAATTGATAAAGGCTTGAATATTGCTTAGGTAAAATTACTACACTGGCGACAAAGAAAATGCATACAATATTTGTGATTTTATTATGTTTACTAATTTTCTGTTCTATTCTGATTTCAGTACATCAATATATGACCTGGATTTCTGTAAGGAACAATATCCTGAACCAGCTGTGCATAAAAACATAATGCAACTTAATTATTATTACAGTCCTTTAGGAATTAAAAAATGAAGATGTACCAGTGATCCAAATAAGTCGCTGCTAGGTGGCACAACTACTATGTATAACTTCCAAGTAATTTTATCCTGCTTTTATTTTCTTTTTGACTATAGGGATGACTTGTCAAGCCCGAACATCATATACAGAAGATGAAGTTCTCTGGGGACATCGTTTCTTCCCTGTTATTTCCTTAGAGGAAGGATTCTTCAAAGTAGATTATTCCCAGTTCCATGCAACATTTGAAGTCCCTACAACACCTTACAGTGTGAAAGAACAGGAAGAAATGCTTCTTATCTCCTCCCCTTTAATAGCACCAGCTGTAAGTAACAGTAAAGAAAGGAATAATTCTGTGGAGTGTCTGGATGGCCTAGAGGACTTTGGTACAAAGATACCCTCAAAACTGCAAAAAATAACTGGAAGGGAAGACTTCCCTAAAAAACTATTGAGGATGAGTTCCACCACTTCAGAAAAGGCCTACAGCATGGGGGACCTACCTATGAAGCTGCAGCGAATAAGTTCTGTTCCTGGCAACTCAGAAGAGAAACTGGTATCTAAAACTACAAAAATGTTATCAGATCCCATGAGCCAATCTCTGGCAGACTTGCCACCAAAACTTCAAAAATTATCAGGAGGAGGAGGTAGAATGGAGGGACACCTCCCTCCCAAACTGAGAAAAATGAATTCTGATCGATTTACATAACATGAACAGACCTTTAGGTATTATTTCATGTTTTAATTGCCATCAATCCAATTTGGGCAGTAAAACAACACACTGGAAACTGTCTTTGATGACCAATTTTCCTTAGAACTACATGCACTCTGCGACAATGCTCTCCCCTGAAGTCGAAAGACTGTGTTGAATTCTACAATAAAAGATCTCAAATTCAGCTTGGGGCCATATGAAAGCTAATATTAATCGGCATGTAGTATCACAACAAGCATGCAATAATAGTACGCAAATTTTGCATATAGTTTTATGGCATGGTTCTTACTATATTTATACTGTATATTCTTGGGGGAAAACATGTATATGGGTGTTACTCTCTTATATTTCTTAAGCATTATATAGTAAGTAAAACATAAAAGTGGGTTGCTAACAGGGCAGGCTATAGGTTAGTTTTTTAATGGGCACTATCCAGCCAAAGCCAAACGCTGTGAATTCAGTTCATTTGCTTGCCATATCCTCCTCACTCTCTGTAATGTGCAGGGTACTTCCTGCTTCTGACCCTGACTCCCATCCATTGGAAGCCTCTCTGCAAATGGAAAACTACACAGGAGAGCTGGGCAACGTAAAGAATCAATTGGATCTTTTAAAGCAAACTGTTGAATCTTTCCCATTTTTGTCAGTGAAACCTCAAAGTGTTTTGCTTTGGCTGAATCGTGCCCAGCAATTTTTTTTTCTGATGTAAATTGTGCTGTTTTGTTCAGAGAATTTATAGTGCATGTTTTTGTCATTAAATAAGGCTATTGGGATTAGAAATTCTGAACACCAAAACTTTTAGCCTTATACTCCTTACTTTATTGTTTGCTTTATAAATTTTCCCATGTTTTTAGCTTGAAGGACCCTTTACTTTATGGGGGGGGGGGACCATTAAAGTGTCTAGAGCTAGGCAAAATAATATGCCAGGGAGAATTTCTATTTTAGACACAAGGTATAAAATCCAAAAAAAGTCATGTTTGCTTTCATGTTCATTAAGTATGAGATAAAATTCAAAATGGAAATTTTATTTATTTCAAATTTCTATTCTGCCCTCCCCGCGGGCAGGCTCAGGGCAGATAACAACCTTTTAAAACACAATAAAAATCCCATCAACATTAAAACAGCAGCATATTTCTATTCATACAGCAGCAGCAATCAGACTTACAAATTTAAAAACAGGATGGTGGACAGCCTTCATAGGGAGGGTTAGAATTTTATACACCCCTTTTTTTTCAGGCCGGCAGAGGCCCAGCCTCAGCCATGTGCCTGGCGGAACAACTCTGTCTTGCAGGTCCGGCAGAAGAATAGTAGGTCCCGCCCGGCCCTGATCTCAGCAGACAGAGCGTTCCACCAGGTTTTCGGTCCTGGCTCTAGTCAAGGCTAGGTGGGCCTCCTTGGGGCCAGGGGCCACCAACATCTGTTTGTCCCCTGATCGGAGTGTCCTCCGGGGAATGTATGGGGAGAGACGGTCCCATAGATACGCTGGCCGCACAGGGCCTTATAGATCAATACCAGAACCTTGAATCTGATCTGGTTCTCCACTGGCAACGAATGCAGCTCGCGAAATATCAGTATTATATGTGCCTTATTTGGCACTCTCATAATAACATGCGCTGCTGCAACAAATATATACTTTCACTCCAGTAGGCAAATAATAAGCTCACCCTAAGTTCCAAATTCAAGCATCCAGGTGCCTCCCAATAACTGCTTATAAGCTTTCTGTATCATACCTGAAATCCCTTGGGAAGGTGCTAATCTATAGCAAACATGGTTATGGCTATATGGCCGCACAAAGGGAGAACTGGTGCCGAGACAGCAAAAAAGACGTAAGAAGTCCACCTACAAAAATGTATTCAACTAATATTTCTGATGACAAAAGTCACTTTCTGTAATCACAGTATAATTAGGAGAAATATACTGATGATTCAAAAAACCCACACAATATAAAACACTAAAAATACAACTAACCATGGATTACATACAGCATACAACTGGAAAAACAAGGCCTTATAGGCATATAGAATAGTTCCATAAATAAAGGGGAGATGTTTCTTAAATATCATGAAATATTCCTTCCAAATCACAAATATGACTTTTTGTAATTAAATTTGTTTGTGTTGTAACACATTTTCATAGATGGATTCCTATTGTCTCTACTCCCCCCCTTTGCAACATCTGGGAAATCCAGAGCCTCAGAGCCATTTAGTGGCTGTTGCATGGTACTTGGTCCTCTCATTACACCTTAAGATTGCTTTCCTGGTGACTGTTTGTGTGCGAGTTATTTCTCACATTATCAACAGTCTCCTGCAGCAATAAGCATAACTGGGCCTTGATCATGTCCTTTTCCAGATGCATTAAGGCAATTAAAGAAAAATAGTGATTGCATGGCAACATTGAATTCTCAGTAATAACCCAAACATGAGCGTCTATCAAGATATTGCCATTTAGCCCACATAAAGAATAAGAAAGTACCCATGCTTCTTCAGTTATTGAAATGTAAATATTTCTCCTGTGTTTGTATCCTAACTCCCCTTCCCCTATATAAGAGACATGGAAGCATCTTTTTATCTTCCCTGATCTTCTGAACAGCCACATTTAATATGAGTTACATTTTTTAAAAAAAAGTATTGGGAGTCTGATCTCTTATATACAGTGCGATCCTAAGCAGAGTTACATCCTTTTAAGTCCATTGAATAGTTGAATAGTATATAACTGCTTAGGACAGCTCTGGTAATAACTCGGTCATAAGGCTCCAGGCAGAAGATGGAGCCATCCATCAAACCTCATTTTCTAGAATTAGGAATTGAATTGTTGTCAAATGGTACTTAAAATTGAATCTAATCATTAGAGATGGGCACGAACTGCAAAATGAACTAAAGTTTGCCACGAACTGCTGTTCGTGGAAGCCTGTTTTCCACGAACTTCCACAAACTGGGCTGCTAGTTCATGTGGTTGGTGTAAAAGCCCAATACCCCTTTCCCTACCACTGCAAAGCGGCAAGGAAGGGGGCATTTAACCCCCCCCCCCGATCAGCTGCTTGTTGGGGAGATCCCCAACAAGCAGCTGATCCAAGCCTGTGAGGGTGAAATGCCCCTTTCTGTGCTACTGCAAAGTGGCAGGGAAAGGGGTATTTTACCCCCGATCAGCTGCTTGTCAGGGATCGCCTCAACAAGCAGCTGATCCAAGCCAGTGGGGGGAATGCCCCTTTCCCTGCTGTTGTGAAGCAGCACAAAAAGGGGCATTTAAACCCCCTGATCAGCTGCTTGTCGAGGATCTCCCTGACAAGCAGCTGATCCAAGCCGGCGGGGGGAATGCCCCTTTCCCTGATGTTGTGGAGCAGCGCAAAAGGGGGCATTTAACCCCCCCCCCGATCAGCCGCTTGTTGGGGATCTCCCTGACAAGCAGCGGATCCAAAGCTGACGGGGATGGAATGCCCCTTTCCATGCTGCTTCACAGCAGCACGGAAAGGGATATTTAAACCCCACGAACCATGACCCGATTCGCAAACTGGGGCAAGTTTGTGAAAGTTCGTGGTTCATGACTTGTGAGACGGGACGAACCACGAACCATACGGTTCATTTTTCCCTGGTTTGTGCCCACCTCTATTAATCAGATCTGTGAGGTTTTCCATTTTATGAAAACTGCATTTAGGTACAATTTTAAAGGCTTGTGGGTAAGGTTACCACCCTCATGGTGGGGCCTGGTGTCCTCCTGGAATTACTGCTGATCTCCAGGCTACAAAGATCAGTTCCCCTGGAGAAAATGGCAGCTTCAGAGGGCAAACTCTATGGTATACCATACAGTCTGGGACATGCAGAAGCCCTAGAATGGCATCACATGCCCACTGAACTTCATTCTGTTTGCAAGCTCTTCCTTCCCCGGGCATCAGCCCTGAATCTCCTGGAATTTTTCCCAAACCAGTGTTGGCAGCCCTGCATATGGGAGATGGGCAACAGCAGACTCTCCCACAGTGTTGTTAGGCACAGAATATTCCACAGGTCTTTTGGGACACATTTTACCCAACCCTATTTAAGATCTATTTTACCTATTGAAATACAACTTTTTCCTGCTCTCAAACAAGGCAGATTTAGCACTTAGTTTTTCCTGATAAGCAGGAATCTTGCATGTTTGACTGTTTTGTTGACTTTTTATAATTTATAGACATACATTAAAAAAAATCTCATGGAAGTCATCTAATCTAACTGTCTGTACTGAGACAGGACAGTATTTACTCCAGCATTCCTAATAAAAATGACCCACTTGAAAAAGCCTATATGAAGTTTACAGTGTGCTGTACACACGAGACATCAGGGTTCAAAGTGAATCATGCCAGAGGTGCCTGTAGGAAAAGAAAAAAATGTTTAACAAAACCCAGATGGTTTAATTATCGAAATTGTACTACGTTCTTCAAAGGGAGGTCAATAAATGCAGTTACCAACTAATCATGTCATCAGTAAAAATTCCTTCCCAATAATAAAGTGATCAGTTATTTTCTCAGAATGCTGAGGACCATCTCTAAAAGCCCAAGGCAAAAATGTTATTCTTAACATACAAAACCTTTAAGCCAAGATCTGAAAAGCTCTCCTATAGACCCAGTAAAGCTTTTAATGTTTCGTTGTTATTTCAATAGCAGATCCATATTCCATATCAGTAGAATCTGTTTCTGAATTACTCAACTTGCTATGAGATAAAGGGAGCTGCTGTTTGAAAATGAGAAGACCAAGAGCATGGATACAGCTGGTTCTTCAGATCTTGCCTAGGATTGCCAGCTCCAGGTTGGTAGGTTCCTGGAGATTTTGGGGGTTGAGATTGGAAAGGGTGAGGTTTGCAGAGGAGAGGAACCTCAGTGGGATATAATGCCATATATTCCATTCTCCAAAGCAGCCATTTTGTCCAGGCAAACTGATTTCTGTGGCCTGGAGATGAGTTGTAATTCCAGGAGATCTCCAGCTACCGCCTTGAGGATGGCAACCCTAATTTTGGCTTTATTCATCGTAGAGTAGAACTGAAATCATGAATCAAAACTCATTAAATTTAGGAATTTCCATTTAAAATTTTTCAGTTGAACACAATTTCAGGTTCTACTTTTATAGTTTGACATTGATTCACCTTTGCAAACTTAACATATCAATTTCAAGATTTTAGCATTTTGTTTCTCAAAAAACCCTGATATCCAATAGCATCTGTGATTGAAAATGTTGGGGAAAATAGCTGATTTAGATAAGCAAAGCAAGGTGATGGGTATTTGGCATCAATACTAAAAACACCTTGGGAGTAAACCCCACTGAATAAATTGAGACCCGCTTCCAGCTAGACCAGTTTAGGTTTGCTTCCTTTAAGATTTTTTGCCCAATGTATCGATTTGAGCCTCAATATAGATCTGAATCAGATTACTTGAAAATAGTTTATTTCATTTATCAGCTGAAGGTTTTGTTCTCGTTGTCTTTGGTTCTGCAGTGAACATTTGTTATGTACTACATGCTGAGGGGTTGATTCCACACGTGAATGTACATCACTTGACTTGACATCTCATTTCTTGAGTGCTGCTTGCATCTGAACTTGTGACCTGTCCTCAGTTGAAGTATTGTGTTTAAGATTATGTGAGATGATATGAAAGATGTATGCTGATCAGAGAAAGCTATTTCTCCCATGCAAATATCATTTATGGAGTTTTGCACTTGTCAAGTGATGAACATGTATATGTGAATTCACTGTAAGTTGATAGCAAGATTAAATTATTGGCAGCCATTTTAATGCATATAATTAAATGATCTCTTTATTATTTCAATAAAAATAAAATATTTGTACAATATGTTTATTCTGTGGAATTTATGAAAATATTATTAATTAAAGCCAGTAATTGCAAAACTTTTTCAAGTTTTGGATTGTGCATGAAAGAATTTTGCATCTTACTATCTAAAAGTTTTTTTAATGGTTAATAACTGGAATCTTTTAATTCAAATAACAGAAATATATCTATAATGGCTGGTCATTTTATACCTCTGTAAGCATGTCTCAAAGGGCTCTGAACCATTTAAAATGAATGTGTGGCCATTTATAAACTCTGTATGAATCAATGACAAGAGTAATAGCAGGTCTACCATAACTGAAAATACTGAAGCATCTTGTTACCTATTACAAGCAATGAAAAGCAGACTTCTGCACTGTTTAAAGAGCTAATTCAACCCCAGACACCATGGGGAGCTGTTTTGATGACTGCATTGTATTTGGGCAGATTTTGCATTTTACTCCAAGTTTATTTATATAGTTCAAAAATGTATTTTTAAATGCATACTTTTAGATCCAATTCTTAATTCAGTTCATTTTTTATTGATGAAAACTTGGTGCATAATTCCCTGCCTATACCCACAAATATCAAATCATGCAAAAAATCCAGAATTCCAATGTGCCGTAGGAAAAATGTTAAGATCTTTTACCTTTCTCCACACTCAGTTGTTAACAATAGTTTTAAAGGGCATTTGATTTCTGTGCTGTACCCCCTTCTTCCCAAACACTCCACAACCCACATAAGTTTGTAACGTTATTTCTTAAGAGAACTCTGCCTCTTTGTTCTTCAGACTGGATATTTTTGTGATATTTTATGTCTCGTTACCCTTGTTAACTTTATGTGCATTTCATTATTGAATTCTCATATATTCAGCTGTATAAATATATGTTAGAAAATAATAGGAGTCGCTTGCTTGTCTATAAAGTGGAAGACTCCACTTCAGACTCATCTCTGAAGAAACGAGCTCTGAATCTCGAAAGCTTACATGCTAATAATGTGGTTGGTCTGTGAGGTGCCTCTGGATTCAAATCCTGCTGTAAAGTGGAAGGTAATCCTTGTGTACTCCAAGATAGCTAGCACAAGGAATCTTTGTGAGAATCTTGAATATTTTTTGGAGGGGAAATTCAACTTAGATGCATCCAGATAACCTGGAACTAGAAGTTAAAATAGGGTTCCCTTTCCCCTGCTCACAGCAAGATTGTCAAACCAACCTTGGCTGTTTCCACACGTCCCGGCGTAGCGCTAAACTCACAGAATGATAGTGTCTTCCTGCTGCAATTTCTGATGTCATCGCACCACGAGAGTGGAATTGTGGTGTGATGTCAGAAATCGTGCTAGGAAGACGTGAGTTTAGCACTATGCCGGGACGTGTGGAAACAGTCCTTATGTCATACACTACCTTTATGATATTTATGTGGATTTAAATATATTTGCCTTTTCACTGATACATCAAAACATAAAGAGAGGTTATAAATAATCTTTTTAGTTTTCACATTAGTCGTCCTTTTTATTAGTCTAGCCTCTTCATTATTTGTATTTTTGCCCAGCCTGAGTGCATATGGTACTAACTTAATTTTGTTTGACTGCACAGCAGGTCTGTGTTTTTGACTGCTGAATTTATGCTTGAATTATCTTGTAAATTGCACATATTAAGATTAGAATCAACTGATTGCATTTTCTGGCATGCCATCTATAACTGTATAAATGTACAAGTTTATTTGGATAATATAAAATTAAGATACTCTTGTACTCATTAATACTGCAAGCTCAGTTTTATCTTAAGCTATATTAAACTTTCAAAAATACTGATTTAAATGTTAGTGTTTGTTTAGTTTATCATATTGTCACTTATTTTTGTGAGTCATTCAAAAGAACAATATAATACTTTTTTATTTATGTATAATATGCCTTTCTCACTTAGATTCCAGGCAGATTACACAGTGTAGGTCAATACAATCAATGGCTGGGACATTCAATAAATAATGCAATAGGATATGGATAGCAGAAATTTGAAAAACAAACATAAATCTGAAGACAGAGCTGAAAACAAAATAAAAGCAATTTGACATGGCATTAAACAACATGGAAACTACCCTGTGGAAGCATAGTTGTAACAACAGAAAATATGTATGCCATGAGGCTGGGTGGCTCTGTGAAGGAGCACCTGGGTGTCAAGCAGCATCTCTCAAACCTGGTAGTTGCCTTGCGGCCCATCAAGGGAGACAGATGAAGCTGAGCACCTCTCGGCAGAGGACAGTTGTGCCAACTAGGATAAAAATGGCAGGTAAAAAACACCAGCCAAATTTGGAGCCATGGTGGACTTGCCTGGTGGGCACCCAAGGAGCATGTCTAGTGCAGCTCACTTTCCAAATAGTCAGCTAGCTTATGACCTCCCGTAACTTGTGTCTGTGTAATTATGTGGGTGTCTGTGTCATATTTGGGGTTTTGGGGCAAAGGTCACACTATTACTCGTGTTTTTCTTACTCATGAGTTCTTGTTCATGTAAAAGATGTAGGCTTTTCCATGGATGAGAGGTTGATATCTTCCTCCTGCACAGAATGAATGGAACAGTTGTTTTCAAAAAGCATCTCCTTACATGTTCTGTGAGCTAATGCCTGTATTACATCACTATAATAGATGCAAATTTAAATAGATGTGTACCTAACTCTATCAACAAAAAGTGAAGTCGAACGGTTAGGTCAAAATTTATGATCAGTAACCAAGTTGCCTTTTTTTTATATATCTTCTTTTCTTCAGTAGTTGTAGTTATAGGAACTGACTGTCTCAAGCAGATGGTGGAAGAAACCTGCTTTGTAAAAGCTGGATTTTCACCCTAGGTTTAGTAACCTTCCAAAATCTCTGCCAACAGCTCTTTCATGCATGGTGAGAACTCATTCATTTCACTGGAGGAAATCAGTGCATCCATGCAAAGGAACATCTGTTAGCAGAACTGCATGAAGTATAAATGTTTAGAGGTATCTCAGAAGGAAGTTATTGAATTCTTGGGCTATTACAACATTCTACTTAGTGCAAACCATTGAATGTAATTAATACTTAGCAAAATCTTCCATGGCTATTCTTCCTGGACCCTGTTTCAGCTAGTAGGTACACAACTCAGAGCCAACCAAGAGGACTTCTTTCATGAGTTCACAATGAGAATGTGCAACCATACTGCAACAGCAGGTCCCCATAGCAACTCATGTTAAAATCACAGACAGGCCCAGTTCTAATCAGGACAGTGGCTCGGGGGGATAAGAGGTTCCTGCAGTGTTATGCACTCCATTGGGGGGCTACAAGTGCATCAGCCCAGATCATTTCGTGCACTGCAAATAGCCCCTGCTCCCCCCCCCACACTGCTGAGAATTGTGCCCATCAATGCTTTTTACACATGACTTAACATGGGGATGTGCAGGTCCAGTATGGCTACAAGTCCCCTTGGCTAACTTGTGAAAGATGTAACATCTAGTTTGGCTCTCAGTCCCCTTACTCAGATTTCACTCCACTCTCCCACTGTTACAAACATTTGAATCATCGCAGGTTTAAAAAAAATGACCATCTTAGAAACAGGACACAGTATGCAAGTGTGCATAATTTTTATTGTGCTTGAGGTATTTGGGTTTATTTATATTTTAAGCATAGAGACCAAAACCCTGTAGCTTACTCTGTGCTTTAGAATATACAGCCCCCCCACGGTCTATACTGAACATTTCTTTCCCTATCATCCCCATTGTTGCTTTTGAAATACATATATCTTACCTGCTTGAGAGCGAGGGCTGGGGAGAAGCTAACAATTGACAATGGAGGCAAACAGTGAACAATTCTCTTCACTCCTCCATTATTGAAAATGGAATGAAATGTGTCCTATAAGCCTCTTTCAAGCCTATTAAAATATGACTCCAATGCTCAGGGCTATTGTACCTGAATATGAATAAATGCCCTCCATTTCAGTAAGGGCACCTATAAATAAAACTAAACTTTATTTAACAAGATCAGGAAAAAATACTTGAAGCAGATCTCAGATTTAATAAGTATGGTGGATACTCATTGTGCAAATGTTTTGCTCAAGCAAACAACATCTCAGACTTGGATCCAATCCTATCAGCCAAGCTCTTCCTTTCCCTCTGCCGTGTCTTATTCCAGACCAAAGCATGTACAGCAAAAGTTCCTTGCCAAGCAGAGAGCTCCAGCACAGTGCATCACAGAAGGCAGAGACTCCTGGTTTTATACCTGACAAGTATGCTGTCTCAGTGAAGTTTAATACAAGTTCAACAGAGAGCTTTTCCCTGTATAAAACAAAAGCCTTCTGTTGTCTTTTATTATGATCCACCAAAATAACACAAAATATTGTGCAAGCTTTCATGGATTCCAGAATTTTACTGTTGGGGAGTTCACTGCCAGCAATCAGGCTGGCAGTAGCACCTACTGTTCCCCACACATGTTGCACCAAGACGTAAGGAATCTCTGATCAATAAAGTCATTCTAGTGTTCCGTGTTCTCATTTTCCTTCTTGGCAGGTTTCTACTACAGGTGCAAGAAGGAGTTGAGGAAGATGCTTCAGTCTTTTTTTACCACATCCTGTGTTAATGCCAGGCAGTCTTCAATAGATTGGATAATGCTGGATGCAGGTATCCAATTACCCTGACCTGGATAGCCCAGGTGAGCCTGATCTCATCAGATCTTGGCAGCTAAGCAAGCCCAGCCTTGGTTAGTAATTGGATGGGAGGCCTCCAAAGAAAATGAGGGCTGCAGAGGGCAAACAATAGCAAACCATTTTTGTTAGTCTCTTGCCTTGAAAAACCCACCAGGAGTCACCATAAGTCAGCTGTGACTTGACGGCACTCACCGCTGCCACCAGGTATCCAGTCAGAGTGTCCTTCATCCTTCGGGGAACGAGAGAAAAAATAAAAGCTTTCAATTGAAACTATGAAAATCAAATAGTTGATCAAATGTCTCTCTTGCCATCAAACAGAGCAAACAGGTCCCTTTAAAAGGCTGGGTGCAAAAGGGAAACATGGTAGTTGTTACCTTCACTGTACAAGTATGAATCCATAAAATATTTTTACAGGCCTGCTGAAAAGCATGTAGGGCCAACTGTTGAGGTGCACCATACTCTGTGCTGTGTCGGTGCTATGAGTTTCCAAGAGGCACATCTGAAGCAGTATAGTCCTATTGTGATGGAACCAGCTATAAATTGGCTGAATCATTGCACTGGTGCATGAACACAAAACAAAACAGAAAATTATGTGTAGACATGATGATACTTGGGATGACTCAATAGCATCTCAGCCTTTCTAGCTATTTTGAAGAATACTCCGATATAAAATGATATGTGATATAATTCGATATGATACGATGAGATCAATATGCTGATGACACCGAGCTATATACTATGTTGAACAAGCCGCCAGCTGCTGCTGCACCTTCCCTAGGACAGTGTCTCAAAATCAGCAGTCAAATGATTGAGAGAAAACAAAATCAAGCTGAATCCAGATAAGATGGAGGGATGCTGGCTGGCTTTAAGTGAGATTGCTCTTCCTACTATTGATGGTGTGCAGGTTACACTGAAAAAAATCTATTAACAGCTTGGGGATCTTGCTGGATCCTGGTCTCCTATTGGAAAAACAGGTGTCAGTGACAGTAAAAAAAAATGCATCTTTCAGCTATGCCTACTTAGGAAGCGAATCGCTGTTTGTAGATGCCTAATTAGGCAATTTCTGTAATCCGGGAGCTATCCAGGGGCTGGGGGTGGCATTTTTCATGCAAACTCCCCCCATGACTTGGGGGGGGGCATAATTAGAGGACAGTCAGGAGTAGGTCCCCTGAAAATTTGGTGGAGTTTGCATGAAAAATGCCACCCCCAGCCCACTGGATAGCTCCTAGATATTTTTCCTCATAGGGAATAATGGAGAGTGGGTGGGGGCACCTTGTTTGGGGCCCCTAATATTGTTCCCCAGGGTCCAATCTTCATGAAACTTGGGGAACCTTTAGAAAACCGCCAGGAGTAGGTTCCTTCCAAATTTGTTGGAGTTTGGTTGAAAAATGACTTCTCCCACCGGATATCTCCCAGAGTGATTTTCCCAAAGAAAACAATGGCTGAATTTTTTGGAAATACCCAAACCAAATTAGAGAATCAATTCAGAGTTTGGGAAAGTCTAATTTTTTCCTTAAGATTCAGTAAAAAAAAATGGATTTGCTTAATTTTGGGAGGGGGTGAACACCCCTACTATAAATGACCCCCCTGCTTGTATTTTATCCTCACAATGATCCTGCAGGGTAGGTTGTGGATCATAACCAGCCCAATGTGAGCCTCATGGCAGAGTGGGAATTTGAACCCAGATCTCCCTGGTTCTAGCCCAGTACAATTTATTTGTTTGTTTACAAGAATTTTACCCACCTTTCTGCCCTTTCTGCTACATCACCGAGGTAGCTAACAAATTAAAACATACGAATTAAAATCTAATTTTAAAAACCATTTAAACCAGCACACAGATGCATCATTAAAACAATTTAAAACCATAGCTTAAAATGAATGCAAAAGATAAAAAACAGCAATTAAAACACTGGGGAGGGAGGAGGAAACTTTGAAAAAATGCCAAGCAAAACAAGAAAGTCTTCACCTGCTGGCAGAAGGAGGCAACAGAAGGAGACAGGTGAATCTCCCTGGGGAAAGAGTTCCAGAGTCTTGGTGCCACTACTGATAAGGCCCTCTCCCAGGTTGCCACCCACCTAGTCTCAGAAGGCAAGGGCACCCAAATCAGGGCCTCCAAAGATGACTGCAAGTGGTTGGGTGGGTACATAACAGAACAGGCAGTGCTTCAAGTCATTTTTTGATAGAAGAACATCTACATAAAGTACCAAGCAAACAATGGCAGGTGATTCCTTCGAATTCTGAGAAAGATTCTTTCCCTGTCCTCCCAGGATCTTCCAAAGCTCTTGAAACAGCTGGAGAAAGCCAACTATAAAAATCAGGAGATTTGCAGGATATCTCTTTTTAAGCTGATGGGGCCTGAATTGCTTTGTCCAGTCAAGCCTCTGCATGATTCACTCACAGCTGGATTGGTTTCCCAGCATCTCTTTACCATTTGCAGTAATGTGGCTCACTGCTAATGTGGCGTAGCTGCTTGAGCTGGGAGCCATTCTTTGCAGCCCCGCCTGGAGGAATGGAGACAGGCTCCCTTCCTGGGCATCCAAGGCTTTGGCCGGGGGCATGGCCAGGAGCCTTATGCAGGCGGCTCCACCTCCTCCGGCCGCAGTTGCTTAACGTGCTCAGCCCACCCACCTCACCCTGTTTTTAGTGCAGGATTAGCCAGCTGCTGTGGCAGAGCCAGGTAGGAATTTTTTACCCCTTTTCCCTGATTGGCTATGGGAAAGGGAGGGGTTTCGCCTACCTTGCACTAATGGCAGTGTTTGAGGCGTTGGACAGGTGGTGCTGTTTGGTTATGACACTGGCAGGAGAGTTTTGGGAATAGGGTGTGGCCCGGTGGCACTTCCCCATGGGTGGGGAACAGGGTTTGCCATTAGTGCGGTATGCTGGTGGTGGCTACCATAGCACAGGCAGAAGCCTGCGGGGATCCCCAGGCACAAGGCCTCATGCTGTACGGCTGGGGCGTTAAGTGCTTGATGGGGGGATCCATTGCCTGGCTGGCCGGGTTGCAGCCATTCTAGGGATGGCCTACACCCGGGGCTTTGGGACTCACCCAGGCAGGTCAAGGCGGAGGTCCGGAGTTGACCCCATGGCTTGACCTGTACCGCTTAGTTGGCCTTGCCATGGTTTATGTTTAATGGTCATTTTAATAAACGGCCCTTTCGTTCCATTCCTTTGTTTCTTCATTCCGGCTGGGGTTGCAATCAACTTTTACATTTGAGTATAGCATTTGCTTCAGTGTTACTTCAGGACTGAGTAGAGTGAACTGAAATGTAATTTATGACTCGTAAAATTCAAAAGCCATTTCCTCCAGTTTCAATAAATATAATTATTAGCTTAGGTTGGTTTTGGCTAATGCAAGATCTTGAAAGGTATGTTTTACCAAAGATTTTAACTGCTGATATACAATCCAATTTTGTGTGCTCTATCTTATGTTGAGTGTATGTATGTAAGATTACTTCAAAGCTCTGATGGCATACAGAAAGTGAATCTGGAAGACCACAAACCCCAAACAAAAACAGAGCTCTATACTTTCATTATTAGCGAAAGACAGATGGTATAATTGTTCTTTGAAGAAATGAACATCCCAGTTCTGCAAGAGAAAGTGCAATTTTAAAAAGGACTGATACATGTTTGTCCCAAGAATGTCACTAAATTTAATTGCTACCATTTCCTGTAGAGTTTGACTTCATTACAGTTCCACTGGTAGGCTGAAGAGACAAAGAACAGAATTTATTCCTAGGATTTCTTGTTGAGAATAATTGCATCAGTACTGGTTGGCTACTTTCTTTCAGTCTCAATGAGAATGCGGCTCTCCCAGCGCGGCAGAATGCCGCTCAAGCTGGGAGCCGTCCTTTGCGGCCCCGCCCTGGAGGAAAGGAGACAGGCTCCCTTCCCAGGCATCCTGGGCTTAGCTGGGGGGCGGAGCCAAGAGCCTGATCCAGGCGGCTCCGCTCTCTCCAGCTGCAGTCTCTTCGAGCGCTCGATGAAACAAGAGCTCTTTGCTCTGCCCTCCCTTGAGTGGTGAAGCTGAAGGGAGGAATGTGTGCTGAACAAGCATTGATGGCGGCAGTGGAGGCAGTTGGAAAGCGGCGATAGCAGTCAGCTCTTGGAGGCTGTTGGAGGCGGCTGGCACCTGCAGCGCACAATACAGGCCAGGGCTTCAGGGCCTTTTGGGGCTAGAGTAATTGAGCGGTTTAATTGAGCAGGCTGGTTGGGCACTGGGGTGGTGGGCAACTACGCTGTATCAGAGAGTGGGTGGTGAGAGCCCTCTCCCCCCCCCGCCACTTACACATAAATCCCTCTTCCTGCCATAAGCCTGTTTGTTTCCATTTAGCCTCCCCCCCCCACCCCCGGCAAGAGGTAAAATAAAGTAACTTAAAAACAGAGCCTGTGTTCTTCACTTTGGCCTACTGGTAAAGTGGCACCTAAGCCTATATTCTTGTGGGCCATAAAAGAGGGCCTGGTGGCCTGTCTCTGCCTGACAGCCATTCTGGTAGCAGTCAGATTTGCTCAGGGCTGTGCTCGGTGCCATCTTGTGGTGGAGAATTACTGGTGGCCTGTCTCTGCCTGGCAGCCATTCTGTTGGCGGGCAGATTTGCTCAGGGGTGTGCTCGGCGCCATCTTGTGGTGGAGAATTACTGGTGGCCTGTCTCTGCCTGACAGCCATTCTGGTAGCAGTCAGATTTGCTCAGGGGTGTGCTCGGCGCCATCTTGTGGTGGAGAATTACTGGTGGCCTGTCTCTGCCTGACAGCCATTCTGTTGGCAGGCGGATTTGCTCAGGGGTGTGCTCGGCGCCATCTTGTGGTGGAGAATTACTGGTGGCCTGTCTCTGCCTGACAGCCATTCTGTTGGCAGGCGGATTTGCTCAGGACTGTGCTCGGCGCCATCTTGTGTGGCAGCTTGGTACTGCTCCTGGCAATTGCTACTTTTGCTGGGGCTTAGTGCTACCTGTCAAGGCTAGCGTCAACAGTTGGTTAAGGGGTAAAGCTGCGAGCCAGTCCAACACATTATTAACGGCTGCTGTGTCATCATTTGGGAATGTTATGCCGCCCAGAAAAGGGGGTGGCCCATCAATGGGGCAGTGGCCTGTAAAAAGGCCAGTGCCGCGGAACCCTACTTGGGCTCTGTCTTCCTCAGACGAGGACGATGGCCTGTTCAGCCACGCAAGGGTGCTAAAACAATTACAAGGGCTGATTTTAATAAGGATTTTGCCTCTTGTCTTTCTGCCCTGGATGGAGTATCAGGAGTGGTGGCAGGTGATGGAGGCAGCAGCCAGGTCCATCCAACATTAACTGAGAGTGTGGCTGACATTGATCAGGAACGGTCAGCTGACAGTGGGCAAGTTGCCATAGCAGTGGAACAACCCATGCCTGATGGTAAGGATCCTTTGCCCAAGCGGAGTGCCACTTGGCTCTGGGGCTCTTTGGAACAGGTAGCTGCTACCGGCGCTCCTGCATCTTCTGTTTTGGAGACATATCCCATGCTTGGTTGGCCTTCTGCAGGCCCAACTATTTGGCCTAGTTATGCCAGTGGCTCCTTGCACCTGCAGCAGGCGCAAGTACTGCCTGTATCGGGCTGTGCTACCATTTGGGATGGATAGGCCTTCCCTCTGTCTGTGACTGGGTGGCCTTTTGGTGATGGCAAGCAGATGGGCCTGGCCCCTTATGGACCCCAGGGATATGGCATGGTTCCTTATAGGACACTTCCCCCGGGAGATATGGCATTGCCTGCAAGGGGTGGGGGAGAATATACAAAGGGTTAGTACATGGATGTCTTTACTCTTCTCTTCAGGGAACAGGAGAAGAAGGATGTAGATGATCTGTACGATAGGGATAAGGAGAAGATCTGCTGCAGGCAGATTGACAGGAACTGGACTCATTGGTTGTCTGGGTTCCTGGTTTATGCAGGGGTATTGGCTAGGGCACAGCCAGGTAGGGCTCTCCCCCTTTTCCAATACATGAATATTATATACAGGGGGTACACGGACTTTGAGGGGACGGCTTGGTTGATACAGCTGTGGGTGCAGGTCATGGCCCTTGCCAAGTCCAACCTCAGGAATAGGAGCGAGAGTGGTCATATGATTATTCTACCCTCTCAGGGTTCAGGTTCCCGCACTTCTGCGGGGCAGCAGGTTTAATTACAGCTGCTTTGTTGGGACTTCACGTCCGAGGAGCTTTGCAACAAGAAAGTGGGCAAGTATATGCATGACTGCCCTGCATGCATGGGAACCCACCCATAATCTGCCTGCCCCAAAGGAAGACAGGGTGGGAAACGCTTTGGGGGCAGTGGTGGCCAACAAGAGCCTGGAAAAGGGGCCCAGCCCAGTAAAGCTGAGGGTACTTGAACGGTTTCTTCAGGTCTCCCCAAGGCGCAGGGATGCTGACTATTCATCCATTGTTTAGACGACTTTATGATGTCTGGGCCAGCTGGCTTGGGGCAGTGTGCCAGGCTTTTGGCAGGGTTCATGGAGTTTTCTGAGGAACTGGGGGTTCCTTTAACTCATGAGAAAACCAAGACACCATCTGTTGTCATAACGTTCTTGGGAATAGAACTAGACCAAGTTCAACAGACCTTAAGGTTGCCCTTAGAGACGGTGGTAGATCTTGGGCTCGATTGGAGGGCTGCTTGAGTGGAGCCAAGATATCTCTCCTTGAGTTGCAGCAATTAGTTGGCCATTTAAACTTTGCCTGTAAGGCAGTTGTGCCTGGGAGGGCTTTTCTCAGGTGGCTGTGTGATGTTATGAGGGCCTTATGGTTGCCCCATCAGCGTTTAAGAATTAATAAGGGCACGCGGGATGACACCTTTAATGGGGTGACTTTTTGGAGGGAGGAGCTTTTGCTAGAAGCCGAACTTCAAGTCACCCCTGATGCCTCCTGGTCTACAGGCTTTGGAGTCTTTTTTAGGGGGCATTAAAACGCCAAGTGACCCGAGGCAGCCCATCTCCCCGTCAGTGCTGAGGGGGCTGGTGACCGCGTGGGCGGAAGTCTGCTCATCCGTGTTTGAACGGAAGCTTTTTTACGCTGCTGCCTTAACGGCATTTTTTGGGGCCCTCCGAGTAAGTGAGCTGGTGGCCTCATCGCGTACAGACGCGTCTGGACGGGCCTTGAAGGCCCAGGACATTAAATTTGTGGGGGGAAAAGTCTCCATTGGGATTAGAAGGTCCAAGACAGACCAGCAGCAGCAGGGGACCACCTTGCTTTTGGGCCCCTGCTCTAAGCAGGAGCTGTGCCCTGTGAAGGCCCTCAAGGAATATGTCACGCTTTGTGGGGATGCCCAAGGGGGCTTGTTCCGCCATGAAGATCAGGCCCCACTGACTAAATATCAGTTTTGGGCAGTGACAGAGAGGGCACTTAAGAAAATTGGCTTGTCGGGGGTCAAATTCAGAACGCACTCCTTCCGGATTGGTGCGGCCTCCACAGCAGCTTCTATAGGATACCCTCAGCGGGCAATTCAGAGAGTGGGCAGGTGGCAGTCAAGGGCATTTCGGTCCTATGTCCGGTCCCTACATCAGTTCTAAATGGCAAACTAATTGTTCTTTCCTCAGGTGCCATGTCGGGCCAGGAGAGGAAGAGAATCCTGATTTGTGGCCACAGCATGGTGTTCTGGGCAGCCAATCAAGCCAAGAGAACACAGTTTGGATCCCAGCTGGGCCTGTGCGCTGTGGCCACGGTGGATTGGCAGGGCAGGCGTGGTCTCAGATGGCCCGGCCTGCTGCCTCTCCTGTTTAGGGGACGGAAAGGTCCTCCCCCACACATTGTGGTCATTCACCTGGGTGGTAATGACCTTGGGCTGGTACAGGGCAAGGCCCTGTCGATGCAGGTAGCTGAGGACCTTGAATACATAAGCAGCCGACGGCCAAGTGTGCTTATAGTATGGTCAGAGATGCTACAACGACGGGTTTGGTGGGAGGCCTTTGACACCAGGGCAATAGAGAGGGCCTGACATAAGGCTAACCACGCCATTAAGAGGTCTTTGGGGCAAGGCTTGGGTATTTATTTGCCACACCCCAAGATTAGGGCCGAATTTGTCCACCTCTACAGAGGAGATGGTGTCCATCTGTCACCTGAGGGCAATGATATATTCCTAGATGACCTACGGCAAGGGCTTTGGGTGGCTCTAGGCCACCTGTGGGGCGCGAGGGTCTAAGCAGAGGCTTGACCCTTGCGGTGGCAGGAGATTTTGGGAATAGGGTGCGGGCCGGTGAGCCCCTGTGGCATTCCCCAAGGTTGGGGAACAGGGTCTGTCATTAGGGCGGTATGCTTGGGCGGCTACCGTCAGGGAGGGCAGACGCCTGAGTGGATCCCCGGGAACAAGGCCTAACCTCATGCTTGGGCGGCTGGGGCGCAACAGGTGCTTGAGTGGGGATCCTATGGCCTAGCTGGCCAGGTTGCAGCCATTCCTGAGATGGCCTACACCCGGGGCATTGGGGCTCGCCCAGACAGGCAAGGCGGTGGTCAGTGTGCTGACCCCAGGGCTTGACCTGTACCGCTTAGTTAGCTCTTGCCGTGCATTACCTTTATGGTCATTTTAATAAACGGCCCTTTATTCCAAGTCTGTGTCTGTCTCTTCCTTCCGGCTGGGGTTGCAATGCGGCTCTCCCAGCGCGGCAGAATGCCGCTCAAGCTGGGAGCCGTCCTTTGCGGCCCCGCCCTGGAGGAAAGGAGACAGGCTCCCTTCCCAGGCATCCTGGGCTTAGCTGGGGGGCGGAGCCAAGAGCCTGATCCAGGTGGCTCCGCTCTCTCCAGCTGCAGTCTCTTCGAGCGCTCGGCCCACCCACCTCACCCTGTTTTTAGTGCAGGAATAGCCGGCTGCTGGGTTCAGAGCCAGGTAGGAATTTTTCCCTCTTTCCCTGATTGGCTTTTGGGAAGGGGGGGGTTTCGCCTACCTTGCACTAATTGCAGTGTTCTGAGTTATTGTTGGGTTGTGCTGTTTCGTTAGTAGTTGGCAGGAGATTTTGGGAATAGGGTGCGGGCCGGTGAGCCCCTGTGGCATTCCCCAAGGTTGGGGAACAGGGTCTGTCATTAGGGCGGTATGCTTGGGCGGCTACCGTCAGGGAGGGCAGACGCCTGAGTGGATCCCCAGGAACAAGGCCTAACCTCATGCTTGGGCGGCTGGGGCGCAACAGGTGCTTGAGTGGGGATCCTATGGCCTAGCTGGCCGGGTTGCAGCCATTCCTGAGATGGCCTACACCCGGGGCATTGGGGCTCGCCCAGACAGGCAAGGCGGTGGTCAGTGTGCTGACCCCAGGGCTTGACCTGTACCGCTTAGTTAGCTCTTGCCGTGCATTACCTTTATGGTCATTTTAATAAACGGCCCTTTATTCCAAGTCTGTGTCTGTCTCTTCCTTCCGGCTGGGGTTGCAATGATGGCAACATGTCAGAAGATGCTAAATGTTAAACCAACAGGATTATAACTAGACAAGTGAAGAACTTTGTATTTTCCAAAGATATTTGCACAAAACTTATAAAATATGTAGCAATGTAATATCATTATGTAGTCCAAGAATTATGCCAAATCCACAACAATGAGTTCAAAAGTAGTAATCAATCAAGTGATACAAACTTCTGGATTTGACTGCTGTAATTGTAAAAAGATAAGTCAAGGTAAGCTCAATGCAGAAAGGCTAGGTGGTAAAAAGGAAGACAATTAGGAGGTTTCTTAAGTATATAAGGAAATCTTGGTTTTTCAAAACTCCTAGCTTGAGCAGAGAGTCTTCAGCAGATCTGTTTGGAGGCCGAAGTAAGTATTAGGGGACGTGCCTCAGGCTGGTTTAAATCATCCTTTGTGGAATGGACTCAAAGGGTTGCAGCTGAAGACCAGCTATCTTCAGTGGGGAATTATCTTTTGAGATTCTACGGGGCACAATCTTATCTCCCAAGTTATTCTACATCTATGTAAAGCCTTTAGGAGCAATAATTCATAGCTATGGAACTGGATGTCATCAATAAGCAGCTAACACCCAGCTCTTTATCTATCCCCTGGTGATGCACTAGAAGTCCAAATTCACTGCCTGACAATTGGCTAAAAGCAAACAAATTGAAACAGAAACCAGACAAGACAGAAGTAATTCTTGTTAGGAAGGCAGAAATCTTGAAGGACATTGTACTCCTCAGTTTCAAGGGAGTTCATCTGACTCTCACAGACTCAGAGCCAAGCTACAAGTGACGCCTTACATAGGTTGGACACTTGTCAGCTTCCCTCAAGTTTTGATGGGAAATGTAGGCATCCTGGTCTTGCAGCTGTAATGGAGAGCCAAGCTGTAAAACCAGGATGCCTACATTTCCCATCAAAACTTGAGGGAAGCTGACAAGTGTCCAACCTGTGTAAGGCGTCACTTGTAGCTTGGCTCTCAGTTAAGAGCCTAGCGGTTATATTTGATCCAGTGTTACTGCTAGAAAAGCAAATTAACGCAGCTACAAAAAAAATGCCATCTATAAATTCAGTCTAGCCTGGGAGGTGGTCCCCTACCTTAACACAGCTGATGTGGCCACCTGTATCCATACCATGGTAACATCTAGACTGGACTACTGTAATGCATTGTACATAGGTCTCCTCTCAAGTCAACACAGAGACCCCAGTTCGTGCAGAACGCCACAGCTTGATTTTTGCCCCCCCCCCAGTCGAAATGAAAGGCAAACAGAAAGCTTGGGATTAAAATTGGGCCACTTTATTGATTACAACATGACTTGTCACTATGGCAAAGTATCTAGCTAACTAGCGGTACAGGTCAAGCGCTGGGGTCACCTCGGACCTCCACCTTGACCTGTCTGGACAAGCCCCCACTGCCCCAGGGGTGAGCCATCCGGTGAATGGCTGTACCCAGTGGCCAGGCAAATGGTTCCCCCTCCAAGTCTGCAGCACATCACCATACAGCAGGAGGGCCTTACTTGTACAGGGGAACCACGTGGCAGTCTGCCCTCGCCACTGGCTACCGTACAGCCCACCAGCTGCTCTGGACAGACCCCAATTCCTCACCAATGAGGATGTGCCAAGGGGGTCACCGGCCCGCTCATTTTGCCATCTTAACCTGCCAATGCCAAGGGTCAAGCCTCTGCTTAGACCCTTGCGCCCCACAGATGGCTTATGGCCAACCTGAGCCCTTGCTGTAGATCATTCAAGAATATGTTGTTGCCCACCCCCCAGAGGTGGACCCCATCACCCCGGTAAAGCTCAGCCCGCTTGGCCTGAATCAAGGGATGTGGCAAGTAAATCCCCAGGCCCTGCACTAGGGCTCTCTCAAGGGCTCTGTTGGCCTTGCGCCTAGCCCACTCCATCCTCTCAAGATGTAACACTTCCCGCCAAACCCGGCATGGAAGCATTGCTGACCAAATGATCAGTACCTCAGGCCAGGACTTGCCTATCAACAGGAAGTCCTCATGGGCCTGTAAAGACAGGGCTTTCAAAGAGGAGTGGCAGCAACCCTGGCCAACGCAGGCCTCTATGGCCCTACCACCCGACCGTGGCCCACTCACTAAGGCCAAGTTGAGACCCGATCAGAGTCCTTCTGGCTTGGTGGGCTGCCCAAAAGACCATACTGTGCCTGCAGATGAGGATCCAAAGCCTCTCACAGCGAGACACAGCACCTGAAGAAGAAAAGAACCAACACATTACAAGGATGTCAGGGGTCGCATGTAACTCTTGTATGCAGAGTCAACGCCCCACCTTCTGGATGGCAGGCCCAGGAAAGCCCATGGCAGCTGCTGTTGAAGCAGCCCCAATCCTAAAGGAATGGGTGCCAAATCTAACACCCGCCAAACCTAGTCTGGCGAGAGTCTTGCCTGTAACTGCCCAAAACTGGTATCTGGTGAGAGGGGTGCTGTCCCCATGACAGAAAAGTAAACTCTTACCTTCCCCTCTCAACTCAACATAGCACTTAAGCGCGCTCACGGTATTGGCAATTCAAAGTATTGGCTTTCACTTACAAAGCCCTTCATGGCCTGGTCCCCTAATAACTACAGGACCACTTCTCTATCTGTGCTCCGCTGCAGCCACTTTACTCATCTGAACAGGCCTTCTGCAGGTGCCACCCTGCAAATGGACAAAATCAACAGTTGCCTGTACATACACATTCTCTGTTGTGGCTCCTACCTTATGGAATGGCCTGCATGAAAAGATTAGGTAGGCTCCCACTCTCATGGCTTTCCACGAACTATGCAACACTGAATTATGCAAGAGGGATTTTTACACAGATAGGATGGCTGTACTGAAAGGAAATGATTCAGATAGATGCTTTGGTAAAGGGAGAGGGCTCTGTAGACTATACTACTGCGTACCATCTGATCATGTATGTATGCTCCTACTAGAAAAATTCCTTATTGTTTAACATGTCATGTTTAATGCTTATGCTTTGTTTCAGCTCTGTATCAGATTCCTGCTTTTTTTTCAAAGTTCTGCAATCCAAACCCTATTGCATTTATTGGCTGTCCCAACTGTTGATTGCATTGACATACACTGTGTAATCCATCTTGAGTCCCAGTGAGAAAGGCAGACTATATAACATAAATTTTAAAGAAAGAAACCAGAATTTATTGTCGAATGCTTTCACGGCTGGAGAACGATGGTTATTGTGGATTTTCCGGGCTGTATCGCTGTGGTCTTAGCATTGTAGTTCCTGACATTTTGCCAGCAGCTGTGACTGGCATCTTCAGAGGTGTAGCACCAAAAGACAGAGATCTCTCAGGGTCAAACTCTGTCTTTTGGTGCCACACCTCTGAAGATGCTAGTCACAGCTGCTGGCAAAACATCAGTAACTACAATGTCAAGACCACGGCGATACAGCCCAGAAAATCCACAACAACCGAACCAGAATTTGCTATCCTTTTCCTTTCCCGGTACAGCTGTTTTGGCCACAGCCTTGAGCCTAATCCCACATTAACAAACAAAAACCAAAATACTACTACTAATAATAATAATAGAGGAATCTCATTCCAATCACAAAAGTTTAATTTGCTATCCAGTTTTCTGTATTGCTGATGAGTGGGAAATGACACACAGGAACTGAGTCAGGGCTTCTTAGGTAGCAAAGAGCAGTATGATGGAATCAAGTAGGTTTTTATGGTTATATTAGTTGTCCTAGTTGCAGAAATAGCTTTAATGAGTTCAGTTTCTTGTTCAGCAATCCCAAAAATTCAGCATACATGACACACAAGCTGCATTATACTGAATCAGACCACCCAGTTTATAATAGAAACATTTTCTTTTGATGCCATTTTGTACATTGTTTTTGTACCATTTATGTACAATTATTACAATAACAAGTGTGTTTCCATTAGATTTAATTAATGTGGTTGGTGAAAGGGACAATTATAGTTGGGCACCCTGTGTGGAGAAGCCATAAAAGAAACTTGAACCTGTAAATCCAACCAGAATTTTTAATGGTTTTCACAAACATGTTCATGGTTGGCTGTTCATGGGGGCCAGCAGGCTCTCCTCCAACCATCATCCAAGTCAAGATCCCTACTGCACCACTCCCAGAAACCTTACCTGAGCAGGCACCAGGAAAGGTACCAATAATAAATAATAGCTTGGCCCTAGAGCCTGGCAGCAGCCCTGGAACTTGAAGGGGTAGATCCCTATCCCACCACACAAAAAGAAAATTCAAGCTCCAATGCACTCTATCAAAATGCCAACAGCAACTCTCTCTCCACTGTCTGCAAAGTCAGAGCTGGGAGCCCCCCTCCCTTCCTGGTCTTTGCTCCCTTGTAACAAATTTGGAGCTCCACACTTGAAAGGAAGACCTGCCTATCAAGCTAAATTGGGCTTAGATTGGGGTTTCCAGGGCAACAGCAGAGTTCAGACAATCCCTGCCTAAATTGCCAAGGGAATTGATTGCAGGTGCCAGACTGTCTGGCTTAACGAACAGCAACAAACAACAACGAACGAGGCTTGCAACAACCACCTGTTCGTTTAGAATGGGGCCTCACAAACAGCTTGTTCGCGAACAGCAGATTGGCTGTTCGTGGCTTTTTTTTGTTCGTATTGCTGTTCATGCCCCTCTCTACTCATAACCCACAACTACAATGGGCCTTGAAAGTTAGTTGTGCAAGTTGGTTTGGATCCTAACCATAGGTCTGAGATAAATGTATTATGCTGCTCACATTTTTAACTTCACAAGAAATTAAAATGGTGATCCATTTCTGACAAGTCTACTTTTAAGTCTAAGTACTATTTAAGAAGAGTGTTGGTTTTGTTAATCTGTTTACAGCTCTTCTAAGTACAGCATGATTGCTATGAAAGCACACTTGAAATATCATTCCAAAAATATATGCCTAATCTCCTATCAAGGATGAAACATCCAACTGTATTGCAGTCTCTTTTTTTAATTCATCAGAATGACTCCATCAAAATCAATCAAAGTCTTCTCAGCTTTATTATGAGAATCCCAGGAGAGTTTGCTTGTTGATTGAATCTGCTGTTAAATTTAAAAGTGTATTCCTAACCAAAATGATAACTCTTCAGGATGCATGTTTAAATGCATTCGAGAGACACAAAAATGGTTTCCTGCTATAGTGCCAATGATAAGAAATAAGCAGGAAATCTTATTTTCAAAAATTCTGAATAATAAAGAAAATGATGCTTAAAACTTACACACACACAAATTCACTCACCTAAAAACATAATTCAAAGGAAGAAAGTGTCTTCTCCTGTAAATATGACCTGCATATATCTGTACACATGAAAAATAGCTGAAGGAAGAGTTGCCTTTCACCTCTTCCAACAAACATAACACAATCACCTTGGAAAAGTGACTAAATTCTGATAAAATCTTTTTCTCTCTCAAATGTTGCCAGTGGTGACAGTTCCCTAAAATGTTCAGTGAAAATAAGCTGTATTGTATGCAGCCGTAGGAATGTTTTGAAAAATATGGGATATTGTTGTTATGGAAAACTTCAGCCTGATTTAAATATTATATTTACCATGTTCCTGGTTGTGTGACGTGATAGGTTGGATCAAACAAGCTTTTTAACTGAATCTAACCTAATTTTCCTCCTTACTACTACTAATAATAACTGTGCTTACATACCGCTCTTCTAGACAGATTAGTACCTCTCTCAAAGCAGTGAACAAGTTAGTGTTATTATTATCCCCACAATACAGCTGGGGAGCTGGGGCTAAGAGGAGGGGCTTACCCAAGGCCACCTACTGACCTCATGGCAATAGTGGGATTCGAACCAGTAGAGGGCTGATTTGCAGCCGAACACTTAACCACTGTGCTACAGCAACACAGTATTACAACCTCTCTCCCACATGTCTTATCTATGCAGATCCCATGAACCCTGGTATAGCCTTTTTAAATGTCAAATGGGACCACCACCTCCCTTTTTTTAGCAGGAAAAAAGTTGGTCAGATCCAACCTTGTATGTGGTAGGAGTACTTGCCAGATGTGTTGATTATGTGTTGATTGTTGCAGATTAAATGTATTGTGTAATGTAAAAAAAAAATAAAGCCTTTTCCATTGTAATGAGTTTTTCCCTTACCCTTTTCAGAGCTCTGGTGGTTTAATTTCCAATAAGTCATTGCTAACTTCCTTTTTAAAAAATGGTAGAGGCTGTATAGCCAGTACTTTGGAGGTGAACCATACACATGGAGAAGGCTAGATAGTCTGCGTTATTTCAGACAGTTTGGAATCAGAACACAATGGCTGGACAGATAAATGACATCATCTTTATCTCCTGCATGCATAAGACAAATATTTAAAATGCCATGGGATCACATTAAATCATCATAGAATTCTTGAGGTGGATTACCTAGGCGACAAAGTAACAACAAAATGCCAGATGCATGTGGTAACCTTTACAGTCCAATTGTCTAGAGAAAATAGAAAACACCACTCAGTAAGTGTAACGTTTAGACCAGGTCTTATTCTGACTCAATCTTTATTACAGTCATAGACCACACAATAATAGCATACAACCCAGTCATGGTAAGTCATATTATTTACAAATCTATTCACTAAAATTTCGGGGTACAGATTCTTAAATATTTAAAACCTTAATACCTGAGTGCCTAAGACCAAATTATTAAATATTTAAATCCTTAACATTATAAAATATTTAAATATTTCCCCCTGTAAAATACTTCCTAATCCGTATGGCTTGCACAGCAAACTTTGCCACCTTTAATGTAATTTCGTGGTCCTTATCGGCTAAAAGCTTATCTAGATAGAATCTATCATTTCTACCTGGGAACCAATTACAAATTGGAGTTATGAAGATTGCCCTAATATTTTGATAAAGCTCACACTCGAAGAGTACGTGTCCCCTAGTTTCTATCTTTCCAGCCCCACATATACATACTCTTTTCTCGAGTGGTTGTTTTGCATATCTGCCCTCCATGACCGCTGATGGTAACGTGTCCATTCTGAGGAGGTTAACTGCTCTTCTATAATCTACTTTATCCAAGTTTTGTAAGTAAGGCATCATTATCACTTGGTTTAGGCTATCTATTCCCGGGAAATACCCTTCAACTTGGCTCAAGTTGTTCTGCCTTTCAATATCCAGGATTCTTTGTTTCACAAAGGGTTTGACCAAGTCATGTTCCATATTCATCAAAAACTGTTTGGAAAGACCATAATAACCCAATTTGCGCTCCGTTTCTTTGATCCAAAGTGGTACTCTAGTATCCCATGCTATTAAACCGGTTAAACCGGAGGGATTAGTTATTAGTTATCAAAGACTTAAAGGTCACTGTAGTTCAACAGAAACCTTTCAAAAACAAAATCCAACGGGAAGCTGCTGAATTGGAATTCATATGTAAATTTGACTCAGTTAGGCTGGGACTGAATAGGGACTATGAATGGTTGTCTCATTAGCAGAAGTAACTGATTTCCTTAACAGAAGCAAACTGATCTCCATATCAGAAGCAGCTGTTTTCATCTACTCCGCCCCCCTTCCTCCTCTATATCTGACCAGTTTCTTCTTGCCCTCCATGCATCTGACGAAGAGAACTGTGATTCGCAAAAGCTTATGCTACAATAAAGTTGGTTAGTCTTAAAGGTGCTACTGGACTCTTTTTGATTTTGCATGTATTGTGTCAGTTGTAGCTCTTTGAGTGATGAAGTGAACTGAAGGGCCAGCCGCTAAATGGCCTCTCTCACTGATTCCTGCCAATCATATCTCAGATAGAACTGGTTGCCTAGGACGCACAATTCTTTAACAACCTATACATGTTCAGATTTTCCCAAAGGCACAAAAGTTTTTAGTGCTTTTGCCTCCCAAATGACTCTGCATAAATCCCTGAGGATTTTCTACTGTATGTAAGGGAGAAGAGACCAATGCAAAGTAAGTTACTCATAAGTATACCACTCGTATAGTGGGCATCCACCACTGAATATTCATTCATAGCCACTGCTCAGATGTCAAGGACAATTTTTACTGTCCGCTGATTAAGCATGCAATAAAAAATAGAGATAAGCACAGTTAGGGGTGGATACTACAGATGGGTCATTTCATGTGGTCGTCACATGCTGACTGCTATAAATTATCATTTGACAAGCAACTATTTGTATTTCCCATAGTCAAACTGTTAATTTTTTTAAACCTTGGCTTTCTATTTGGGACTAGAAATGGGCACGATCGGCATTACAATAAAAAAAAATACCCACGATAATGGCAATCGCGCGATCGGGACCCGGCGGATTGGTGCCATCCATGGCGACCGATCCAGTGTTCGGGGGGGGTGCTTGATTGGGGCTTGATCGGGGCGATTGGGCTCGGATTGGGAAGCCAGACACACAGGCATCAGCAATCTATTCCCCTGGCAACGGAGCCAGGGGAATGCCTGAGCTGTGTTTGCCCTCCTTCTGTCGCCCTGGAAACCTGAATGGAAGCCCAGCTTGCCTTGATCAGCAGGGCTTCCTTCCAACCACGGAGCAGCAAAGCACTCACCAGTTGGGAGAAGACACCTAGGGGAGGGAGGGGCAAGGGGGTGTTCTGTAGCCATGGGCACTCCAATCTCATCCCTGCAAACCCTGAGAGGCAGCTCTGATGGCCAAACACAGATGAGTGGCCAGACCCCCCACCCCCTGAGGGGAGGCGGCTCGTTACTGTCTCCCCATGCCCGCCGGGCCCAGTGGTCGCCGCCACCACCCACCTTCACCCACCGGTCGACACCACCACCTGTCTTCACCCACTGTTCATTTCTCGCCAGCATGCATGGGGGGAACCGCCGTCGAGCTGCCAGACCCCCCGCCCCCTGAGGGGAGGCGGCTTGTCACCGCCTCCCTGTGCCCGCCAGGCCCAGTGGTCGCCGCCACCACCCACCTTCCCACATAGCTGGGAACAACAGGGCTTTGGCCTCCCCAATCCCTGATCCCCGATCCACGGATTGGAAATGGGAGATGATTGGTGTGGATCGCTAGTTTGGGATCATTGCCGGTGCCAATCCATGATCAGCTTGATCGGTAATTTTTTTGGGATCATGCCCACCTCTATTTGGGACCCAAGTCTAAATACAAACAAGAGTAAAACGATAAAAATGGTAGCACCGCCAAGTGTCCCATGCCAATTAGACAACCAAAACAAACTGGTGCACAGAAACAGTTCTAGAGAATTTTGTTTTCATTTCGTTCTAAAAGACAAGAGTATCAGGGCATGCCTTATGGCATCTTGAATGGTTTTCCATAGTGTGGAGCCACCATTGAAAATGTCCTTGCACATTTTTCCATTACTCATCACAATTACGAACACTGACTTTGTCATTTTTGCTCTTTGCCATTCCCCTCCACCACACTCCATTATTTCTTTCTAAAACTTACACCAGTTTTTCTGTTTCTCTTGTGCTGAAGGGAGAACATCAAGGCTTGACTCACATTTCTCATCTATTTCAATAAATGTGGAAGATGTTTTTGTTTGGTTTAGCTGTAGACTTCACGGAAGACTCCATGGCCAGTGAATTATCACATAAAAGGATGATAAATGCATGAATTATACATGGCATATTTGTATCCATAGCATACAGGGATATATTTAAGGTTAATTCACAGTTTAAAACAAAACGAACAAGATCGATACTTCAGAATGAATGGATTTAGAACACCTTTAGTTTCCCAACAATCTTATTGTAATTACATTTTTATTATGCTAGAATAATGTTCATCTTTAAGGTGCTACTGGACTCTTGTTCAATTTTACTACAATGGACAAATAAAGCTACTTCTCAGGAATTACACCAATACAGCTAATTCTTAACAAGGCCCCATCTGTTGACACTTCAATCCAGAGACTGGAGCCATAACCAGACAAGACAGATCTTTCTACAAACCTGAGAAAACCCTCAAGTTTGCAGGCAAATCTGAAAACTTAAAAGGGGGGGAGTTAAAGCCCCCCCCCCGTAATAGAAGCAGCACCTGGAGCTTTAAGAAACGAATGCCCACAGTGACCATTGCTAGGTAACCAAAACAGTATTGCCTGTCTTTAAGCCTTGGCTTCTTTCAATATAAGGCAGGGAGAGTGGCCAGGGCCCTTTTCAGGGATGTTTTGGCCTTTGAGAGAGGACTCATGGGGCCAGGCTTAAAGGTTTCAGACTCAGATCTGGAAAATTCATGCCCAAATTGCCATTATTCCATAGAAGCTAACCTTCAGCCAGTTAGTATCACATCTAACATCGCAGGGTTGTTGTGAGGATATAATGGAGGAGATGAGAATGCTGTAAGCTGTTGTCACCTTTGTGGAGAAAGTTGGGGCATAAATGAAGTAAATAAATAATAAATATAGCTGAAGATGGGAGGGCAGATAAAAGGTGGGTGGATGGAAGAAAAGGAAGCCTGGAAATGTGAGGATTCAGAGGTTACTAAAAGAAGGAAGATACAGAGGAAAGTGAGGACCCCCTCCTAAGATCCTACATGACTCAGCAGCTGGAGACTTAGTTTTTCCAGGGAGAGGCAGGGTCAGATGCCAGGCCAGGATGCAGCACGCCACATTCCCTGAGCACAGAGGGCTCAGGCAACGGGCTAGTTCTAGCAGTGTAATCAAAGTCCAGTCCTAGGTCAAAAGCACAGAGTCCAACAGCTGGTGGTAGCCTGGTCCCAGGAGCAATCCAAAAGGCAAGATCAGGAGTTTCAAGAGTCATCCATATGCAAGTTCCAGGGCTGGGCAAGGGCAGAGTCAGGGCTAGTCCAAGGTTTCACAGGAAACAAGCCTCAATCCAATACTAGAGTCAGAGGAGTAGCAAGTTGTTGCTTCCCCACCTCATGGTCTTCCTTGGCTGGGTTTTGTAGCTAGGTACCAGAGGGCTGGGCTTGCTTGGGAGTTATCTTGTGGCTACTCCTCATCGCTATCCACAAGCAGCTGGTGCCTGGCCAGGAGATGTGCACTTTGCCGTCTCTCCAGTAGTCTTATCCTTAGCCTCCATCTGCAGCGCTCTAAGGATGTGGGTGATGCTGGAGGGCTGGGATTGATCTACTGGGTTTCACCTGTTGCTGCTTCTGGACTGTAGGGTTTCAGTGGCTCTGCCTCAGCTGCTGGCTGTGGGTCCTGATGAGCCCACGGCACATCAGCCTGCTTCTTGGTTCCAGGTTCAAAGCTAGTTACCCCGGGCTCCCTCTTCTCCTGAGGAGTCCTCTATGCTGCTGTGCCCTGACTGGCTCGGGACAGGCAGCCAGTGGAAGGGGAGAAAGGAAAGCTGAAGACAGAGACAGGGAAAGGTAGATTGGCTGGTAGATGGAAAGTGAGAAGGAGGCAGAAAAGGGCAAGAGGCTAGGGGGGCTTTCAGGGAAGGGAAAGAGAAAATAGAGGGAGAAAGGGAAATGAGATGCACCCTACAAGTCCTTATAGGTCTCCCACTTGTTAGTGTCTGTGTTGCAATGGGTCTCTTCTGCAGCTCAATATTTCATGTCTCTTCCATCATTACATAACTATTCTCGCTTTTCTCCCAAATTAATATAGTGGTATACATTACAAAATAGAGCTTTTCTAAATAAGTTAAACCCCGTTTGATTTTGTGTTCATCACAGTCCTTTATTTATATCCATCCAGTTCTCAGAAGGCTTTAAGAACTCTCTATAGACTTCTCAGTTGCTTCCCAATCTATCAGATCTTTGCTCCTAAATGAGAAGCAATTGCAAGGCAAACAGAAGCCAGAGAATGCCAAGTAGGGAGTTGCTGCAGTGCTGTACCACGTATTTGGTAGGTGATAATGAGTTGGGAATGTGCTTGAGCATGTATTTTTTTTTCCAGACAGCTGTTTAGAAAAAAGCCAACCTAAGCAGCCTGGAAGTGACAATGATCAGATCTGCTCTTCATCTCATAAGGAGAAAATGACTCCTGTCACTGAGGACAAAGCCTAAAAAGAATCCTCAGGTTTTAAAACTGGAGTGAGAAGAAGAAAGAAATCCGTGTTATATTGACATGTAATCCCCTTTCCTCCCCAAGATTTTGTATTTGTTCCCTGAAATCTGACAGCTTGTTCCCTGAAATCTGACATACTTTCTTCTAATCATCAGATGATTTATGTGAATAATAAGCTTTTTCATGGTCATCAGCATTTCTCAGGGACTGTAACAAGGCAGGTAGATCTCATCATTTTGCACTGTGTACTGAGAGGAGATGATTTCACATTTCTCATTATATCTCAGCCCTGGATGTTAAATATCTAGGAGGCTGAAATGTTGCTTTTTATCACCTCTGTTTCCTGCTGTCTTATGAGCTGCTTCTTGTATGATGCTTCAGTTCAAGATACCATATTTTTGCTGACAAAATATACATCACACCGACCCTAGAGAGGTATGGTACCCTTTGAGCTGTTTTGAGGGATGCAGCCAAAGCACAGTAGGTAATAGATGCTGAGATGGGGAGGCCGTGAAATAGCTTTACTGCACTTTCGAATGATGTTGTTAAAAATAATTATCATCAATCTCTAATGCAAGTGCAGTCAACATCAAAGCTGTACAAGGAACTTTCATCACCCCCCCCCAAATGTCCCAGTTTCAACTCCATCAAAAATCATTGGATATTATTGCTCAGTTTTTATAAGGCTGGAGATGGCAATCTATGTTGCAGAAAAATATGAAATATTTTATTTATATATATGCAACATTTCTTCCTGAAAGGCACTCCAGACATATACACAGGAAACCCTGAAAGTAAAGGAGTAGTTACGTTGTGTTTTCATGGGCTGCAGTCTTCTATTTCCAGCATCTGCCCACACAGTTCCAGTTGCATGACTGGCAATAATGTGATAAAGTTTGCTGTAATCCCTCACATGTTTATCAGAAGATATTGAAATTAAAAGTGGTTGCTCTGATGCATGAGCATTCCCAGACTTGATTGCTCCAAGAATTTTTTAAAATAATGTATTTTAGAATGTTACGGAATGGTGCCACTTTATGATGGGAACTGTACTGGTTATCACAGTATGCCCTAAGCTTTGACAAACAGGTGCTGGTGACCTAGTCACATAGCATAAAGTACTCACTGTATCACGTGATCACCATGGAGGATGGATTTCTGAACCCAGGTATAAAGTCTCAATTTTTCCAAGGCTAAACATTTTTCTTCCACAGTTGCCAGATATTGTTCCCTAGGAGTCAGTTTCCTTCTTAAATAGAAAATTGGGTGTAATTGATTTGTACTGGCTGAGTATCACTCCTGACCTCACATTAGATGCTTCCGTGTTTACCATGAAAGGCTTATTAAGTTGAAACTAGGGCTGATATTATAAGATGTTTCAATTGGTTAGAAGCTTGTTGGCAATCCAGTGTCCACATTATCCTGTTAGACAACATGTTTTTGCATAAACCTGATACCACTGTGCAATATGCTGCAATGGCGTTTGGAGTAAAACATCTATAATATCTACCATTCCTAGGAAAGCCCTCACCATTTGTTTTGGTGGTAGATATGGCCAGTTTGATAATACTCCCATTTTCCTGTCTTCAGATTTAATCATTCTTCTTCCCACAACATATCCCTGATACCTAACCTTGGTTAGAGCAATTTGGCATTTGGATGCCTTGATGGCCATGCCTGCATCTTCAATCCAGTTTAACATCATATCCAACTGTTTTAAGGAATCTTGCCATGAGGAACTAAAGATCCCTATATTATCTGTGCAGGCAAAGATGGGAAATCACTTATCCTTCTTAATCATTGATTTGCTAACCTTTAGAATGTGTTAGGAGCATTCCAGAGACCAAAAGGGAGTACCATGAAATCCAACAACTTTTGCTGAGTAACAAAGGCTGTTTAAACTGATCCTGGTCCCAATTTTGCCACCATTTCATGCACCTTAGGCATTAGATGCACATTAAACCTACATCAGTTTATTCAATTCCCCATGATCCACACAAAATCTTACAGCGTGGTCCAGTTTGGGGACTAATACCACAGGTGATGACCGTGGACTTTCAGATTGGACTATCACAACCATTACAAGCAAGTCCTTGATGTCTGTTTTTATGAACTCTGTAACCTTAGTGGTAACTTTGTAAGGTGCATGTGATATTGGCCTGGAGTCTCCAGTATTTATCTTATGGAATGCCAAAGAAGTCCAGCAGGGTTAGTTGGAGAACAAAAACCAGTAGATGTCTAACACAACCTTCACTTGGTTTACTTATGTGTTGGTTAAGTTGTCTGCCAATTTAATTTCCTCTAGGTTCAACTTGTGAGTACCCAAGCCTTTCCAGTTTGTCAATATGAACTCCTCATTGGGTGACTACACCTGTACAAAGCACCAATTTCCCCTATTGCAGTAGAGTTTAAACATGTTACTGTGGAACACTTTGGGATATTCCTTACCCTTGAAAAATGCCAGTCAAGTAGTTTACATCATTGAGCTTGTCCTGAACTGTGAAAGATCTTTACATGCAGACTGTGTTTTATTTTGAAGTGATCTTACAAGAAGGTAAAAAAGACATTTCGAAAATATACAAAATACTCTTAAAATGGTATACGGAAGACGAGACAGTCAAAGTCCAGATGGTGAAATGGGCAATAAACTTTCACAAAGAAATAACAATGGAATCATGGGAATATTTGTGGAAAAACACTTTGAAGACTTCAACTTGTACCAATATTAAAGAGAATGTTTATAAAATGATGTATAGGTGGTATTTGATGCCTAAGATTGCGCTTGGAAATGCAAATATGTCAGACAAATGCTGGAAATGTAAAAAGCATGAAGGATCATTGTATCATATGTGGTGGACTTGTGAGGTAGCTAAGCAATACTGGGGAGATATAATAGAAATAATTAATGAGGTTTTGAAAACCCAAATAAATAAGAACCCAGAATTGCTGCTACTGAACTTGGGAATGGAAGAGGTTCCAAAGCAGTATAGAACATTGCTATTTTACATGATTACAGCAGCAAGACTTTTGTACGCGCAGAAATGGAAAGTGCAAGAAATACCAACTATAGAAAATTGGATTTACAAATTGTTGTACATGGCAGAAATGGACAAAATGACAAGAAAACTGAAAGATCTTGATCCAGGAGAATATATTGCAGACTGGGGGAAATTGAAACAATACCTAGAAAAAAAATGGGATGTGAAAGGAGGACTGTGGCAGTTTGAGAATTATTAATGTGTGATTTTATAAAGGGGAGAGAGAAGTAACTTTACCATTAATGGGGAAATTTAGTTATTAATTAATCTAAGCTAATATTAGTATTAAGAAGAATGTATTAAAATAGATAGGTTAAACAGGGAGATGTAGATTAGATACATCAGTAAATTGGAGATATAGAAGAATTTGAATATGCTTAGAATAAGTGATACAATATATATAAGATTTAGAAAAATTATAGTTAAGAGTAATTTAAATAATAAGATGGGCTAAGGGTTGGAAAGCTGTTGGAAGTCTATAAGGGGGGGAAAGGGGGGGTTGATATAATTTAGGTAAGAGGGGGAATTTGTGTAATATTTTATGTACTACTCACCAATAAAAATTTTTTTAAAACACAGACTGTGTTTTATTTTATTTTACTGTTGTTGACCATGGCACTGTTCCCTTGTTGATATGACCTGTTCCTGGCATTCCTGTTGTACCACAACTTTTGCTGAGTCTAAGCCTTTCAAAGATTCTCTCCTGCCACAGTCAGAGTGTGAATATGGACAAAGGTCCTGCAATTTCTGGGAAAGAGCTCCAGCAGTCCCATTTAGTCTTGTTTAGTGTGTGAGCAGAGCAGCTAATAGCCAATCAGGATCTATTGAAGAGAGGGGCTATATGGGAGGGGAAAGTGAGAGAAAAAGGAGACTGTCTCAGTTTTTGGTTAGATAGGCTTTGTGTTTCTGGAGGATTAGTTGGGAGAGTTACAGTGCAATCCTATAATGGGTTACTCCAGTCTAAGCCCATTGAAGTAAACAGACAGACTTGGGTAACTCTGCTTAGGACTGCATTGTTAGAGTCTGCCTCATGTGTAAACAGGCTAAACCAGTGAATTACTGAAGATAGGACTTGTGACTCCAGAGTAGTAAATTGAAGAGGTCCTGTCTCAGGAAAATTCATAAGTCTCAGAGTCTGCTTTTTGAGTGAGAACAAGCAAAAACAGTAAAGAGACAGAGAAAGGATTTTGCCTCCAGAGGAGTGGGCTGAAAGAAATCCTTTGCTAGGAGATTGTGGTTCTTAGGGTCTAGTTTATGGGAAAATATGGCTGGTAAATGCTATCTATTTCTAAATTAATAACTGTAACCTCCTAGACCTATTTACAGGCGTAACACACCAAGACTGTGTTACACCTGTAAATAGTTTCTATTCTTTTTTTCTGAACCCCCTTATTCTCCTATCCCTAGGAGTAAATGAAAGTTACCGATCTTTTCCTGTTTCCCTCATGAGTGGTGGACTTATTACATTCAGAAGTTACTTGAGTTAAGTCTGGCAAGTAAAGAGTTGGGGTAGAGACCACATTGGTTAAGTTTCCTATCATACTACTGCTATTTCAATGTCAGATCCACAGGATCTTCGCACAGGCACCATGGATGGTGTTCTCTAAATTCTCCATGTACAGGATGGTGTTCGCTGGTTCCTCTGATGTTCTTCCTTAACACCTTTCATGGATGATGTCCATGGGGCCCCACACGCATGCCCCATAAAATAACTAAAAGGAACTATAACCATTGCTCTCTTGAGTGATATGTGAATAAGAGATATTAAAGTTTAAGGTCCCAATCTTTCAGATAGTTCATGGTGTAAGTCTTTTAAAAATTGGCATAGAATTCTGTTATACCTCTTGATCAGGCCGTTTGTCTCTGGATGGTGAAGTGTTGAGGTTAAATGTTTAATTCCAGATACCTGCTATAACAATGCATCAAAGATGACATGGATGACACTCCTAAATCAGAAATGATTTCTCGGGGAAAACCTAGGTGACAGAAGATGAAGAGTGGTGCATCTGCCGCCTTAGATGTTTCTTCATAAAGAAATGGCTTCTGAAAAACAGGTTGCAAAGTCCATCCAAGTCAGTATATACTTGTTTCCCCTCTATGTGATTCAGGGTAAAGGTCTCATGGTATCTCTATTCTTAAAGATATGTCAGTCACAGGTAAGCGATGCAAGATCTCTTTTGTTTTGTCCCAATTTCACTCCACCTTCTGACAAATCAAGCAAGATCTACAAATGTCTGTAACATGCTGACCTAGTCTTGGCCAGTAACATCTACAAGTGAGCTGTTCATTAGTTCTTTCTATGCAAAGATGTCCTGCAAAGATGTTTTGTGTGCTGTCTTTAATGTTTGCAGATGATATTTTGCTGGAACCACCAACTGTCTATTTAAAACCCATGCTGCTTTAGGTTTTCACTTCAGGGCTTCTCTCTACAGCTTCCCTTCTATCTCCACAAATATTACAGGGTTCTCATTTGAGAGCGATGGAGGACTTTCTTGGGCTGCGTGAGGTTTTTAAGATAGTCATCACTTTGTTCAACAATAAATCTGGAAGAATCCTCTGCTCCGACAAGAAATGAACAACTGGTCTTGTCCACCTATCCAACTTGTCTGTCTGCTGTCTTAGAAAATGCAACAATTTCTCCTGCAGATGGCTGCTAGTGGCGGTTGGCATGTGAGCTATCCATTTCTCTAAATCATTCTCCCTAAGTAGTGGAGCTGGAACGTCTAAAAAGACCCTCACTTTGCAGTTCCATTTATGCATAATGATGTTTGCTATGGGTACAGGAAATGGTGGCCACTCCATACATAATTCTTAATCCTTAAAAATTATTTCTTGGTCCATCTGAATCTGGTCTGTGGGCACCAAATATGGTGGGCTCCAAACTGATATTTATGCTCCAGAATCTCTCCAAGCAAGGATGTTTTTGTGGTTCATTTGTAACAATAGTCTAAAAGCAGAGGCATGATCTTCTGACACTTTTATAAGTATTTAAACTTTAGCAGGTTGGAGTTTTAATGTTTCCTCAACTGTCACTTATGTAGGGTTTAATATATTTTTAAAATTTTGTAGCACAGCACTGATAGACCTAGCCTGGGAAAAAACCTCCGTACATGTTCCATTTCCTCACAGTGAACTGCTTCACTCCTATATTTATTTATTTTGAGATAGCTTTACAGGAGGATTCTCAGTTTCCTTCCTAGAAGTTTTATGTGTATGTCCCCCATCAAATCTCTGCCATACAGAACTAAAAAGTCTACTAGCCTTAGACCTGGAAACCATAACCAAACAAATGTGAACACTTTTCTTTTTTTACAGGAACAGCACCCAAACCCTGCCTGTCTAAACAATACTCAACAGTTCCTATTGGACTCCATGTGTATTTTATGATGCCACCAGAACCCAACAATCCCTCAACCTTTCATGGGATGTTATATTGTCTCAGACACCACCACCACCCCTGTGTGTAAACATTTGATTCAGGGCTTTAAATCTGAAGGGTCCAAGCTTAATGGGGGAGAAAACAGCATAATCTTTTCCTGCCCATCATAAAATAATATTTTCCTGTCCATCATGCTGGGGGGACTTTAGTTGGGGAGGGGGATTTTAGAGTGCCATGCTGATGAGGTGATGTCTGGGTTTAGGAAGTGACTTTGCACCATCACCATGGTGTCATTCCCCTGGTCCCTGCCCCTTCCTCCTCCCACTGGTTGCCAACCAAAGGCTGGAAACCCTGTCACCACACAACCTATGCATTAACTGGGGTCAGCATAGGGTTTACATTTTCCCAGTATCAGAGTGTCCTGGGCTGAGGAGTAGGTGAGTAAATAGAAGTTGACATTTTGTTGTGATAAAATAGCCTGCTGGAATCACAGAAACCGACAGCCAACCCAATGAGCATGGATGGGCAATTTTTTGACACAGTGGGGAAACAGTGTCATTCCTTTGATGTGCAAACACCATGTGATTGGGCAATCTGGATATGATATCCCAAGTTCAGATTGGATATTATCTCTTGGGCACACATGGAAGAAATCCTGAAATGGAGCTGCCTCTTTGTGTCTATGTGAATGAGTGTGCAAAGATGTGCATTTAGAATCCCATACCCTCCTGTAGTCTTCAGCCTGAGAAGGGAACAGGACAAGAGTACCAAAAATGTAAGATTCCATCTAGCGTACCAATCTTTTCCAATGCCTTTTGTTTCCTTAGTCTGTATCCTAGTTCTTTACTGTTTAGAGTTGTGCCTTGTAGTAATAATGTTATTTTAGTTAAGAAGCATTGCCTCGGTTCCTGCATAAAGTAGCCCTGACTGCTAGCCAGTGCTGCTGAGAGTAAACCTTGGGGCAACTGTTCCCCTGGGCCACTGGGCCAGAAACCAAGGAAAGTACCCAGCATGGGGGCAGATATCCAAGGGTGGTGGCAAGCTACTGAAGGGCAAATCCAGCACCCTGCCTTGCAAGGGTGTTGGAGGGAAATAGATAACAGCATCCTACCCATTCTCTCAGCTAAAGCTGGGTTCCAGGGAGAGAATCTTGCTGGGGACTGGGAAGGAAATGTTACACGAAATGCTCCAGTCTGAGTGCGATTTCCTCATATCAGCATAAAGTATTTTGGAGAAATTCAGGTGGAAAGATGCCTGGATCCTCTGCAACACCAGGAAATTTTGCACACAAACATAGTCACAGCACAACTCATCCTGATATACTTTTACGAACCACTATGCTACTGGCTATTTTTCTTAAGTTTGGAAGCCATTATTCATATCAAAATGTTCAGGTCTTGGGGCTGGGGAAGCAATGAGCTATTTTTAGCACATCTAAGGACTTGGGCATGCTCAGTGATATTTTTATTGGAACAATAGATGCCCATGTGATATTATCTTCCATTTCGAATGTAATTTGCCATGTAGTATAGAAGGCTGCCATCTGGAAAACACAAGCCCCAGATCCCCCTTGGGCACATGGAATAGCTCCCAGTTCCTTTAGACTCAGGTTTCTAGACATATGGTTACTTCATTAAGCAACCACAGGAGAAATGAAGTTTAACAGCATTATGACAGTGAAGTTCTTTCAAAATCAACTTTGCTCAGCTTCTAATAGAAAGTGAAAATTTGAACGTATTTTTTTCGAGTTTTTTTTTCCTTCGTTTATCTTTTTAGGAGGTTTTTAAGAAATCTGCCACAACATTATGTAGCAATTTTAGATGATTGTATTCAGGTTACTTAAGAACTGAATGAACTGTTAACATTTTCGACACTGATAAAATTACTTTATTGGGGAGCAAAACAGGTTGCCTGAAACTATCTCTTGCTCAAACCCGCGTGCTTCCTTTATGTTCCTTTGCTCCATTATGATTGTGTGATATTTTAAAACATATGTCCCTTGAGAATCTGGTCTCCATTAAACAAATTAAAAGCTTCCCTTGTTCACGTCTCTTTGGCGTCTTGTACGAACTTATTGGCAATGAAATATGGAATCTTGTGACACTGCAGTTTGCATCTGTCAGTCCAAGGACCTCAAGGAGGGAAAATACATTAATTAAATATAGCACAGGGCTTCCTTGGACAGAAAACAATCTATTCATGGACCATTTAAAATATTTGTTTAATTTTTATATGGTAGCAGCAGTTTTCAATTCCTTAAACAAACCTTGGTCCTGGGGGACAGGGGACCCCTGAAACAGGATTGGGAAGGGCATTTCAGGCTACTGTGGGAGGGGAGAGGCAAGAAAGTTGCTTTCAGCAAGGATTCTTCCACCCACAAAAACACTCTTAGGGAATTTAAGCTTTAGTCTTCAAGTTAAAGTATTAGGTTATATCCAGCTAGCTTTTGGACTCAATTTTCCCCGTTCCCCTCAACATAGCTTTTTTTGCTGATCCTTTTGCTTTGGGCATAAAAAACATGGCTGAATAAACCCTTTTAAAAATTCATATGCCTTTTGTGCTTAAGGTATTTTAACACTGTTTACTGATCTTTTGCTGCTGACCACTTCTAGTTGTTTTGCAACTTCTTAACCCTTTAAAAATCTCATTTTATAGTTTTATATTTTTTATTGTAATACTTTTTTGTAAAAAAAAGAAGGATCTTGTAGCACCTTTGTTTTTAGCTTTGTTTATCTTGTCTTGCTGCTGCAACAGATTACCATGACTGCCAAATAAAATTAATTTCTTGTAGAGCAAGATTTAAGTCCCGTAGCACTTTAAAGACCAACTTGATTTTCTAGGGTATAAGTATTCAAGAGTCAAGGGAGCTTGATTCTCAAATATTTGTACTCTAGGAAATATCATTGGTGTTTAAGGTGCTACTGGACTTAAATCTTGCTCTTCTACTGCAGACCAACATAGCTACCCAATGGAAACTAATTTCTTGTAGTCACCTGAAGAGTTTTTAGAAAAATTTTAAATAAAAAAGTAAATATACACCTTTATATACATTTAAATAGATTTTAAAAATATAGTTTTCCATAGACTTCTTGCAAATTGGTCAGTATTCATCTTGTCTATAACCCTTGTTCCTTTGTTATGCAGGAAGCTCAACATTTTTATCTCTTTTCCTCAAAAGTACAAACATGACAAGAATACTGCTGTGGTTATTGCAGTATATGAGGCATGTTTCATTTTTAGTGGTCAATCATCTTTCTCCTTTATGCCAATAAAGGTATTGACTGACTGACAAAACTTTCTCCTTTTGTCCCAATGGGATTGTATTAGCCCATAGAGGACTGGCGTAAAGAATGTGTTTTCTGTATTGCCAAAAAATCATTTTGCCTTTGGATAATCTTTTTGCTGAAGAAAGCATTTGCTCACCCAAAAAGCTGGATACTGACTGTGAGCAGGCTGTAGAAAGATGGGACCGGACTACAGTGTAAAGGCCATGATTTAGTTTTAAAGCAAGATAATGAATCATACAGTGATAGATCACTGTGATACGCCCAAGAACATCATCAAGTAGATTCTCTAATTAAAATTGAATTGTCTGCTAGAAAGTAATTATCTGGAAACAAAGAATTTTCCTGCCCTTTTTTAAAAAGTCAGAACACATTGTCTGCTCCCTTATCACGATACCATGGTTTGGATCCAAAGCTGTTCTTCCACCAGTACAACTAGCAGAACAGCTAGCTGTTACCCCTCCAAAATTGGCATTCAAGGGTATACTACCCCTCGACAATGGAGCTATTTGTTCATAGTTAAGTTAGAACATTGTTTGCTTTGATATAAACTGGAACTAAGACATTGACTATTATTCACAACACATATTAATGGTGGAAGGAGAGGAATTACCCCTTGATAGATTCTTGGGAAATATTTACCTGACCCCAACTTTCTATTCATAATATGAACAGAGGTTTTCTGTTTTACAGTTAAGTATGATTTATTTTTTAATAAATAAGAATGAGGCAGGAAGGCAGACAAACACATAATTAAAAAAGGGGTAGAGAGGAATGAAGACATATCGGGTTGGATGATGAACTTAGCAACCCTTCCATTTGCCTTCAGCCTTCTTGCACTTCACAGTACATGGAGAGCTTTCTAAAAGAAAATTCTGGCTGCCCAAAACAGCTGCAAATGCTGCTAACAAGGACATCTTATTCTTCTCCTCTTATGAGTGCTCTGTACTGCCCCTAGTGGCTGAGAGCAGAACTGCATGAAAAGTTTTTTAAAACGCATTTGCTGAATAGATGGTGATTCCGGTGTCAGGCGCCTCAAGAGCTGACGGGCCCAGGAATTTGATCCCCTTAGGCCCCCTCTCTCTGTAGTCCTGAAACTTAAAATGTTGTGGTTGTTGGCAATATGAGGAGCAGGATATATTCTTTACTGTCTAAGTTGTCTTGCTAAATGAAAGGACAACACAATAGAAAGGAAAAGAGTGAAGTCTGTGTGTCTTGTGTTATATATAAACACTGAATGGAAATGAATTAAAGTTTTGAGTAGGAGATGATTGAGGACCACAGAGGTCAGTGTAAAGTTACTTACCCTTTCTTGCTGTCCTGTTCATGCATTAGGAATTTTGAATTTTAAGTTGCTGTACAGTAGTAGAAAATAGAGTTCAAAGCATTTTTCTTGTAGGATCTGATGCTCGTTCATGGATAGTGCCTGGACTTTGTATTTACCACCTTTTTTTCTTGAGAACCTCCTACTTTGCAAAGCATAAAAGCGTACTTGGCTCTAATTTGGAAAGAAGATCCTGAGTTACATAAACCTTCTCCTTTAATAACAAGCTACAGCCTTATCTTCTAAGCCCACTGCAAAGGACATGATACCAGTAGTTACCGATGCCTCCTCCACATGTGTGCTTTCCATATCCCAAATGGTTACAGGCGCCTAGACATTTGGTTTTACTCCAATACCAAAATCTACACTCCAATACAGTGTAGACTTTTCACAATTGGAAACCAAATCAATAATTGCAAGCTCTGAGTGCTTCTTAGCTGGTTCCAGATCTTCTTTGGCAATAAACAAAAGAATGATTACTGCCTGGGGAACTTGGGTGGAGAATGTATGAATTCCACGCTTGTGCTGATCTCCAAGAGACTCATTTTCCAGAAATAAAAAGCCATTTCTAGAGAAAATTCTTCTTTTTACATCTTGGTTAATTTCCTGTGGGAAGAGTAAAGCAGCTGGCCTTACTGAAACAGGAGGAAAAAATCCTGCATCTACACAGTGAGAAGTTTTTGAAAAGCTGGATTCCATGTTTGCAGCATGTGATTTCAAAATATGTTCATTGTCAGATGAAGAAGGTAACATTAGATGAGCTTTTCCATTTGATCTTTCAGCAATTTAGAAAACGTAACAAACTTCCATCAACTCGTATTGAAAGCAGAACAGTGATCCAGGTTTGTATCAGACTAAGTAGAACAAGCTATCTCTCTGTCACCAGTTTTAGTTTATTGTTTATTTTTAGGCTTGATATTGGATACTATTAAGGCCATAAGTTACTTTACTGTTCCTTTTAAGTTAAAATATACTATACATTTTGCTAAAACCAAATATATATAATTCATAAAAGTATCATAAATGCATGCAAAATAAGATACATTTGAAGCAAGTTTTGAGTAAGAATTAGATACGTATTTGAATGCAATTTACACCTGTATGTTTCCTGATATGTTTGACAGCTGTACCCATGTATTGGTTCTAAGCTTGCATAATAAAACCTTAATTATACCCTTCCTTCTCCACATATACTCATATTCAGGGCTTTTTTTCTGGGAAAAGAGGTGATGAAACTCAGTGGTGGAACTCAGGACCACACAATGATGTCACTTTGGGTCAGCTGGAACAAGGGGGTTGTTTTTTAAAGTTTAAATTGCCCTTGGTGAAAATGTTCACATGGCCGGTGGCCCCGCCCCCTGATCTCCAGACAGAGGGGAGTTTAGATTGCCCTCCGTGCCGGTCCAGTGGCATGGAGGGCAATCTAAACTCCCCTCTGTCTGGAGATCAGGGGGCGGGGCCACCAGCCATGTGACCATTTTCAAGAGGTGCTGGAACTCCGTTCCACCGCGTTCCCGCTGAAAAAAAGCACTGCTCATATTCCAATAGCTGCCTGTTTGCTTTACAGCCCAATTCAAGGTACTTTAAAGGTATTTAAAGCTCTTAATAGTTCATGACCAGGATGCCTCAAGGGTGGCATTTCTTTATGCACTGGAAGCTTCAATTGAAGCTTTCAAGTGAGGCACTGGAAGAGCAAGGAGGAGGGAAGAAGAATCTTCTTTTTCATTCCTGGCCAGCCAACAATATTCTCAGGAACACAGCTGGCACCCAGCTGTGGCCGTTTCCTTGGTGAGCCTCTTGCAAATACTTGACCAGACACAGCACCAGGAGCTGTAAATTTCCTGCCTTCTCCACGGCACTGGGAATTCCAGCAGGAAGTAAAGTTTAGGGGTGGAATTTGATTTGGATTGAATAGCCACTCAGTCGTGTGGCCAATAGTTGAGTTGACAGAGACAAGATTTTTATAAAGAAGAAGAGGGAGGAGGAGGTGGTGATGATGGTTTATTGGGTACAAACTTAAGAACAGAGGTAAGCATAGCACTTAACATGGAGGTGAGGGATTAAAGTTGATAAATTGTACACACCTCAGAGTGGAAGTGGGGAGGACTTTCTAAGCAGTCTTAAATGTATTGTTACTCTCTAGTTAAATCCACAGCACGCAGCTGTAATTAATAATACTCTTTCTCAGTTCCGGAACAGTATATAATGGTACAAAATGAATAGGATGTCCCCACTCCAACTCACTCTCATCTCTAACTCCCCACTCAACCTGAAAAAAATTCCATCTGTCCAATCTCAACTCCCTCTCTCTTTCCAAGTTCACAACTCTTATTGGCTGGTGGAGCTCCTCTCTCATTGGATCCTCTGTTATGTGTGTGTGGAGGGATTTACTGTCACATCACCATGCTATCAATGATGTCAGCACATGCACTTGATTGTGAGTCCTGGTGGGCTTCCACATCTTGTATATTACTTCAGAGAGCTTTTATTCAAGAAAAAAAGAGAAGCAACTTTTTGGAGAACAGGCCAGATTGGATGATCTGGGTATGTATGAGCAAGCAGGAGTAAAATGAAAAGTATCTTTAAAAAAACAAAAAACAAGTACATAATTCAAGAAAAATGAAACCTGCCCCATCTTCTGACATGTTTAAAGCTGCTACATTTGGCTAGATTGGGATCAGAGCCACAGCTCTTGAGGGAGGGAGGCATTTAATCCATCAGTACCGTTTTGCCACTTGACACTCCACATTGTTACTAGCCTTGGAAAGGTCAAGCAATGGGCAAGCAGAAGGTTCCTTTATTTTTCAGTGTCCTGGGTTGATAATTGTGTGTGTGTGTGTGTGTGTTGGGGGGGGGGGATTGCTGAAACTATTCAAGAAGAAAACTTAAACTCTTTGTTCTTCAAAGTTGTGAGCCCAGTCTGAATCCAGATACCATGTAACTTCCTATTATCCTTTTAAAACCGTTGGGAATATCCAGGCATGATCTCCCAATGTTTCTTCTGATTATTGCCCTTAGCAGTCAACAGATGGTGAGATATTTTGCCACCTGGAACCACCAGGTAAGTAATACTTAGCTGGAACCACCAGACATAAAGGAAGAAGAATTCCCACCTGTATCTGAATGTGCCAGGAGGCAATAGTATAGGTATCTCAGTCAGCAGCACATTGCAAGTGCCCAGTTGTTGACTGGATATTGGCCCTCATGTACTCCACCAATGGTGGGAACGAGCTGTCCTGGCAGCACCTTTCATGGCAGTAATTGAGATACCTTCTGCCGCCACTTGTTTCTACTGGCTGTTATACCTAAGTCCAGAATTCTCTTCCTTATCAATTACAGTGGCTATCACCATTAGCATAGGCTGGTTGCTTCAGAAAACTTTCTGCTGCTCAAAAGCAAACATTAAAAAATAAACAAACAGCATGGGGCATATAGTATTCATACTTTCTTAACTGCCATTAGTGAGAGAGAGCTTTGTGGTTTAGAAGTAACGTCTTGGCTTTTGGACTTTGGACTCACCCTTGGCTTTGGACTTGTGCTCTGACTTTGGACTGGACTTTGACTACTCTGCTTGGGCTGGCCCAGCCCAGAACACACATACCTCTTAGTTTCCATTTTGATTTGGGAATCCATTGATTTCTGCTTGATCTGCCTGCTGGGTGGAGCTGGCTGTGCTGCCACCAGAAAGAAAGGGAATGAAACAGACTGCCTGTGGTTGACCTTAATTGGTGCTGCATGCTGTAAACTTGGTAGCACAAGGGCACGGTCATGTACAGTTGACACCACTCCTATGGTTATCACTAAAACACTCTTTCACCAGCCACCATTAACAGTCAAGCTTTAAAACTCAGACTCCTCTTTCATTTAGGTAACCAGGGGTGGTGCCAGGGTTTCCGGCGCCCATGGCTGGGAGTGCACACGTGCACCACGCTGCATGATGACATCACATGTGACGTTATCACACAACGTGCACTGCGAGCCGGCTCCATTGCTGCGGCGGGCAGCTGGGATGGCGCACGGGTGGCCTCCCAGTTCTCCTGCTAGGTTGCCCTTCGCTGCCCCAGACGCCTGCCGTGCCTGGCCCGTGGCTGCTGCACCTGGCTGGGGGCATGTGCTGGTGGCAGCAGCAGCTGTGGCTTCCCAGCCCTCCCGCTCAGCCCCTGGCGCCTCCTCCAGTGCTGCCTCTGGCTCCCCAGTGCTCGCGGCAACCGCCTACCTGGCCTCAATGGGCACGCTGGCCCTGTAGGTAACCATACTCACTAAACTGTTGAATGATACTTTTCTGTTCTGGTTTGAAAAGAGTGAAGCTAATGATAAATGTATTAATGATACATGTATTAATAAACATTATCTACAATTTCTGCTGCAGTGGTGGAAATGAACTCATAGTCCCTACTGTTTAGAATGCCATTTATGAGTTTCAAAAATGCCATTTCTCAATTGCTTATCTTTACATCTCATTCATGGGAAGTACCATTTATGTAAAACACACACACACTCATCAACAAATCCAAATAAATTTTCAGTATGAAAACACTACCTGCAATGTTTTAAAATAACTACATAACAATTAAACATGCAAAAGAAAGGTTACATTTATTGAGGTTATAAAATAAGCCTCTTTTGCATTTTAACTTGATGATATAAACGGTTTGTGTTTCAGTTCCTGTAGAGATGGGCGAAAGTTTAATTGTATTCAACAAACAGGATAAATTCACAGGCATCTATTTGATGCAAATTCTTGCCTCACTTGTAATCCTTAGAGTAAAATAAGACAGTCTGCAAATGGATTGATGTTTCATATTTCTTGTTCAGTACAAAAATGAGAATTTTTTTTTTTTTACTACAAACAGAGGAGATTTGATGAGGAGTAATTGGGGGGAAAGTAGGATGGTGTTTTAAGATCCAGTTTTCTAACAGCAATCACGTATAATTCTACTGTGTAATGCTGGAAGACATCTTACTGGCATAAGCATTATGTAAGGGCATGATGTCTGTCAAGTAGGCTGTAGAACCATGCAGTCTTCTAAAATTCTAATTACACTCTCGGTAACAGTTACTGAGGGCCTAACCACATGCTACATAGCTTATTTCTTCCACATGTACTCCATGGATCTACTCTGAGGAATTTCAGCCATATGTCAACTGCACGTTCCCCCCTAATAATTCCATTCCCAAGTGTGCAAGGGCCAACTTTGGATCAGGACCATGGATTGTGGGAAGAAGGGGCTTAAACCTGCTAAAGTTCACCATTTTCCTGGCCTGAATCATCCCCAGGGGGCTATTTGTCACACATGTACTGATACGTGGGCTTCCTCAACCAGGCAAATAGCATCCTCAAAGCCTTTTCACCTTGGGAAAATGGCACAGCAGGTAAGGCTGAAACTCCTTTTCCCCATGCACTGTCATCCCAATACACATTGGCCTTCCCACACACTTGGGAGTTGAGTTCCCTGTGCATAACTCACAAACGATCACTTACTGAAAACCTGAAAGGGCAACCAAGGCACAATCCACAGAAAAATGTCGCATGACCTTAGGTGGAGTCAAATTAGACAGAGTGCTTGAAAGTTCTATGTTCAGAGCTCCCAAGCACAGCTCTTCTTTGTAAAGAGTCCTACACTGGGACCAAACTCAAATGTGATCCTGACAGAGGGAGGAGGAGTTATTTAACTATTCTGGGGCCTCCTCCATTCTATTTCTTTTAAACTTGAGATGGCCACCTGGAGCTGCTATTTGTACTGTTGGTGCAAAGATGCAGGTGACATACAGATCCCTGTACGATTTCCTTGATTGTTATGAAAATTGGTTGAGGGGAGAGGCTTAATCCATCCTCCCTCAACGCCGTGGTTCTTATCCGAACTGGCTCCATGTTGTTGCTATTTACATAGGAAAAAAAGCTTGGGATCTCTGAACATGGAACTGCCACCTAGTCCAAATGAACCCTTAAATGCAGCATCTTGAGGGAAGGAGAAGGATGGCGGGGGCAACAATGCAGTCCTAAGTGGACCTGCATCCTTCTAAGTCAGTTGAAGCCAATGGGCTTAGAAGAGTGTGACTTTGCTTTGGACTGTGCTGCAGAGCCAACTTTGTAATAATGGAGGAGTAAAACTATAGAATGTAAAATTAAATTATTCCAAAAGAAGGATAAGGAAAATACAGCAGAAGTTCTGAAAAGATTATTTTAAAAGCTTTAAAATCCCTCTATGAACATCACCGCTGAAAATAATTAATCATTATGTTCTTAGTGATAGCAGTAAAATGATTGCACCCCATTCTCTAAAACTCTTGTACACATTTAAATACATTTAGGCCCCAGTGCTTCAGAATTTAGAATCCTGGTTCTTGTGGTTTTTGAAAGAAGAAGAAAATGCCATCAAGTCACAACCAACTCACAACCACAAGGCATTCCAGGCAGGAAATGAGCAGAGGTGGTTTTCCATTTTCTCCCTCTGCATAGCAATCCCCATCTTCTTTGGTGGTCTCTCATTCAAGTACTGACTATGGTCAGAGTTCCCAGGTTTCTCTACCCTCCTGGTGGGAATGGGAGCTCAGGACTTACCTGTTGGGATCACTGCAGAGTGTGCACTTGCTCCTGGAGAGGCCCCAGCAAAGTGCAGGAGCACACCTGCTTTCGGCACGATGACATCACTTCAGGAAGTGACATTGTCAAATCCCATTGGAACCACTCCCAGTGCACATTCCTGGGTTGCCTGCCAGTGGCGGGCAATCTCCAGGGGAGGTTGCCACCTCCTGACATTGACAGGTAATGGGACAACCCCCCCCCCCAAGAGATTGCCTGCCAATGGCAGGCAACTGGGAGTCTACATCCTACCTTGCATAACTCCGAAGCTCTAATGAATTAATCTAAGGTGGGCTATTCAGGTTGCTTTTGGATGCTAAAAAACTGGATCCTATCAGCTTTTCTCAATTGTAAGAGGGAGGAGGGGCAATCTCACCTGTTCCCCTCCTCAGTGCAGCTTCTTGTTTGGCATGTTTTTTTGTCCACACAGGCTCCAGTACAGCCTTTGGCAGGAGGAGCTGGTGGAGGAAGGAGAAGGCAAAGAAAAATCAGCTTCCGCCAGTGGAAAGCTGGTAGACTCGAACCCAGAAATGGTGGTCCTGATCCAACTGTATTGTATTGTTTGGATGTTTCTCATTACTAATAAGCCTCAGCTAGCATCTTAGTCTGTCTATAAGCATCTTCATTGAGACCCTTGATGAAAGAGACAGATATTTGGCAGGAAGAGGAAGCAAGGAAAGTGACCCCAGGCTCCTGTTCTTCTTTTCCACTGCACTTCATATACCTCAGCATCTAAGACCAAATGTCAATTCAAGTATTGCCTGAGGACAGAATTTCCTCTCAAAATACAGCCAGGTAGCTCTGGGGAAAATGCCTGAAAGTGAAATGGTGCAAAGTACTAAAGTGTCATAGATTTGCTGTGCTTGCTACCATTGAAGTTAATGGAGTATGAAGATAAGACGCGAGTGGATTATTCCTCAAAAGCTTTAAAAGTAGATGCCCATATACTAAAACATGGAATTGGTTCTGTTGAGTTCTCTGTTCTCTGCACTTACGTCCTTGTCTGATCTGCGACCAAACATATGTCCAACTTTTGTATGCTGGATTAAAAATGTTATTTTAACTTGATAAATGCTTTCTTTTTTCTCTCTGATTTCCCTCTTATAACATCTGGCTTCCAAGTATTCCGTTTTTATGAATGATGCATATCATTCCACCCATGGGCCTGAATGAGATTCTTATTTTTAAAAAATGAAGCAGTGATTTTGTTCTGTTGCCAGTTCTGTTTGTTCTGCTTCCAGGATAGCAGTAAATGCTATATACGTGGCATGATTGATACGAGGGAGGGGGAGATAAAGACTGATTTTTTTCTTGTGCAGCTGGTATTGTTAAACACTGACTTCCTTCAAGGTCAAATGGACATGTTCAAATCGAACAGAGATAAAGTCAGATGGTAAACCTGGCCTTAGAACAAAAATGTTACCTTTAAAAGAACAACAAACAGCTACTGTGTGACCCCTTTATGCATGACATACCACCCCAACACAAACTTTTATTTTTAATCTCAAAAAACACTCATGAAGCATGTGCAGGGCTTTTTTTTCAGCTGGAATGGGGTGGAATGGAGTTCCGGAACCTCTTGAAAATGGTCACATGGCTAGTGGCCCTGCCTCCTGATCCAGACAGAGGGGAGTTTAGATTGCCCTCCTCGCCATGGCACGGAAGGCAATCTAAACTCCCCTCTGTCTGGAGATCAGAGGGCGGAGCCACCAGCCATGTGACCATTTTCTCCGAGGGCAACCCACTGAGTTCCACCACCTCTTTTCCCAGAAAAAAAGCACTGAGCGTGTGTGTGTGTGTTATGAAGCATACAATATACAACACTGAACCATAACAACAATTTAATCTAGCAATGTCTTAACTTTAACAATGAAATCAAACAGCTTGCTCAAAAAATAATTAAAAATAAAATATTATTTAATACTGAATTAAAAGTTAATTAAAAGAAACAAATATCAATATGCAGCTTGTTGAATTGGTCCCCTTCAAATTTATATTTTAAATGTAATTTCATACATTGTGTTAAACTCTTCTGAGTTAACATGCCTATTTTTTTGAAGATTTCATATGATGTGACAATCCCCCCACCCCCAATATCAGTCTTCCTCGGATTGATTATTTAGTGATATTAAATGGTTACCTTTCCAATGTTTAACAACATAGGTTAATTTAGAATAGACACCAGGGTTGATTATGACCACTGTTTTAGATAGCTTTAGACATTCCTGGATATATTCAAGGAGGAGTAAATTATACTTTTTTAGATTACTTTTTTAAACATTTCTTTTTTAATGGAAAACTGCACAGCTCACAGTGATATTACTGAAAACACAGAAAGATCTGGCATACCTTTGAACACATGCTGATAATATGCCATGCTGCATCAAGAGAACACCTCTGTCACTGTGGGACACCGAAATGGAAAGCTTATAGTTGGAGATGGATGAGTAAATAAAATTCATACTTAACATTATTTCTTTATCACAGATGAGCAACTGAGGCTGGGGATGCCTGTCACAACTTGGTGGTTTAGGGGCATGGAGCCCGATCCATCAGATGAGTCATAGTAGCTGGGAAACTCAACCCCTTTTAAGAGTCCCCTTAAGGGATCTGAGGGAACCCGACTGGTATGTGCCAGGTCTGGCCATTTTGGGCTTCACCTTTGGTAGCAAGGACCACCGGGGTTATACCTGGATGGGGTACATCACCTGACATCCTGCAGTGCCCAGCAGGCAGATTTTGGAAGGCATGTCATAGAACAGCAGGCAGGTTGATTGATGCGAAGGATCTGTGCCCTATGTCGTGCCAGTGCTCCAATGACTGTAATCAATGAAGTTGTGTGACCTATTTTCACCCAAGAGCCTGTGCATAACATGTTCTTGCCCTGTGCACCAGCCTCATTCACAGCCCATATAGCTGCAATTCATGCTTAACATTATTTTTACTGCAGATAACCAACAGTGCCAAACTAAGCAGAGTTCCACCCATCTAAAACCACGGACGTTAATGGATTTAAAAAGGGAAAACTGCTTAGGATAGGAGGATTTGAGTCCAGTGTCAGACCAACACAGCTGCTTGCCTGAAATTATCTGCTTTGGATGGTCCTGTAAGTGGGATAAGGGATATTATGGGATATCTGCCCAAGTTTTGGGGGAGGAAGCTGGGAATAATGGAAGACAGGATATGTAGAATATTGGAATCAGTGAGGATACTTATTTATTTATTTTTATTTATTTATTATTTCAACTTATAAACCACCCATCCTCAGGGGCTCTGGGCAGTGAACAACAGTTAAAATCAATAATAACAACAATAATTCTAAAATCAACATACAATAAGCAATAATAAAATAAATTAACCAAGTACATTAAAGTGCAATGGTGGGGAGAACCCACCCACCCCCCAAAGGTGGGAGACTGACATGGCACTGCCCCCTTCAACCACCGAACACCTGGCAGAACAGCTCCATCTTACAGGCCCGGCAGAACGATAATATGTCCCACTGGGCCCAGGTCTCCATTGACAGAGCGTTCCACCAGGCTGGGGCCAGGACTGAAAAGGCCCTGGCCGTGGTTGAAGCAAGGCGGGCTTCTTTAGGGTCGGGGACCACCAGTAAACATTTTTCTGCTGATTGAAGTGGTCTCTGGGGAACATAGAGGGAGAGGCAGTCTCGAAGATATGCCAGCCCCAACCCACTCAGGGCTTTAAAGGTAAGAACCAACACCTTGAACCTGATTCGGAATTCAACCGGAAGCCAGTGCAGCTGGCGCAGGACAGGTGTGATATGTGACTGGTAGGATATACCAGTCAGGACCCATGCCGCCACATTCTGGACCAGTTGTAGTTTCCAGGTCAGGCCCAGGGGTAGCCCAGAGTAGAGTGAGTTTCAGTAATCTAGCCTGAAGGTGACCATTGCATGGGTCACTGTAGCCAGGTCCTGGGGTGTCAGGTAAGGGGCAAGTTGCCTGATCTAATGGAGATGGAACAATGCAGACTTGACAACCTCCGTGACCTGGGCCTCCATTGACAGGGAGACATCCAGGAGCATGCTCAGACTCTTCACCACTGGCAAAGTTTATATTCCTTCATATTCCTTATGAAGGAATATAAAGTGCACAAAATGCAGAATACTGCGAGTGGTCTACTGAAGAGGTTTCGTTTCGTTTCCTGGCCCCACATCCATATTCACAGTCTCTGCAATTTTGATAATATTAGCAGAAACTGCAAATGCTTTTAGGGAGTCCTACACTTGCACCCATACCATTATAGAGAAGTGTATGCAGGTTCAGTTATCACTTGAAGGGAGGAGGATGACACACAGATTCACCTTCAAAGACTTCCCTGTTCTGCTCAATAGAGAAGGCAGTTCTTAAAGACCATTGCCATGTGTTTTTAGAGTCATCTCACCTATCACCACCACTGTCCTTGCTAAACCAAATCGGTGCGGGGAACATTCCAATGTGATGGTTGCAGAGCTGGATTCCGTTTTTAGTGTAGTGATGATCTGGGGCCTCATCATGTCTTAATCCAGCCCAGGATGTTTGCAGTCGGAATGCAAATTCTGAAAGATATTGCTGTGTTACCTGTATAGATGGCTCTTTACAGAGAAACACAAGTCAAATGAGAAAGGCCAGATCAGCTTGAGTCACAAAAGGATGCGTGGGGAGAACAAAGGGAGAACAGATGGCAGGGGGAAGACACTGGAAACAAGAGATGAAAGGGTGTTAGTCTCTTATCTGTTTTAGAGTGGGACTTAGTGTTGCATTAGTTTTCCCCTCCATTGTCCCATGTTTTACTGTGCTGTAACTCAAAGTCTAATAATCACATCATGCACTATACTGTTGGTAAATATGTTTAACCTGTTGAATCCAGTAACGATGCAGTGTTTACCAGCAGAATGGCTTCTAATGAGTTCTGATGCTGGTTATCCTTGCAGCTCCAAAGGCCTTTTTTTGTTTCCCTGTCAAATTGCTGTGATCTTGTTTTTATAAGCTGTCTGCTAGCAACTGTGCCCTTAGGTGAACTGGTTTGTTGCTGGTAATGAACAGACACAATCCAGTGGGAAGTTCTCCTGCCAATGCTCTATTGAAACACATGGCATTACCTCAGAACATGGTAGAACTCCAGCTGACTTATAAAAAAGAAAAAAAATGAACAGCAGCAAGAACCTCCCATATTCTTCAGGAGACTTTGACAGCCTGCTTCTCCCACTTCCTCCCAGGCAGGATATATAAGAAAGCTTGAGTGTTAAGATATTTTGATTGCCAGAGACAATGCTTTGCTAAACTCCCTGCATAGCTGATGCCCATCGCTACTGTATACACAAATACACCTTATTAGGTTTGTATACATTTAGTCATTCCTAACTGAAACAAAGTATAAATATGTATTGTCGAAGGCTTTCACGGCCGGAGAACGATGGTTGTTGTGGATTTTCCGGGCTGTATAGCTGTGGTCTTGGCATTGTAGTTCCTGACATTTCGCCAGCAGCTGTGGCTGGCATCTTCAGAGGTGTAGCACCAAAAGACAGAGATCTCTCAGTGTCACAGTGTGGAAAAGATGTTGGCAGGTAATTGAGATCTACTCAGGACGGTGGGGTTGGGCTGAGTCATCCTGTAAGAGTTTCCCAGGGTGTGGAATGCTAATGGAGGGAGGCTTCACTGTATCCTGAGGAGGTTCTTTTGCATATGGATTGGAGCTTGATGTGCTAATCTTCTCTGCAGGGCTATTGTCGGGTATAGAGTATTTTGTTAGCCTGGTGTTTTTCAGGACTGGAAACCATGCTCTGTTCATTCTTAAAGTCTCTTCTTTCCTGTTGAAATTGTGCTTATGCTTATGAATTTCAATGGTTTCCCTGTGCAATCTGAAGAAGTAGTTGGAAGTGTTGTCCAGTATTTTAGTGTCCTGGAATAGGATACTGTGTCCTGTTTGAGTTAGACTATGTTCAGCCACTGCTGATTTTTCAGGTTGTCCAAGTCTGCAGTGTCTTTCATGTTCTTTTATTCTTGTCTGGATGCTACGCTGTGTGGTCCTGATGTAAACTTGTCCACAGCTGCAGGGTATGCGGTATACTCATGCAGAGGTGAGGGGGTCTCTACTGTCTTTTGCTGATCATAGCATCTGTTGTATTTTTCTGGTGGGTCGAATACTGCTTGAAGGCTGTGCTTTTTCATAAGCTTCCCCATCTGATCAGTGATTCCTTTGATATATGGCAAAAACGCTTTTCCTGTGGGAGACTGTTTTTTCTTGGTTGTTTGATTTATCCTTGGTTTAATTGCTCTTCTGATTTCATTTCTGGAGTAGCCATTTGCCTGAAGTGCGTGGTTTAGATGATTAGTTTCCTTGTTGAGAAAGTGCGGTTCACATAGCCGTCTTGCACGGTCTACTAATGTTTTTATTATGCCTCTTTTCTGTCGAGGGTGGTGATTGGAGTTTTTGTGTAAGTACCGATCCGTGTGAGTTGGTTTCCTGTAGACCTTGTGACCTAAGTGAAAGTTTGCTTTGTGGATGACCAAGGTATCTAGAAATGGAAGTTTCCCCCTGATTTCTTTCTCCATGGTGAATTGTATGTTCCGGTGGATATTGTTGAGGTGGTTTAAAAACTCCATCAATTCTTCCTCACTGTGGCTCCAAATGATAACGGTATCATCTACGAACTGGAACCAGACTGTAGGTTTGTGGGGTGCTGATTCTAGAGCTGTTTTTTCAAAATGTTCCATGTAGAAGTTTGCTATAACTGGGCTTAGAGGGCTTTCCATGGCCACCCCATCTACCTGTTCATATGCCAAGACCACGGCTATACAGCCCGGAAAATCCACAACAACAAAAGTATAAATATGTATACCAGAACTGGATCTCATCATTTATCCCTTTTTACTAGTTCATTCCCTTCTATTCCTTCACTTCTTCTTGTCTACCCCACTGTCAATTTTAGATTGCAAGAAGATCAGTCTTTTACTGACTAAAGAAGCATCTGTATAAATTGTAATAATAAAACAGAGTGAAGGCACATGCTCATTTTTCTGGTCCACCGTTTTATAGAATTTTAAATATAGTGGCCACATTTTCTTCACCTGTTGGTTGGGTTGGATGCCAGAAACTGAAGGATTATTTTTATAACAGAAGAGGAAGGAATTCTAAAAGATAATTTTTAGCATGTCTCTTTGAAAATGAAGGCTGCATGTAAAGCAATCATTTCTTCTGTCTGCTCCTTAATTAAATAGTTTGTATTGAAAGGAGACACTAATCCATTTTGAAAACATCTGGTGATGTTTATGGCTCCCTCTCTGCTTTTTAGTTAAAATCTGCAGAATAATCAGAAGTGTGTTAGAAGTCAACTTAAAGAGAATATTTATTTCTTTGATGAATTGTTGATAGCCTGCTCAGTTCAAATGTCTTTGAACAAAAATACACTTGAGGTGAAGAGTGGGATCAATACTGACTGACAAAATTATTTATGCACCATTCCTATATGCCAGAGGTTCCTCAAACTTGTTTAGCCCACGGACACTGCTAGAATTTTGAGAACAAGTAGTGGGCATCACCATAAAATGGATACCACAGGGACATGGACAGCCACAAAATGGATGCCATGTGGGGATGTGTCCAACAGCAAAATATTGGGAGATTCCAAGCCAAACATCCTCCTATGATGGAAGCGACTGTTTCTTGAATGGGTGCTACCTGTTAACACAAAGGTGAAGCCACTTTGTCTCTTCTATGATATCTTCTAGTCCAGTCAGGTACCGAAAACCAGGATTGCTCTTTCCTGTCAAGAAGAGATCCTCTAGGGAAGAACAGCAGGATCTGAGTCCAGTGGCACCTTAGAGATGAACAAGATTCTCAGCTTTTGAGAGTCAGAATTCCTTCTTCAGATACCAAATCTGAAGAAGGGAGCTTTAGCTCTTGAAAGCCTACACCCTAAAAATCGTGTTGGTCTCTAAAGTGCCACTGGACTCAGTCCAGCTGTTCCAATGCAGACCAACATGACTACCCACCTAAAACTATCTAGGGAAGAAGGAAGTGGATACTAGGAAACACTTTGGATTACTGCTGTACTCAATTACTTGGAAACCATTGATTTAAGCTGAACTTACTGCTGTGTGACATTGCCCAATTATCTTATCCTTACATATTTCCAATCAAAGTTCTGTCCCAAAACACTAAAAAGCATTTTGCACTTTCTTCACACTGATCTTAAGGTTGCATTAAAAATGGTATAATGTCTCAGTTTGTGGGGCTAACCTACTGATGGGACTCAATCCAAGCATAACACTTGGAAAGAGACAGGGATGAGGCATGACCATGGGACCATGAGGGGTCTCTTAACAGAGGATCTTTGATGGATCTTGGATTGCATTTATCATTTTCATCAGATACTGGATCATTCATTAAACTCTGAAGAAAGGGACAAACGGTGAAAAATCAGAACCCCCTCTGTGTATTAGGTTTCGTGTAGATTTTGCATGACATTGCCAAATAGAGTAACTGAAGGCAGTCTTCTGAAATATTTTGCTACGGCAACTGTCCTGTTAAAATATAGATGAAACCATGGAGAGGAATTAGACACATGGACTTGAAAATAAACAGGCATTTTGTGTCATCTTAAAAACTAACAAGGTTTTATTCCAGTAGAAGCTTTTGTGATCTACCTCATTATATGCATCTTGACTAAGATGCATCTTATGTACAGCAAATTCATTTTATGGAGTGAGCGGTATACCATGGAAGCTCAAGAAAACAAAAATCTTGGTCATTGTGAAACTGCCACAAGAGTCATGTTTATTCCTGCTACAGCAACCCAGCCCAGCTGCTTCTCTGAGATTATTGGCCCAGGTTGAGGGAAATTTCTTTGTGTTGCACTTTATACACATGTGTACAAATTTTAACAATGTCTGTTTTGCATATAGCATGCCAAGTCAATGACTTGCTTACCTCTCACCTTGGTCTGTTTCAATTTAGGTCTCCAGTCCCAGTTTTATTTTTAAACACCAAAAGTACCGTCTCATTAAATAGGTACTAATGTCTATGCAATGCAATCATGGTTATTTGAATAATGTTCTTTAAGTCTGTCATTGTCAAGCTGTTCTTCAGCTTTAAAAAATTGTAATAAATACTGACAAATACATGCACCTATTCATTTATCTACTTTTGGGGGGGCTGTTTTGTATCGCTGTGCTGCAGCTGTTTCCAAATTTGCACACACACCTCCTTTTTTATATTAGAGCAAGTTTATTGGCATGAGTACATGGATATAGAGTAGCTGTGCACATAACCGGTATTTTTTTTTTAAAAAAAAGCCATCTCAAAGAACAATATCCAATCTTAAGAGGACATGAAATACACAAAAAGTAATACATAATCACAGAAGGACAACTGGAGCCAAACTGGAACAAAGAAAAACTCATGGAACTGCACTCAAGGAGCGCTAGTGTAGAATACTTTTTCGACTGCCAAAGTGTCTAAGAACCAGTAATTATTTCAGTAGTCACCGATTTGTGCTCTATTAAAAGTGGAAAGAAGGAGCTGAACACAGTGGCAATATCTAAGATCTTCCCACCGTTCCTGCCTGGCATTATTTCTGCAAATCAAGTTAGCTGGAATGTTCAGCGTCCTAATTAATCATTTAAAACTTGCTAGAACACCAGATATTACTCACAGATTTACAATCTTAATAACTAGTATATAAAAATTTCAACATACTTTGCTTCTAGAACTCAGTTTGGATTTGCATCATTATGATTTTATGCCCACCCATGACAAGTTTAGAGACCTTCTTGTATGTCAGTGTAGCTTGGAATTCTCAGTTTTCCTTGGGCTCTGACTGTTGTTGACCGGCAGGTGGACATCATACAGTAATAAGAAGGTTTCTAGAGCCTGCTCTCCATTTTGCTCTTTTAATGGCATTTTGCTTTTTTTAATGACATTCTCCCTGTCTCTCAGTCTAAGCTACCTTGCAGGCTTGTGGCTATGAGGAGAAAATGGAGGATGAGAAAATGATGTAATTAGATAGAACGCGGGATATAAATGAATGAATGACTTAACGGCTATCTTCATAATTTTTACTTTATTCATAGAATTAAAAGCCCAATAAAAACAGCAGAAAGCAAAAATAAAAGAATAAAATAAAAGCAAAAATAAAAGAAAAAGAATTTTTAAAAAGTTTACAAGAAGAAAAAGAGAAAACAACTTAGAAATAAAAGAAAATAATACATATTTCATTTCCATTCTTCTCTACAACTCTTATCTTATTTTAACAAACATCATATTTAAGATTAAATCTCTGCATAATTCTCTTTTCCACTTCTGCCTCCCTTCTATTTATTCCCCCCCTCAGATTTATCTTCTTAAAAATCAAAGCCACAAATCATCAAGTCATTTTTCCTTCTATCACGCAGAAAGTCAATAAGGGGATTCCAGTTAGCCAAAAAATAGACAATGTTTTATCTCTGATCAAAGCTGTAAGTTTAGCCATCTCCGCTAACTCCATCATTTTTATAAGCCAATCTTCAGTTGAAGGCGGCACTTCTGCGCTTTTCCATTTTTGCACATACAAAAGCCTAGCTGCTGTGGACATATATAAAAATAAAACCCCATGCTTATTTTCCAACTGTTTTGTCCATTAATCCCAACAAAAAGGCTTCTGGCTTAAACTGTATAGTAGTCTTTAAGATTTTTTGTATTGTCATATGGATTTGAATCCAAAACTTTCTAGCCTCACAGCAAGTCCACCAAAGAGAATAGAATGTTCCTTCTTGTTTCTCACATTTCCAACATCTATTTGACATACCTTTACTCATTTTAGCTAATTTGTCAGGACACATATATTACCAATACATCATTTTTTAAAATTTTTCTTTAATACTCAAAGTAAATTTAAGCCCCTTTATCCAGATAGTTTCCCACTTGTCCATCATTATATTATACCAAAGTTTTTTAGCCCAATTTACCATACAATCTTTCACAGATTCTTCTTCTCTTAATGAAAGACTTAATGAATGAATATTGATACATCATGAACACGCATGGAGCTGCCTTATACTGAAACAGACCATTGGTTCATCAAGGTCAGTATTGTCTACTCATCCTGGCAGCATCTCTCCAGGGTCTCAGGTGGACCCTGGGTCTCACATTACCTACTGCCTGGTCCATTTAACTAAAGATGCTGGGGATTGAACCTGGGACCTTTTGCATGCAAAGCAGAGGCTATTCCACTGAGCCACAGCCCATTTTTCTGGACTCAATGCAAACTTCATCCCATTTATATAATCTTGTGAGTCTTGAAAGAAAGATGTCTATATAATTTCTCTTATGGAAAATGTACTCTTCCCCTTCCAGTCCTACCATGCTTGGCCCCCAATTGAGGTGTTGTGGTGGAAAGATTAGCAATTCCATCCATAGGCAATATGATAACAGCAGGTGTTCATATATGTAATCCAACTGGAATTAAAAGACATACATTTGAAAAAAATGAATGCTGCAGAATATGAAACTAAAGTGATTGTAAACATGTAACCAGCCCTGAGCCCGCTTGCAGGGAGGGTGGGGGATAAATAGAATTAACAACAACAGCCTGCAAAATGCACAGACAGGTATGCATGGAATTGAATCAGAGTTTCTCCCTAAGAGAGATTGTAAGCAAAAGTTATTATTCCATTAGGGCCTTTCCTTGACTGTGAAATGAAAAGAATAAACCTACAAAAGTTTCACAACTCCAGTCCTGTGCCCTAGTACGTCAATGACATGTGTACATCCATACTTCTATACCCTTAGTTCTTTCCTGGCCTCACCTATGTACACAGCCAGCAAGATGTAGTCGTTACAGTGTTTGAGTAGGATTGGAGCCAACTGTGTTTAAATTCCTACTCTGACATCATGCTCCACCGGGAAGCTGGGGAACGATGCTGAGGCCACAGGGACAGCAGCGTGGCCCACCGAAAGACCAGGGAAAGCCACCAAGGCCATAGGAGCAGCAGTAGCTGCAGGAGCAGCACCAGTGGAGGACACTGCAACAGCCAGAACATGGGAAGACAGTGACAAGACAGCAACCCCTGCCATACCCAGGGTGCAGGCCCAGACACTACCCAGGGAGCAATGAGCCAAGCCAATGGCAGCCAGACTGGCAGGAGCCTCGCCAGAGTGCCGTGGGCCTTGCCTGGGCCACAGCCCGTTCCCCAGAGAAGCACTGGCCCAGGCCGACAGGGTGGGCTGGGAGAGGGAAATGCCAACATGGCAGCAGGGCCACACAGGCTGATGGGGTCTAGCCAGCCCTGCCTTGCAAGGTGGCACTAGAGGGCCAACAAGGGGCTGGGGGAAGCCACTGGGGGGAATCACACAGGCCAGCGGTGCTTGCAGTCACCTGGGGGGGGATGGTTAGCCCCAGACAGGGTGAAGTTTAGTGGAGGGGTAAGAATTCCCCCCCCCCCCCCCCGCAGAAGGCCCTATAAAAACGGTCTTGGATGGGAGGCTGGTGAAGAGTAACTGAGAGGGAGTGAGAGCGAGAGCGTGGCAAGGAGAGAGAGAGAAGCAAGCCAAGCCAACTCAATGGAGGGTGAGAGGGCTCCATTTCTGAGGCCTACCCAGAGCCGGGCTCGACACTTAGGCCAACCTTGAGGCCCCTCTCCCCCCCCCGGTTCCAAAAATTACATCATGCCCTTAACAATACATGACTTCACAGGAGTCCTCTCTTTCCCCATTGCATCCTGAGACAGAGCCACCAACAACACCCCCCCACACACACACAAACCTTCTTCCTGTTCTTCTGCATTGTATTGGCATATACTATGTAATCCACGATGTATTGTCGAAGGCTTTCACGGCCGGAGAACGATGGTTGTTGTGGGTTTTCCGGGCTGTATTGCCGTGGTCTTGGCATTGTAGTTCCTGACGTTTCGCCAGCAGCTGTGGCTGGCATCTTCAGAGGTGTAGCACCAAAAGACAGAGATCTCTCAGTGTCACAGTGTGGAAAAGATGTAGGTCATTTGTATCTACTCAGGAGGGGTGGGTTTGAGCTTAGTCATCCTGTAAGAGTTTCCCAGGGTGTGGAATGCTAATGGCGGGAGGCTTCACTGTATCCTGAGGAGGTTCTTTTGCATATGGATTGGTACTTGATGTGCTAATCTTCTCTGCAGGGCTATTGTCGGGGATAGAATGTTTTGTTAGCCTGGTGTTTTTCAGAACTGGAAACCACGCTCTGTTCATTCTTAAGGTTTCTTCTTTCCTGTTGAAGTTTTGCTTATGCTTGTGAATTTCAATGGCTTCCCTGTGCAGTCTGACAAAGTAGTTGGAAGTGTTGTCCAGTATTTTGGTGTCCTGGAATAAGATACTGTGCCCTGTTTGAGTTAGGCTATGTTCAGCCACTGCTGATTTTTCAGGTTGTCCAAGTCTGCAGTGTCTTTCATGTTCTTTTATTCTTGTCTGGATGCTACGCTTTGTGGTCCCGATGTAAACTTGTCCACAGCTGCAGGGTATACGGTATACTCCTGCAGAGGTGAGGGGGTCTCTACTGTCTTTTGCTGATCGTAGCATCTGTTGTATTTTTCGGGTGGGTCTGAATACTGCTTGAAGGTTATGCTTTTTCATAAGCTTTCCCATCTGATCAGTAATTCCTTTGATATATGGCAAAAACACTTTTCCTGTAGGAGACTGTTTTTCCTTGGTTGTTTGATTCATACTGGGTTTGATTGCTCTTCAGATTTCATTTCTGGAGTAGCCATTTGCCTGAAGTGCGTGGTTTAGATGATTAATTTCCTAATTGAGAAAGTGCGGCTCACATATCCGTCTTGCACGAACCACTAATGTTTTCATTATGCCTCTTTTCTGTCGGGGGTGGTGATTGGAGTTTTTGTGTAAGTACCGATCAGTGTGAGTTGGTTTCCTGTAGACCACCTTGTAATCCACCTTGAGTCATAAATTAATAAATAAATCTCTAGTACTCTACCATGGCCCTATTCACCACATACTCTTCTCTCCTGTTTTTATTGTCTCCTCTGTGTAGGCCTGTCTAACCCTAACTACCTGATTCTGTCACATGAGAAGACTGTATTGTAATATGAGGAGAATGAGATAATTCTATGACGATACTGATACTGATGCTCTGTCCTCCTGAATAGTCCAGGTGAGCTAAGAAACTAAGCAGGGTCAGCCTTAGTTAGAAATTGGATGAGAGACCTCCAACCAAGACCAGGGTTGCAGAGGCAGGTAACGGCAAACCACCAGGGGCTGCCATAAGTCAACTATGACTTGAGGGCACTCTCCACCACACTGACACCCGTTTTACTTTATCTCAGTAAATGCGCTTGACTGCCTGTGAAAACAGAACTTCTGAATCAGTTTACTGGATTATTCTTCATAATGTGAATTCTACAGTTTGAGCAACCTGAAAGTAAATCACATGCTTTGCAGATGCATAGGCATGGATCCTAGTCTTCTTTTCTGGGTGTACAAAGCCTGTTTGCCTGAGAAATGGGATGATTTTGTGGGATTCCGTCCCTCTCACTGTTGACTACGGCCGTTTCCACATGGTCTATAAATAGCACGAGACTCACGGAAGGCTGCCGGCTTCCTCGCGCGATTTTTAACACCATCCGACTACAAAACGCCATAAATCACCGTTTGTGGCGTTTTGTAAACAGATGGTGTCAAAAATCGCGCGAGGAAGCCGGCAGCCTTCCGTGAGTCTCGCGCTACTTATAGGCAGTGTGGAAACGGCCTACCTCTCCTCACCTGCTGTTGCAGTTCCTTCACCTCTGGGGACACAATTGAGAGGAATTGGTGTCTGCAGCAGAAGGCAGAGGCAGAAAAGTTCCCCTTCATCTAGTACACCTCTCCTCACCTTACTTAAGATCTACCTCATCATGTTGATTGATAACATTTAACAGTACATGAAACAAAAATGATGTTTTACCATTCCTTTGAGGCTAAATGCTTTCTTGTTATAATTCATTGTCTTTAATAGTAAGTAAGCTTTCTTGTACATAACTTTTCAAGTTTTTTAAAGAAGGTTTATCTTTCTCTAGGCAACCCTTCTTACTGCCACTGCCTCCCACAGGCACTTAGCTCCTCTCTCTCTAGAATGTCTAGAGAGATCGACCTCAGTAGCATGCCACCCACCAAAATGCTATTAAAAACACTTCAGTGAAATGGACCTTCAAACACACTCCTTATATCTTCGTAAGGTTTTTCAAAAAACCACTCATGTCATATTACCTCATGTCACACTGTCAGCGATAAACTGTAACACTTTCTGGTATGCCATAGAGAAATCAGATAAAATGGTTGTAGAAATAATAATCACAATCCTTTTATCGCAACAGAAAATCCTAGCCAAGAGTTTTGGGGTCAGCAGCACCTTGTAGATGGTAGCATTCAGGAATCTAAACATTCTTTACGTACCAGGAACTGAGGGAAGGGAGACCTTGAATTTTAATTTCATTATAAATTCTTGAAATTCAAGTCTCTTTTAAATCTCAGACTATAAAGTCTCAGTAGCCTTCATATCTTGCTTTCAAAATCTTTTTCATGGAACACCTGAAGGTTATCCTTTAACCCGGCAATGTGTTCTCAGGGAGATCTTTTTCCAAACAAAGAATGCAAACCACTAACAATGAAATGAATGCGTGCAACAATCAGTCAGGTTAGACTAGGATAGTCTTTTTAAGGGTATTACTAATATGAAAAAGAAAACATTTAATAAAATGCTTCCAGATGGGTCAAGCAAACAAATACAGATGTATCACAGGGTAGGGATCCATACAGAGCCACAGTTTTTGGCCCTATCTTTGTTGTTACAGAAGAATAGAAGTGAAGGAGAGGGTCTTGTTTCAGACTGGTCCCGGGCAGGGTACAAGGTACTTCAGCGTTGCTAAACCTGTATTGGTCTGGGTCCTGTCAGTACCTGAATAGGGGATCTCCTAGGAACCTGGAGTACACTTCCTCAAGTTCCATGAGGGAAGAAAAGTATGACATAAATGAAATAACATGAATTACAGAAGTCATGGAAAGGGGAGGGACAAACACCCCTTGAACTCTGATTTAGTGGATCATATGTTGAACATGAGCCATCAATGTGATGTGATAACTAAAGTGGTGAATGTGATTTTAGGCTGTATCCACAAAAGTATACTGTCCAGATCTCGCAAAGTGATGGTATCACTTTACTCTGCTCTGGTTAGACCTTACTCGGAATACTGTGTTCAGGTTTGGGCACCACAGTTTAAGAATGATGTTGACAACCTGGAATGTGTCCAAAGGAGGACAACAAAGATGGTGGGAGGTCTGAAGACCAAGGCCATTTCGGCACATTGTTAGAGGTGTGCTTCACCCATGGAATGGTGGCAGCTTTTTCTCATGCATGCACATCTTGTTTGCCAGCCATGTGCGTATAGTTGTTTTAGCAGGTTTTCCGTGGATTTTACCAGGACCATACTTATTATGAGAGGTTTTTTTCTTGCAGGTTTATGGCAGGTTTTTCTGCATATTCTAGCATCTGACCATTCACCACAGTCAATCTTGGCCCAGTTCTTCTCCTGAAGCTCTCGCCTCTCCTTTTTTGCTTAATCACAGAAGCCTGCTAGTAACAGTAACTGCATGCAATAGCTCATGTGCAAAGTTTTAAAAATGTAAAAAAGGAGAGGGGGCGAAGTTTTTATCAATGGTGACAAAAGTGCCCAACCTCTCCTCCGAAACCACTTTTTTGTTTTACGTTTGGAGGTTTTCCTGAGATCTTACAACCAAAGGTAGCTCTTGTGGGTAATGTGTATGGAGGATGAGTACTCTGTTGGCATGACTCAACAAAGCACAAACCAAAAGCACAAAAAGGTAGGAACAAAGGGTTGTCTGGAAATGACCCAAGTCCTATGAGAAAAGGTTGAAAGAGCTGGGTATGTTTAGCCTGGAGAAGAGGTGACTGAGAGGTCATTTGATGGTCCTCTTCATGTATTTGAAGAGCTGTCACATAGAGGATGGAGTGGAGTGGTTTTCAGTTGCCCCAGTGGGTTGGACAAGAAACAACAGGCTAAAATTAAAGCAAGTGTTTTGGCTAAACATTAGGAAGAACTTCCTGACAGAGAGGTTCTTCAGTGGAATAGACTTTCTTGGGAGGTGGTGGGCTCTCCTTTATTGGAGGTATTTAAAAAGAGGCAAGAGGATTCTATGATTCAATTTGAATGTACACATATCGGGATAGGGAGGGCATGCAGCAATGAGCCAGTGCTAGGTTCTCAAGGTCCTTCCTTACATGACCAGGAAAATGCCAGTTGCCACTTTGGGGTCCGGAAGGAATTTTCCTCCAGGCCATATTGGCCAGGGATCCTGGAGGTTTTTTGCCTTCCTCTGGTCACTGGGGGGTGGTGGGGAGGTACCTGTGAATTTCCTGCATTGTGCAGGGGGCTGGAATAGATTACCCTTGGATCCCTTCCAGCTCTATGTTTCTATGACTTCCACCTGAGGGAGGATTTCTCATTCCCTCTATTGTCTTTCTTCCTGGGATTGGGCTCCTTGTGCTCTGCAGAGCCCTCTTTAGCCAGCTAGTTCTATACTACTTCGGCCCTGAAAACTGTTGCTTGTTTTCTTTTACCTTCCCAAAGTCCAGTAAAATACCTAAGTTCCAGAAGGTCATCTTGCTCACTAGGCCGCTGCTCTTCATCTTTTCTGTCAGGTGCTGGTGTGGGAGTATATTTTTGTGATGAGACTTCTGCGGCTGCATCTTTTGTGACAATGTGTGGTTCTGACACTGTTGCAATCCAGTCACCAGATGGGAGAAGCACCTGAAAAGAAAGTTGTCACCCATCCATCTGACATGGGAAAAACATTTTTCTTGATTGCAACATTTTGCAGAAGTAGAAGTCATCCATCTAGCCACTGAGGGACATTTTTTTAAAAAAATCCAGCCCAGTATGGCTCACATCTTTGATGCTTCAAAAACTGGATAATATCTATATTGTATGGAACTATCAGGCCCTCTTGGAGTTCCAGATAGGATTGCCAGTCTCCTGTTCCCACCCCACCCCCCATCCCTGCTTACATGGCTGGTGGGGGGGGGAATGTGCTCCTGGGGTGAGCTTCCAGGCCATGCAGTATGCTCCTGGGCTGTGCAGCCCAATTCCACGTGCCACAGCGGCCCCATCCAGCCCTGAATCATGGTCGAATTGGCCCAGATCAGGCCACTGCAGAGTGCAGTAGCGCTCCTGTGCTCTGCAGTAGCCCAATCAGGGCCTAATCAGCCCAAGTTGGGGCCAAATCAGCCTGGATCAGGCCCCAATTGGCCCGAATCAGGCCTGAATTGGGCCACTGTGAAGTGCAGTGGTGCTCCCACTCTCTGCTGTAGCCTGAATCAGCCCGGCTCAGGCCCGGCTCAGGCCGGATCGGGCTGCTGTGGAGCATGGGAGAGCTCCCAGGGTGGCCCGTGGCCCATATGATGATGTCACTTCCCAGAAGTGACATCATCGTGCAGGCTGGGAGTGCACATGCATGCTTTGCAAGAGCAACTCGGGATAGCAGGTAAATGCTGGTCCTCCCACCTCCCGCCCGGGGGGTGGGGGGACCTGGCAACCTTAGTTCCAGAGAGGCTCAGACCAATTCTAGCTTCTGAGACCTAGGCCAAATGGTCCTCCTGCACTTCACCCCCACCCCTGTTGGCCCTCAGGCCTATTACATCTTAGCTTAAAGCTTCCTAAATCTACAAAATCATGCCTCCTTCTAAGCTCTGCCCATAAATAACATTCCTCATTGCTTAGAAACCTTCTGTACAAAAGATATTTACCTTCTGCTCTTTAATGGCCCTTTCCAGTTCAAATAGAGATCCAGTCTCAATCAGAGCCCCTAGCATGGATTATTTATTCTGTTCACAGTTTTTCTTGACTTATCAGTTACTCTTTTTTCCTACATAATATACTCCTCCACAGAAAAGTGCAAATGCTTGTCCTGTTTTGAAGGTTGTATCCCCTAGTGACACAGACACTTCATTTATCCTGTCACAAGAAATCCATGACTAGCACTGTGCTGAACACAAATTACACCACCATTTGTTGAGTGGTGTGTGACTAAATTCAGAATATTGATTCTGAACATCTGCACAAGCATGGATAGTTTTGCCTGCAGCAGCTTTTCCAGTGCTTGCTAGGCTGTATCTTTATTCTCTGTATATGGAGTGGGGAAGAACCACCTTTTGTACCAATTCCCTTTTAAGATAAATCTTTCTTGCCAAGTTATGATCCAGAATGTCTGCTGTGGTTGATCCATGTGTACAGCCAGGGGGCTGGCAATTTCCACTCATTCTATGGTACCGTTCTGTATTTCTCTGCCACTCATCTGTTTTAAGATCAAGCATCTAAAGAGCAATGGGGGAGAGAATATGAAATGCATGCTCTCTAGCATGCTTGTTACTGTTAAATAGCAGCCGCATTGGGGGTTCATTTGAGATGATGGCCATGGGATAGGGGAAAGGGTGGTCTCACTCTTTTTCCTTTAAACCATTTTCCCAAGATGAAATTGTCTCTGGGAACTGCTATTTTCTACAATGGGGCAACATGGGCATTCTATGTGCCCCCCAAAGGAGCAAGTTGCTGTATCAAGCATTCATTTGAGGCTGAGAAAACAACAGGAGGGGGAAATTTTAACCTGTGGCCTATTTAAAAGTTGCTACAGTTCTGCTTATGGTTCTCTCAGAATCTTATTGGGTTTCCATGCAAAGCTCCTTCTTTATAGGTTTTCAAAAAAACATTGGCCATAGTCCTGTTGTGGATGCTTTATCTGTGGAATGATTATGTACTTTTTCTACTGTATGATTCTGCAGACAGATGAAGTGAGCTTTGATTCTTGAAAGCTTATACCCTGGAAATCTTGTTGGTCCTTTAGGTACTACTAGACTTGAATCTTGCTCTGTGTTGCCAGTTTCTATTCCCTGTTATTCCTATGTGCTTAGCTATATGAACTTTGTTGCACTGTTCTCTATGTTGGAGGATTTTGAGTTAGAGTAATTTTATATAATTTAAATTGTTTTGCAGTTATGTTCCTGAACTCACAGGGAGGGGTTAGATGTGTACTGCTTATGTTCTACCAAGCCACATAGTATGGCCCGTTAAGTGTTCAACAATCCTTAAAAAGTATTTCTTTGCCCTCCTAGGCAGCAACATCTCATTGTATAGTTTATTGTGTTTCTGGTGAGCTTCCATATATGCATACAAAAAGACAGGCTTTGATTGAAATTACTGGAAAGACTATCGAAATGTTTATTGCAATGTAGTTTATTGTTATTTATCTAGTGTTCTATGAAGATTGTATGAGAATTTATAGTGTGTGTATGTATTCATTGTTTGCACTGAGCACTTTAATTGATTGTGAAGAGATTTGTAATCTTTGCGATTAATTGTAACCTCCTCCAGAGCAGGGGGCTTCTGTTTTTTGTTTATTATTATTAGACCTTCCATATATGGCAGGTGAGTGTGTTCAGGTTGGCTGGCTACAGGTAATTCAGATCTAGAGAGATGCACAGCCACTTGGTGGCCAGCAAGTAGGCTTGCCAGGTGCCCATTGGTGGCAGGCAATCCAGGCAAACAGGTGGTGCATGCGCTCCCGGTAGAGGCGTGATGATGTCACTTCTGGAAGTGAATTGTGCTGGCCGTGGGAGTGCTCCCGCACTTAGTGGGGATTCAATTAGCCCTGTGTAAAACATAGGCGCACTCCCACGGCCAGCACAATTCACTTCCAGAAGTGACATCATCCCACCCCTGCTGGGAGCACATGCACCACCTGTTTTTGCCTGGGTCTCTTCTGGAAGTGATGTCATCGCACCTTGACTGGAAGCGTGCATATACTTTGTGTGCTCACAAAGATTGAAACCCAGTAAGTACCCCCCTCCTATCAATTGCCAGGGAGACCTGGCAAACCCAGGGGATAAGAGATGCTCAGTGAAAGAGCGTGTATCATGCATGCAGCAGGTTACAAGTTAAATCCCTGGCATCGCCATTTGAAAGAATCACAAACAGTAGAGCTGAGGAAGGTCTCTCTAGATGAGTTACTGGACCGTATACCAATGGCCTGACCAAAGGCAAGTCTCTTGGTTATTTGGATTTCAAAAAAGAGTGGATGTTTCCTAAGGTTGGAGCTAGGGTAGGGGGTAGGTCCTCTTGTAGGCCAGAAGCAAAACCTAGAGGAATCTGGTCAAGCCAATGCAGAATCTAGTTGGCCATGGGTTGAGCCTAGCAGAATTCTGGCTTTTGAGCTCTCAGCACAAGCTAGTATGTTTTTGCTGGTCAGGTCTTGAGAATATTGCCTGGTTGCCAGCTCTACTTAATCCCATTTAAACTACCCTTACTACTCCACAGAGCAGGGAGAAAAAAATAGGAATAGGATCCTGACACATAAATGGCCCAGTAGCTACATAATTTTGTGAAATGTTGTCATAAGATTGCCTCATTTGTGGAATCCTTTCTGTCTCTATGGATACCCGAAAAGAACAAATGAGAGAACACATCTAACTCTCCAAATTTTTTTGCTTTCAGCAAAGTATTCATTATCATCACTAGAAGTGCAGTAGATTATTTCTCAAGTATCATACACAGAGAGTTACTAATGAGAGCACTCCAAGCCTTAGCTTGGGAGGGATCACAGTGGCAAACCTGCATGGGGGAACCATTGCTGTGTCATTACATTAGCAGCAATTATAGCTTTGCGATGCACCCCGCTAGGAATTAAGAAAATAAATGGAACGTGAATTTATCAGCTTGCTTGGAGAGCCTTCTGAACCCTGAGCAACAAATGTTCTACGCTGGAAACCAGAAACACAGCCACACTAAAAAGGCTAGAAGTTGTGTTAAAATTTGGGGGGGAAACCACCTAAAATCTCTTCTACAAAGTTGGCTGATCTTCAATCTGAACATTCTTAATTCAGATAAAATTATTGACTTTTAAAAACAAAATTGCTATTAATTAGAACACTGATTACTTTGCGTTAGAAGCCCTAGGTTTACTAAAAACTCATGCTTTTTCTATGATTTTGATGACAAATACAAGACACATACTAGGATGGCTGTTCTAACACACACACACCCGATAGAAGAAAGCGTTCCTCAGAGAACTTCTTAGAATTCCCTGAGTTCACAGACCATTTGTGGCATCAGGTCTGTTAAAAGGAAGAAATAGAAAATGGGATTTAAAGATTGGTGTGCCAGTGTTGCTGCATGTTCTGTGACAATCCTTTACGGGAGATCAAAAACCTCTGGAGAAGTTTGACTCAGTGATGCTAATAGTATGATCCCAATGTTGGGATCATTCTCCATCCTGTGTATCGGATGTGCATAGTATAGATATTTGTTGTTCAATTATTGTAAAGATGTGATGTCACCAGTAACTAATTTCCAAAGAGGAAGAGCTAGAAAAAGTAAAAGCAAATTTACCAAAAGAGTAAACATAAATCTGGTTAACATCTTAATCTGTTTAATAAACCTTAAATATTTAGACACAAGTATGTGCTTGCAGTTGTCAAACCATCAGGAAGCGCCTAGTAAAGAAGAACTTACCAAAAAAATCTTGTCATTCCTCCTGACAAGAAATCAAATGTTACTATTCCAAATTGTTTTTCCTCACCTCTGCTTCTGCGAAAAATGTCTTTGTACTATGTAATTTAGGTAGAGTGGATGAGTGCTGTAAAGCACTGTAACCTGCCAATTCAACAGAATGGCAGGGCATCTTTTCTATTTTGGAGGAAATAACCTTTTTGTCCTTTTTCATGTGTTTTCAGTAAAAGGTAATAAAGATTCCCACTGGATGACCATAAACATTATAATATTATGAGAACAGTTGAGGAATAGATTTCAGGGGTTAGGAGTAGAGATGGGCACAAATTGAATTACAACCCAAAAAAACGCATGAACCAGGTTGGTTCGTGGTTCACAAACCAGTGGTTCATGGAAGCTCATTTCTACGAACTTCCACGAACTGGTCTACTGGTTCGTTTGGGTCATAAAGGGGCAGTTTAAATGGCCATTTTCCCAGGGAAATGGCCATATAAACTTTTCCTGAAGCTTACAAATGGCAGGTCCCTTTAAACTATCAGCTGGCAGGCGGCAGAGGGGATCCCCCCTTGCCGCCTGCCAGCTGATAGTTTAAAGGGACATGCCGCTTGCAAGTCACTGGGCCCTTTAAACTGTCCAAACCCCAGCCCCACACTTACCTTGCCCTGCGGGCCTGCGGCATCCCCCCCTCCTCCTGCGAGGGGCGGGAAGGCCATTATTGGGGGCTGGGGTTTGGGCAGTTTAAAGGGCCCTGCTGCTTGCAAGTGGCAGGTCCCTTTAAACTATCAGCTGGCAGGCGGCAAGGGGCTATCTCCCCCGCCACCTGCCAGCTGATAGTTTAAAGGGACCTGCCACCTGTAAGGCAGGAAAGGGACCTTTAAACTGTCAAATGCCCTTTTTCCTGCCACTGCTAAGTGGCCAGAAAGCGGCATTTAAACCCCACAAACAACGAACTGGTTCATAAACTGGCCCCAGTTCATGCCAGTTCGTGGTTCCTGGTTCGTGAAAAACCACGAACCATGAACCTCATGGTTCTTTTTTTTTGTCGTTCATGCCCATCTCTAGTTAGGAGGGAATTAAAGAGAGAAAGAAAAAGAAAGTGTCCATAATATATTCATTAAAGGAGGGGCACGCTATCTAAGGTCAAGATTTACAAGATTGGGTAGAAGATCTACATGAGTATTGGACCAGTTGCGGTCACTTGAAAAACCCACTCATATGTGTGGTAATAATATTGGATTGGCTCCAACAGTAAATCTCTGCTAGTGGAAGGCATTTATGTAAGCAAAGTGGGACTTCCTCACCTCACTCTAACTTTTGCAGCCCAAATTGCCCCATGATATGTTGTTCCCGGGGAAGAGGAGAACTTGAGAACCAGCATGAGGGGGAGGGTTGGAGGTCTCTTACCTGTCGGGTATGTTTCAGAAAGTAGGGCTGGGGGACTGCTGCTTAGCCTTAGGCCAGCAGGGTCCCACAAGGCTCCATCTTGTCCCCTATGCTCTTCAACATCTATATGAAACCACTGGGTGAGGTCATCAGGAGATTTGGGCTGGGTTGTCACTGATTTGTAGATGATACTCAGCTCCATCTTGCACTTCTATATGATCAAGAAGAGACTACAGAAACCCTGAGCCAGTGCCTGGAGGCACTGACAAGACGGAAGTGCTACTGGTGGGTGGAAGGTCTGACCCACAATTTAAGGTGTAACCTGTTCTGGATGGGTTTGCACTCCCCTTAAAGGTCCTTCGTGTGGAGGTACTCTTGGACCAAGGCCTAGTGCTGGATCACAGGAGCCATACCTCTCCAGTCTTGGCCCATCTACACTGGCTCCCTATCTGTTTCCAGACACAATTCAAGGTGCTGAAAGCACTTTGAAACACTATTTGTGGATTGAAAGTTCTTTTGTGTCCCACCCTTTCGGCCAGTGGTTGCTCTTGTGTGTTTTCCTATCAGCTTCTTTGCACTGGAGAAAGCATGGATTTTTCTCCTCATTGAGACAAGTAAGATGGCTGTGGGCACTTTGTTCAGGGGTCCATAGAATTGGATCTCTCTACCTAATTCATTTGAAATTTGGGGTGAGGTCTTTAGTAGACAGGCAGGACTAGGATTTGTGCAATTTTGTTGTCATTTACTTGAAAAAAAACACTCTAGCACCTCAGAAAGACTCTCCCATAGGGAATAATAGCCCCCCAAACGTTAACAATTCTGACCAAAAAAAATCTGAATTCTGAAATGGGGACCTGAATAATTCAGAATACCAGTATGGATACCTTTCCCAAAATCAAAAAATCCAAAAAAGTCAGATTTTTTTTTCAAGTGTACATTCGTAATGTGGAGGATGGGCATGGGGAGAGCATATGCGATTCTGCACCTCCCACCATCCACTGAAATAAAATCTGAAAAGACCTTCTGCCCACCCTTAAGCCACAGAGACCATTTCCAATAGTTTAGGCTAATTCTTCAGCGTATTTATACTCATTTGCTCTAAAAGGCTTGTTGCCAGATAACATGTTTTTGATAAAGATAGAACAGAAGCTGCTTTTTAAAAATGTTCAGTTGGCAAGAGTTTATGGCTAGCTCCATGTCTAAGTACCTTCTAGTTTGCTTAGAATAGCAGTGGCAGAACAGTCCTATCATGTTTTGGTGTCCCTTACCCTGTTTTGGTGACTCTGTGTCCTGAAACCTTTGCGAACAATGGAGTGCTGGAACATTTTTGCCTGTGGGATATTACTGATAGAGCAAACATTTTAGAAGAAATAATTACCATGTTTTGATACTTAGGTTTATGCTTATGCTCAGAATTGCTTCAACGGCATCAGAATGAATCTGAACTTTAAACCTGAGTAGGTGTGAGGGATCTATTCTGCAGTTCTTGTTGCTAAGGAAACTCTTCTTTTGTCTGTTCAGAAATATATGCTTGTTTGAGCGAGGATAAAATTCATTGGCGATGCTGCCCTCATTGTCACATTCAGCAACCCCAATAAAAGAGCTGCTTATGAAACTGTCCTGAGTTCATTATAAGTGATAACGGTCATATGGTGAGTTTGTGCACTGAATCTGCTATTCTGCCATTTTGGAAACCTATACAACTAGAAAAAGCTTATTCAAAACTGTTTTTAAAAGTTCAAGTTTATCCTCTTCCTCATGTATAACCTGTCCACATAGAAAGGATTTTTGCCCTATGAAAGCTTTCATACAAGAAGTTTCCCATGAGTATTTTAGATGTTACAGTGCTGGTGAGAAGGCAGACTAGACAGATTTTACTTCTCAGGCTGTAGGCCCTGAGGTGCTGCTTTGAACAAATTCCAGTTTTAAGCAAGGCACAAGAAAGAGCACAGTTGACTCTTGGTGAGCCATTTGCTACCTTGTGTGAAACAGCCAATCAGAAGGGAGAAAGAAAAGCTCTTGAGCTCTGTCTGTTTTCTTGCTATAGCAAGAGCTGGTATTTGCTTGGTTCAAGGACAGAAGCTGAGAAAAATGATTGGAGTGTGTCAGAGAGTTAAAATGAGCCCATGCACTCCCTGATGAGCTGATCATTAGGAGGACTGGAGAGGCAGCAACAACAACATCACAGGCTCTGAGGGAGTGAAACCCCAAAAGACAAAAATGCCATCCATGTAATACCTTTAGTAGGATCACCCCAAAGACACAGGACAGGGTACAACTTTTTGGGTTACCCAGAACATCAAGCCAATGTTAGAAAATAAATGGGGCAGGGGGAGATGACATTTCTTACATTCTACTGCTTATAAATTTTTAAAAAATATTTACAGTGCCTCAACAACTTACCCATTTGAATGTTTGTGGTAAGCCATCCAAAGAAGAGGAAAGCTTGCATTCTGCTGCGTATAAGCTTTTTTGAAGTAGTTGTGTGAGTCTCAGAAGCTCTGATTTACAGAAGCCACATCAATGCTGCCCATGGGGAGTTTCAAGGCAAGCTATCTAGAAGTGCTGCCACCACTTCCCATATGGGTTTTTAAGGCAGGTTTTTAAGGGTCGATAGAGGCTTTGCTGCTTATAAGTTTTAAAAATAATTTTCCATGTGCCCTGTTCACACCCAGGAACCCAAAGCAAGCACTATCAGAAGTGCTGATTCTACAGAACTGAACTGAGGCTGTCTTTAGGAGTGAGTGCCCGCCACTGTAGCAGTGACATGTAGTCTGCAGGCACTCACACAGCTGGACCTTTTCCAGCATCCTGCAAAGCCTTATGGTGGACCTAGGTTTTGAGATGCCTCATGGTGCTTGGCTAGCCATGCACTCTGCCATCTGAGCTGCACTTCTGTCCAGGCATTCTGTCTTTGCAGCTCTCTGAGTTCTGGGAGTAACCGCAGGGCCCCTTGGCAATTAGTCGCTCTCCTTTATGTGTCCCTCAGCAGTCCAAGCTTCTGGTGGTGGCTCTTGTTCCTGAGCTTCCAGTAGCACGGTTGGCTGCAAGTTCCCTGATAGCTCCAGGGGGGCAGAGAGTCTAGGCACTTCAGGTTCTGTCAAGGGTTGCTTCCACATGTCCTTAATGAGATGGCCTGTCAATGGAACTCTGGCGAGTTATCTCACTCATTACACACATCATCATTTCCCATGAGCAAGCAGGTCAAGATGACCCCAGTTTTTAAGTGTTTTGTGAGACCTGTCTTTATTTTTGATGCCCCTTTTCCTGTGCAATTATCTACCATATCAATGCATGTGGAGGCTTTTTTGCGCTTTTGAAGTGCCCTCTCGCAAATCTCCAATCCCTCCTCTCGCCATTACCCCTCCCACACATGCATCTGGCTCGTATGCGTGAACATATAATCCCCCCTTTAAAAAAAAAACATTTTAAATGGTCCTTGTGCTATCATGATGTGTACAAAGGGAATCATACTGCAGTGCTTGCTACACTGGATCACTCAGCAATCAGACTATCAGTCTAGGAACAACATTGAGATCCAAATGCCATTTCTGATTTTATTTTAAACTAGTAATAAGGCCCATTGTTTGGGAAAATATAACGGGCCCCAGCAGCACTTTCCCCCTGTGCCTCCCCCCCATGGCATCAGTCAAGGGGAGGGAATCAGGAAAGAGAGTGGGAGCTCCCTCCTCCTCCAACCCCTTGGCTGCCACATGGCTTGTGCACAGCCCTCCCAAGGTCCTGCAGAGGACCGCTCTGCCACAACTCACTTCTTATCCCTGTATACTGTGCCTCCGTAGGGATGAGAAGTGAGTGACAGGGAACACAGTTTGCCTTTTATATAGTAGGATATGGAATTGCACAATCATGCTACTCTACTGTTTGCATATTTATTAAACACTTTTGCATTTAAAACTTTGAGCAGTAAATCAATGGTAGAAAATGGAGTACTATGCATGCCAAGTTTCTACAGAAGTTGAAAGACAGGACAATGGTATAGCACAATCCTGCATGTGCTCAAAAAAAGGGGGGGGAGTTGGACAGGAATGCACCAACATAATTTGTGACGAGGCGCAGATAAAGAACGTATTTTCTGTTTTGGGACCTTTTTTTCCCCTGCAACAAACACCCACAAAACAATTCAACAAATGGCAAAGAAAAATTTCAGACTTCGTGTGGGCAGGCAGGAAACCCCGGGTGAAAATGAAAGTATTACAAGATTCGAAAGAAAGAGGGGGACTGCAACTGCCAAACATAAGATTATATTATGAAGCAATTTGTCTGGCTTGGTTAAAAGATTGGATAACGCTAAAAGACCGTAAATTGCTGGCCTTGGAGGGACACAAAAAATTGTTTGGATGGCATGCCTATTTGTGGTATGACAAAGTTAAAGCGGACTCTATGTTTTTGCATCACTATATTAGAAGAAGCCTTTTCACAATCTGGAAGAAATACAAGAATTACATGGAAAGTGGTATCCCTTCATGGGTGGTACCATATGAAGTAATAGATCCGAGAGCTGTTTATAATGAACAACAATGTTTAACTTATAAAGAGATAATGTCGACGGAACATAGAATATTAAAAATAAAGACACAAGACGAGTTATCTCCTCAATATGGATTGTTTCAATATAGGCAAATCAGGGATCTTTACAACTCAGACTGTTTAAGGGGAGGAATAAGACTGAAAAACTCGGAGCTAGCAGAAGTGATCTTACAAGAAGGTAAAAAAGACATTTCGAAAATATACAAAATACTTTTAAAATGGTATACGGAAGACGAGACAGTCAAAGTCGAGATGGTGAAATGGGCAATAAACTTTCACAAAGAAATAACAATGGAATCATGGGAATACTTGTGGAAAAACACTTTGAAGACTTCAACTTGTACCAATATTAAAGAGAACGTTTACAAAATGATGTATAGGTGGTATTTGACGCCTAAGAAGATTGCGCTTGGAAATGCAAATATGTCAGACAAATGCTGGAAATGTAAAAAGCATGAAGGATCATTGTATCATATGTGGTGGACTTGTGAGGTAGCTAAGCAATACTGGGGAGATATAATAGAAACAATTAATGAGGTTTTGCAAACCCAAATAAATAAGAACCCAGAACTGCTGCTACTGAACTTGGGAATGGAAGATGTTCCAAAGCAGTATAGAACATTGCTATTTTACATGATTACAGCAGCAAGACTTTTGTACGCGCAGAAATGGAAAGTGCAAGAAATACCAACTATAGAAGATTGGATTTACAAATTGTTGTACATGGCAGAAATGGACAAAATGACAAGAAAACTGAAAGATCTTGATCCAGGAGAATATATTGCAGACTGGGGGAAATTGAAACAATACCTAGAAAAAAAATGGGATGTGAAAGGAGGACTGTGGCAGTTTGAGAATTATTAATGTGTGATTTTATAAAGGGGAGAGAGAAGTAACTTTACCATTAATGGGGAAATTTAGTTATTAATTAATCTAAGCTAATATTAGTATTAAGAAGAATGTATTAAAATAGATAGGTTAAACAGGGAGATGTAGATTAGGTACATCAGTAAATTGGAGATATAGAAGAATTTGAATATGCTTAGAATAAGTGATATAATATATATAAGATTTAGAAAAATTATAGTTAAGAGTAATTTAAATAATAAGATGGGCTAAGGGTTGGAAAGCTGTTGGAAGTCTATAAGGAGGGGGAGAAAGGGTGGGGGTTGATATAATTTAGGTAAGATGGGGAACTTGTGTAATATTTTATGTACTCACCAATAAAAAAATTTATAAAAAAAAAAGGATGATGCATGTGGAAGGTGAGTTCTTGTAGCGGATTGGGAAGATGCGCCTTTGGGACAGGGAACACCCAAAAAAATTGGAACATGTGGAAGCAACCAAGGTTTTGTCCTCCATGAGATGTACCAGAGTGGTGTCCTCATCTTCTGATAAGGAATCATCAGGCCCTGTCCTGACACAGTGCCTCAGCTCCTGTCCATTTGGGTTTTCTGAGACTGGTTGCCTAAATGATGGCTTTACTTTGCCCCCTTTGGCAGAGTAATTTATAGTTCGTTCTCTTACAGGTGTGTACAAGAAAGTAAGTCCCATTAGGATGGCTATTATGGGATACTTTTTGGTGATTTTGGTGAACATTAGCCCAGAGGTTCTGGATTTAACACCAAGTGGGACTTGGACTCCTGGTAAGCATGGCCGAGTATGGACTGAAAGAGGATGAAGCCAGCTGTTCCCTTCACTTCGCAAGTTGATAAGAAGGAGTTCTCACCCATAAGTCCTTGTACTTCACCTTGGTGAGAATAATGGTGCGGATATCAGGTTTGTGCCTCACCCTTCAAGCCCTTAAAAATCAGAGGTGGATTAGGGAACAGTTGGCTGATGCCTAAGAGTGATTGGTGTGGGCCATTTAAGCTCACCAGTTGCTTCATATCAGGAACTTGTGGTGAGCAGTAATGACAGATGGTATGAATCTTTTTCCCATCTGAGCATCTTGCCACATGTATATAGGGAAAATAGCTCCCTTCCCTCTTCCAAGGGCTGTGACCTTTAATTGACTGAACTACTGCAGCATTTGTGTGACATTATTGTCTGTAGGTGGGTATAGTATAGGCAGGTCTCATTGGCGAGCATTCTGACCATCTAAGAATGAGGGTCTATTCCCACAGTAGACCATCATTGGCTTGAGCAGCTGGGTAGGCTGCGGAATGAAACCATTGGTGGCTGAGCAGCATCAACAGGGCCATTAGTTGATGGAGCAGCAAATGGAGGGAGGGAAATGAAGCTTAACACCTCTAGGTGCTGTTTAAGAAATAATGCCAGCAGTAACCGAGTTTGGGGTCAGGGTGGGCTTGTCCAAAATGCTGGTACTATCATAGGCTTCTTGTTAGCAGCAATGTGCCCTAATTCATGTAGGTTAGCTAAGCCATTAATAAAATAGTTAATCCACATACTGATGTCTCATGTCTGCATTTGGGATTTCTGGTACAAATGATACTTTGGAATAATATTTTCTCAGATACAGCTCAAAGTCTCCCTAGTTCTCTTCTTGATTTTCCTGTATTCTAAGGCAGTACCACAAAGGAAATGACTATATACTGGTAGCAAATATGCTCATTAAAACAATAACCAGCAACATGGTATTAAAAACTGTTTCCTGTACTACGCCTTTTTATTCACAGCAACCTTCATGTTCTTTCCAAATAAGTCTTCTACCAAAATTCTGTCCATATTCTCTCTAGAAACAAACAAATCAGTGTCACTTCAGTCATTCTAAGCATTGCCATTCTAATATCTAGATTTAACATTTTCTGAAATGTGTTCTGAGACTGCAACATCCCAACTCATGCATTTTCAAATCTGGTCTTTCAGAATTACCAGAAATATTTTAGTGACAATTATTATTTTTTATTTGTATCCCAGTCTTCTTCCATAACATGAAGCTACATATTTCCTAATAATATCAGAAAGACAAGGTTGCCGCCTGGCTAGGAGAAAAATGTTCAGCCCCATGGGCTTAATAAGTAGAAAAGGGTATTTAAAGCTTTAAAGCTTTCATAGCATGACGGAAAATAACATCACCTGGTATTTGCTGCTGATCAAACTAATACTAAAGGAGCCAGTTTTAAAATTGCCAGCCCTACAAATGGAGTTTTGTTATGGAACCTGTTCCCTGGACCCACTGTGCATGCATGTATGAGACAGTACACACACACACACACACACACACACACACACACACACACACACACACACACAATTATGCCACTTTTCCACTCAAATAGGGCCCCCAAAATGGCAAACATGAAAACATTTGAACATTAAAACAGCATTTAAAATAAAATATAAAATAATGCAATAAAAACATGTAAACATGTAAACACACAACACCAAAAGCAAGGAGGAGAGCCAACAGGAGTTATTAGGTGCATACCTAATGAAACAAATAGTCTTCACTGCTGGCAGAAATCACAGAGGGAAACAGGTGAATCTCCATAGGGAGATAGTTCCAAATTTTCAGTGTCATGACCATGTGGGTGGGAAAGGGTGGGGTGAGCTCCTGGCACCTACACCATGACATCATTTCCTGGAGTGACATCATCACAGGTTGCGGGAGTGCACTTTGCGCTGGCTGATTTTCAACTGAAGCTAGAGACTTTTTTATTGGAAAAAGAGTGTCAGTACTCCCTTTTTATATATGATTACAGCTGCAAGACTGTTATATGCACAGAAGTAGAAGAGTTTGACACTACCTACAACGAAGGATTGGCTGATAAAAGTGTTAGAATTGGCAATGATGTTAAAATTTACTGTACTGATTAGAAAAAAGTCAATGTTTGTTAGTTGGTGAATGGAAACCATTCATTGATTTTTTTATATGAAAGAAATAATGAGATTTCTGGATTTATGAACTAAGCAATTTGAATGTTAGAAAAAAACAGCATTTAATGACTACTTAGAATAAGTGTACATTTGAAGATGATATTAATATTTGTTACCGAGAAAATTGGAAGCCTTTTTAGTCTACATAGTTTGGGTTTTTTTCCTTTTTTTGTTTGTTGTTTATTATTAGTATGTGGTGTTATTTTTGTATGTTGTTTACTTGTCTGTTGTTTTTTTATTGTATTTTTGCGTACTTGAAGTTTTTAGGATTGTTCTTGAATAATATAAAACTCTCAACAAAAGTATCAAATGACTGGACATGTCTATTGGAAGCATAATATATATTTGAGTATCATCGGTATATTGGTGGCAATTCAGCTCAAATCTCCAGACGACTCTCTCAGTGGCTTTATGTAAAGCATTATATGGGCAGTACACCATTTTGGTCATAAAGACCCTGTAGCAGAACCTGCCACCATCTAGACATCAAAAGTATATTAATAGGCTGCTCTAGGCCAGCTAATAATTCTCCTCCTGAATGTAGTCTATATGTGAACACTTTCTCCCCCACTTAATAGACTTGAAATAGAAAATAATCCAGCACTGTTCCATTTTGATCACATTTAAAATGCTAAAAATAATAACTTGGTTTCGTGCTACCTACATACTTTCAAAAGTTCAGACCTTTCCTCTCTACTGAAGTAAGCATCTGGAAGAAGGCAATGGCAAGAGTGACAAAAGGTTGCTCCTTTCTAGCACGTATTTAAAGGAGTCCCTCAAAAGAAGGATCTTGGCCCAATCAGAAAGTGAGATGATCATTCAAACCCCACCAAAGGAGGCTGTGACCAATAATTTCCCTACAATCATGTGGGTTTTTACACATGGAATGCAGACAGCAAAGGAAACAGGTATGGTGCAGAACAGAAATTAAAGGGCATTAGACTAGAAAAAATTCTCTATTGCTATTTCCTGGGCTTGCACTTGCCAGGTCATTGCTTACATGCTTTGGATATCTTGAGTAACAGTCATGAAGTTGTAGTTCAACTGAAATTTGCACCAGATTTGGTCTGCTTTTCCTCAAATATATATCAATGTATCATGGCAGACAGGGCCGGTTCCAGCTCTGCCTGTCCCAGAGAACAGCCAGTGAGAGTTGGCGGAATACTGGTACTAGTGACAGTTGAGATCTGTTACAGCAGTTAGGAGATGGAGAGGCAGTTGGAGAAGAAGTTTATCTGAGTTTCTGCAGGGAATAACCTGAATAGTGCTGATTTCCAAGAACTAATACTTTGTGATTATTGACTGCAGGAATGAACTGGGCTTGAAAGTACAAATATTAGAAACAATGTATCTTGGTGTTTGAGATATTTCTGTTTAAACCCTGGTGACTGGTTGTCTAGGGTCTCAGGGACAGAAAAATGCATCATGTGCGTGCCCCCCCCCACTAACCTTTCTGGCCATGGCCAACGTATCTAAATTAAATTGTGGCAGCATATAAGCAGATGATATACTGAGTTTCGTAACTCCAATAACCCAATATGAGTGAGAGGTAGTGCATTGAGAGACCTGGCTGCCTGTCTGGTGAAGTGCCTGGGAAGAAGAAAGGGGACCCTGTGGGAGTCTGCCTGATAATTAGGAGTTAGGTGGGTGGTGAACAGTGCCTTTACTGTTTGGGAAGCCCCCAGACCTGTGGAGATTTGTGGTGGGTGGCAGTGTGTAAGGGGGGGGGGGTCACATGTACCATCACAAGTCTGTAATACAATTAATAGGTGTTGCTTAATATATGCAATTCCTCACCCATTTTATTGCCAAGACAGGGGAAAGATCCTGCTGCACATTGAATAAGGGATGGTCTAGTTCCCAGTCTCTTAAGAATGTAGATCCCTGAGCAGGTGTTTCTCTTGATTTTTAAGGCACTTAATATTTATATTTTATGACAAGATGGTACTTGTTTGGATTCATTTAAATCCAGATAAATAAAGTTCATTGATTTGGTGCAAACAACTTACTTATGAACCATGTGAGGGCTTATATTGCTCTGCTATCCTTGAAGTATGGTGCTTAATTAGAGATGTATTTTTAACATGTGGCTTCGCTAAATTGTTTTGAATCAGGTGCAATTTCAACTTTGCATACATAAATCTCAATGAAGGGAACTCGGGGGAACTGAACAAGCTCAGACTAAATCAATTAGAATCAAGCATGCAAATTAAAGATCGTGAATTGGAGATATGAATTTGCCAGGCATAAAAAAGAGGCAGTCTCTGTTCCTTTCAAGCCCCATTGTCATAAATGGATCAGTGATCAGGAGATGTGTTCCCAGTCCTCAAAGGTCCAAATGCCAATTAGAATGCTAATTGAAAAAATTCTAATTTCTTTTGTAAGCTGAAAATGTAAGTTGAAAATCAAACTGAGCAAGCTTGTAAGTCTGTAAGAAAATCATTTATCTTCCCATTTCCTAAGATAGACATATATCAAATTTAAATTTGAATGTATTGAATATAACTAACTGGTGTCTCTTATTTCCTCATCCTCCATCAGCCGCTTTTCTCTCTTATATGCACACTGTAAATGTTTAACCATCCCCAAATACAGAATACTTTTTACTAAGGCTGAATTAAATGTTTTGCCACTAGGTGAGTTAGCAGGCAGGTTTTTAGGGATTCTCTTTTCTGACTGATTTTGTGATTGTAAATCAGGGAATCTAGATACTATTTGGCACCTTTTTACTGACTGTAAGAAGCATGTACTCACCAGAGGTAAATGGATCTCAGTACCCATCGTGGGTACTACTACTACTTCTTATTTCAAAACACGTGGGGACATGTTTTGAAATAAGAAGTAGTTACAAAGCTTTTAGCTGCTACTGACTTGAGTGTAACTCTTGCTGTGGCAAAATTTTTATCTATGGTTTTTAATGATTTTTTCTCCTAATGACATATTTTATACTTTGTATTTAACATTTTTGATTATTTGGTCATAGATGCAGAGGAGTTAGCCGTGTTAGTCTGTAGTAGCAAAATCAAAAAGAGTCCAGTAGCACCTTTAAGACTAACCAACTTTATTGTAGCATAAGCTTTCGAGAATCACAGTTCTCTTCGTCAGATGCATTTGACGAAGAGAACTGTGATTCTCGAAAGCTTATGCTACAATAAAGTTGGTTAGTCTTAAAGGTGCTACTAGACTCTTTTTGATTTTGATTATTTGGTTAACCATTGTTATTGAGTTGTATCATTCTGTACTTGGAATTGTCGAACCTGTCTGCTTATGCCCTGTTGGTCTGTGAGCATGAAATAAGGTTCAAGGATTCTTATATGCACACACACCTGACCTTTCTCCCATCTAACTTTTTAACTGATAGCCTCTTACATTAGCTCTGTAAATTTCCATACACATTAATGGTTTGGCAAACAAACCAGTAAATAACATATTCTCCTAAAGCTGCTAATGGCCAAGACTAAATACAATTCAAATCAGTACTAATTCCTCAGACATTCTGAGCATGTGGGACGTATGGAACTAATGGAGCAACCTCATCTCTAGCTTCTCCCAGCCCTAAGAGGGGGGAAATCTACAGAAGTCTGGTAGCTTTTTACAGTATAGGTTTAGCATGGGCCAACTGGAAACATTTTGAGAGCATAAGAGTTGGACTGGAAGATGAGTCTATTTAAGTCCAGCACCCTGTTGCCAACAGTGGGAAGCCAATTGCTTGCAGAAAGTCTGTAAGCAGGCCATGAACACAATTTGGCACTCCCAGCCAGCAGCGTAGCTGCTTTGAGCTGGGGGGCCGCCTTTTGCTTCCTTGGTGGGGGAAGAGATGCAGCATGCTCTTCCTGGTTATCCAGAGATCTGGGGAGGGGGCAGAGCCAGGTGCTTAAAAGGCAGCTCCACCAATCCCTCCTCAGCAGTTTGCCTTGTGCTCAGTCCACCCACCCAACCTGAAGTAGTGTAGGTTTAGCCAGTCTCTGGTTACCAGGACCAGGTAGGAATTTTTTCTCCTCTCTCCAAATTGGCTGACGGATGGGGGAGTTTTTCCCCTACCTTGCACTTCTTACGTGGGTTGTGGTAATTGGCCTTGAGGTGGATCCATTTATAGGTTTTCCATGGAAGGATAGGGCTTGGGAGAAATGAGAGGGCTGGTGAGCACCCTTGGCATGTCCCCATTTGAGGGGGAATTGAGGTCTGTTAGGATCACTGGGACTGTTTGATGACTGCCAGCTGAGAGGGTAGACTGCCACGGGGGACCCCCTGTACAAGTAAAGGGGTTTGACAGCTGGGGTGCTATAGGCTTGGCGGGGGTTCCATTCACCTGGGCAGCTGGGTCCCAGCCATTCACATTGAATGGCTTGTACCTGGGGCAGTGGGGCTTGCCCAGACAGGTCAAGGCGGAGGTCCAGGGGTGACACCAGGGCTTGATCTGTATTGCTGGTTAGGCCCTTGCCATATTATGTTTAATGTTATGTTGTTGGCAAATAAAATGGCCCATTAGTTCCCAACATTTGTGTCTGCCTCTTCATTCTGTCTGGGGGGGGGCAATAGCCTTCCTCTCATCTTTATCACTTTCCAGCAATTGGAATTCAGAGATATGCTGCTTCTGAACCTGGAGGTTCATTTTAGTTATCGTGGTTAACTAAATAAATCCTTTGATAAACTTACATCCTTTAAACCTAAACTTACATGGGGGGGAATGAGTTCCTGCCACATGATGTTGCAGGATCTTAGCTGTGATTTTGAGGTTTATTTAATAACTCTATAAACAGATGAGAGAGGCAGGAGAAGGCAGGGGGAGGGAGAGTGAGGCAGGCAGCAGGGGGGCAGTGGCATGAGTGAGTAAATGAGTAGAAGCAGTAGAAGCGGCAGAGGGGGGCAGGAGTTGGTGGCAGCACAGGATCCTGATGAAGTAAACAAGTGAGACAGCGCCAGCTGTAGACTTGGTATGGAAGGAAAGATGGCAGGAAGAGGTGGCGTGAAGGTGCGAGAGAGAGAGAGAGAGAGAGAGAGAGAGAGAGAGAGAGAGAGAGAGAGAGAGAGAGAGGCAGTATGAGGGGGGAAAAAACATTATGAATCACTTTTTCCCTTCCTGCCATAAATTGTAGAAACATACATTGCTGTTTCTCTGTTAGCACCTATTCAACAAAAATCCAGTGTTTACCATGTTTGTTCCTCCTTCTGACTTGATATCAACAGCCAAGTCTTCACAGGTCAGTTTCACCTGTTCGGTTCCCATATTGCAACACTTTTTTCCTGACCGGCTGCACCAGATTTTCCACCATAAGTAGTCCCTTGGCTTTCCTGTGATTGCTTACACCCTGACTACTTTAAAAAATTTGCTTTGTGGTAGGCTGTTTCCCCACGTACACTCTTTATTCTGATTTTGGTGTTCCACCCTCTTCCCCCCTGTCCCACCCCCTGTCAGCCCCCTGCATTGTGATTGGCTACTCTTGTCTAGCCAGTCACTCCCCCTCCCCTCCTTTCCATTCTTCCCCACTCCCCTCTGTACCCTTTTTAATTTTTTTTAAAGTCCCGCACAGGATCGACAAATCGCTGATTTGAAAGCATACAGGGGGAAATTCCCTTTTTATTCTTTTTGCTTTGGCATAGATAGGAATATTGTATAGGGGGCTGAATATATGGGTATCAACAATAAAGATTTTAATATCGAGGTTTAGAGAGATGCAAACAGCCACATACAAGATGATTCCATGCCTTCTGGCTTGTCTTCAGAGAAAGTGAGGAGTTATGTCCCTGGTGCAGAAGGGGCTAACGTATTAATTGGCTGCCCAGAGGAACACTAATATACAGAGTGCTTTTATGTGTGACACCACATGCAGGATCGAATGCTTTCAAGTCACCTTGCTAAGCAGGGCTATTAGGCATAGAAGCTTCCAGGACATCACAATGATTGTTTTTCCATTTCCATTTGTACTCTGTATTTAACTTTGGAAGTGGGCAATCTTTCTGAAGAATTACAGACAGTATGTAGAATAATTTCCTGATGTTTTGGGGTTTGAGACTGGAAAGCAGCGCCAGAAGCTGCAACCTGGGCTGGTGCTTGGTCGTTCTTCTGTTTGGATTGTAAATTGGAAACTAGACTCCTTAGGCTCAAAAAGGATTTCTGGTTTTTCAAACATTTGAAATTGGATCAAAAATGCCCTGCATATCATATGCTTACACTCTTTCCCCCTTCTCACAGCCATTGTGTCAGTTGTATGTTTAAAGAAGTGATTCAAAACAAATGCTTAACTTCTATTGATATTCTAGCCTTGCCTATTTTCCCAGGATGACTCAGTGTTCGTTTGATTCTCACATCCCTCACCTGCAGGACTCTAAATCTGGAAGATTTACAACTGGCATTCCCTGGTTTCCAATACACATCTAATGAGGTAAAGGAACAGATTGACAAAGCCAGACTAGTACTCAGAAAGAGTCTGCTACAAATCAACTCCAAAGCACGTAAAAGCAGAATACTTTTTGATGGTAGTCAAACCTGCCCTCACATTAATAGGGAAGCTTATGAATATGGCTATATCATAAGCCCCTCTCATGTGTTTTAAACAGAGAAATGCCTGGCAAGGCAGGAAATAGCTACCAACTCCTGAACAGGAGCTGGAAAATTACTGGCATGTGAGTCATGAGATGAGACTAGCTTTCAGCCTCAAACCCCAGAGATGTGCAAAGACAATAGGGTCTTCCAGGAGTGCAGGGGGGGACGGTCCCGCAGGTATGCTGGTCCCAGTCTGTTAAGGGCTTTATAGGTCAAAACCAAAACCTTGAACCTGATCTAGAACTCCACAGGGAGCCAGTGTAGCTACTGCAGAATAGGAGTAACATGTGCCCTGTACGGTGTACCCGTGAGAACACGTGCAGCAGCATTCACCACTGTAATTTCCAGGTGAGACCAAGGGAAGTCCTGCACAGAGTGAGTTACAGTAGTCTAACCTGGAGGTGACAGTGGCCTGGCTATACATGCCAGGCCACTGAAATGCAGAATTATTTAATATGGAAATTATATAAGTATATCTAAGAATTTGATAAAGATGGCTGAACATTAAGCCCTGAAAGAAATTATTGGCATCCCAGTCAGATCCTTACATTGTGAAGTGGATCCTCACAGAACCTCCACTGTGAAGTGGAACCCCACATTAAACCATAGGCTTAATATTTACATGCCTTTCCAACAATGCTACGAAATAACATAGCTAAATAAAAATCAGAACAGATAGCAAATTACAGCAATAGGTAATGCAGGAAACTTTATTGTAAAATAAATGAAAGCAACACAGTTATACTTGCTAAATTAGCAAATGACAAATGACTGAAATATTTATTCAACTCATGTGGTAATGAGCTTGAGTAGAAATGAGGTCAATTACAGCACCTTTTTGCTCCAAAAGATTAACTTGCTAGAAGAAGGGATCGTGGGGAACCCACACAGAAGCAGTGCAAAACAGGAACCGGGAATAGAGGCTGACGAGAAGAACTGGAATGAGGGTAATTACAGGATATTCCAATTAACACCCACATTTCCCTAGGAGCATGGCAGCTTCTGACTGGCATTTGAGGAACTCATTGGTGATAAATTCAGAAATCTCTCTTTCTAGCTACAAAAATATGTTCCTGAGAGAGAGATATGGAGGGCTTTTTGAGGGCTTAAACCTTTAAAAAGGCAGATAAAGGATGGCAATTAGCAAAACACTTCCACAACACTGATATTATGAGCGGGTAAAGTACAGTGTCAAAGTCACTTAAACTTTCTAATAAACTTCAGCAACCTTTCAGATGTAGCTATAGCACCCAGCATGCTGTGGGGAAATGAAATACATTGGACATCCTGCGGAGTACTGAAGGTCTAGTCTCCGGTGATCCATAGGACTATAGGATATAGCAACTACTGGAAGAACATTTGAGCTGCATGTAGTTATTTCTAAATGCAAGCAGATAAGAAAAATATGCAAGTGAAGTTGAACATACCATTCATAATTTTTACTTCCAGATTTTCATAGCTGGGATTAGAAATATGAAAGATAATATCATCGCCATTAACTATATGCCTTTGTACATGCTGTGCAATTTTAACAATAAAGTCTTAAGCAGAGTTACACCCTAATCTCATTGATCCAGAGGAGTTAGCCATGTCAGTCTGTAGTAGCAAAATAGTAAAGAGTCCAGTAGCACCTTTAAGACTAAGCAAAGTATAAGCTTTCGAGAAACACAGTTCTCTTTGTCAGATGCTCTCTCTGATGAAGAGAACTGTGGTTCTCAAAAGCTTATGCTTGGTTAGACTTAAAGGTGCTACTGGACTCTTTACTATTTTGCTACTCTAATCTTATTGATATCAATGAACTTAGAAGAGTGTTCTAAGGAGAGTTGCCCTGTTAGCAAAGCTTGGAATCAAGTTGCATATCAGGAAGGGGACTTTTCAAATTGTAGGTATTGTAACCTCTTTCATAAATGTAGAGGTTGGGCACAATTCAATGTTTTGGCCAGAATGCTTTAGGTTTTACAAAATAATATATTATTGAGAACAGGTGGGGGAACATGGAAATCAGAAGCAGTGGGCTGGCACCCACTGGAGTTGGTGTGGCAGAGGACAGGGCAGTCAATGGAAGTGAAGCTGGAGCCCTAATTCTGATTTTATCCTTATTTTTTGAAATGATACTGGAAAACAGATAAGCATTGATTCCCATGTAGGCGCCAATTCATGTAATTTCTTCTTTTGCTACAAAGTAGGAATACCCAAAGCAGGAAAAAAATCCTGACACCCACATATCCTTTCATAAAGTTCACTACTGACCACACTATCAGAGGAGTAAGGATTATGCCGCAAAGGATACAAGCTCGGTAGGTTTCAGTTGGATCCAAAACTCCCCAAACCCTAGCTCAACAACTCATTCTCCATACGGTAAAGTAACACAAAGCAAGGAGGCCTTTGGCCATGTATAGCAGAGGCATTCCTTCACTACTGGGTAATTAACTCCGCACAACCAGCTTGAACCAAATGCAGGATTGCTGGCTCCAGAAAAGAAACGTTCAAAGGCCCTAACAACTTTGCTTTTAGGGGGCAACATTTTTCAGAAGTTCTGGTAACAAAATGGTTGAAATAGGACAATCACAAACACTAATCAAATGCAGGACACCAGATTTTGAGGAGTGCTGAAAAGGCGAAAGGATTTCCTCTCCTGGAAATAAAGACCAGGAATAGAAAAAAATCTGTCTTCACTTAAGTTTTTACGAAGAAAAAAGGGTGTGGAGGAAGGTCCCCACAAACTCAACCCAAACAGTATCAAGTATCCAGTCAGTACTTTTTTTTTCATGAGGGTATGGTCCCATATTCTGGTATGCCAGATGGATAGTAATGGTGGTAGTACAGTTAGGGTGATTGATAACCATGACGTCAAGTTTCCCATTCTTGTTGTTTTACTCCCCACTTTTGTCTCTCACTTGTGAAAATTGAACCCATTATTCTTTATTTTATGCAATTTCTTGTTTCCTCCCCCGTACTATCTGTAAAATATGTTCATGTTTCAATATTATTTGTTTGTTAATTACTGTTAATTACACAGATAAATAATATAGCTAAAATTAAATAAATATTTATTCATTTATAGCTGATACTGAAAGGCTTATGGTAAGGTAAGTTTTATGGAGTACGTATTCTCAACTAGGAAAATATTTGCGTTCCACTTTCTACCAAAGACCAGTCTCCATGGCAGCTAACAACATAATTGAAAGCAGTCAATTAAACAATTACAATAATAACTTTGTTAAAATTAAGAACAAACCACCAACAAACAGAGCAGTGAGTCACAAATAATGTACCTCTCCCCTTTGTGAATATAAAAGAAAAACGAAAGCCACATATTTAAATTTTGACAAGCACTCTGAGGCATCTCATGATTGGAGGGAGATTTCAACCTCTCAAGTTAACCTCTCAAGGCTAACCAGATCCAGGGAGGGTCGGGGAGGGGGCGACTTCAGGGCTGGTTCTTCAGCCTTTGAACTTTACAGTGAAATCCTAAGAAAAGTTACTCCAGTCTAAGCCTATCAAAATCAATAAGCTTAGACTCTGCTTAGCATTGTCCGGCATGGTGGTGAAGGAACAACTCCACTCAGCATACAATTGAGTGTGCAAGTAAGGCTTACAGAATCAGGGTGCTAGTATAGGACCAGAGTGCCATTTTCTAGCTTTTATGCAATAGTGGTTAACATAGTGCTTTGAAAGGATTGTGCTTTGAAAGTCTTTTACTCCTTCATCTCAGAAATCACACTACACTGTGTGTGTGTAGCAGGGTTCCTCTTTTGCTGCCTGCTTCAGAATGCCAAAGGGGGGGTGGCGGCTCTAGGGATGTTGTCAATGATTGACAAGTTACATAATACATGATTGGTTGGCAGCATACAGTTGGGTTGATAACATGTTGTTCAGGCCTTGTTTACACAAAATAGCTGAAGAGAACGAATTTAAAACCTTTTTTTTAAAAAAAAGAACGTTAGTTTCTAGCACGTGTCTGTGCATAAAGAAACTAAGCCCTTGAAGTCAATAGTCAAAGTTACATGTGCTTTAAAAGCATCCCTTAAGAGGAAGAGATGAGCCACTGCTGATGACATGACAACCCTCGGAAGATCACATCTCCGACACGGCGATACACATGTAATTAACAAGCCTGTTTCATAACACCAAAGGCTCTGCAGACAAAAGAGCCAAAAAGGAGCTGCTCATTACAAGAGAGTCCCACATGCCATCACGCAGATGTCTCCAGTGCCCTCCAAAAACTCTTTGAAAAACATGAACAGAAGAAGAAAGATTTCTTGTTTCTAAGCGGGTGGCAAATGCTTGCCTGTCACTGCGTCAAACCGTACGTTGAATAAACTGGGACTTAGACCTTCTTAGGCTTGCCCCACACGCCACCTCTATATTAAGATACTGACTGTAAGTTATAATAAGAGTTGGAAGCAAATTTCTATAGTTTGTAAATATGGCTGGAGATGACATTTTCCACTCCCCAAACTAGTAGAGAGCCTGCGTGTAGTGCTTAGTGTGCCAGATTAGAATCTGGGAGACAGAGGTTCAAATCTCCACTCTGCCATGGAGTTTTCTGGGTGACCTTGGACCAGTCGCACAACCTCAGCCTACCCTACCTCACAGGGTTGTTACTGAGATAAAATGGAGGAGAGGAGAACAATGTAAATCTCTTTTGTTTTCTGTTGCAAAGAAAAGCAGGGTATAAATTAAGTAAACAAATGAAAATGTAAAAATTGAACTTAGAAATTATTTAGCCAAAGAAAAGCCAGTGAAAGCTTTGCCCATCTAGGATGTCCATTCAGACCTTACACATTTATTTTGAAGAAGATTTCACTTACCTTTCCAATGCTGATTTGACTGATGGTGCAACGAGAGCGGATTCTTCACTTGTCTGATGATAAGCTCACTTGCCTTTTCAGTGATGATTACTTTTTATACTTGTTGAAACAGTCAATAGAGAAGCTAGAACAAGCTTGCAATGGAAGCTAGCAGGCGAGAATTTGCAATCATACACAAATAAAAGGTCTGCTTAAGATGTTTTCACACAGCTGCATAAAACAGCAATTCCATTGCTAATTTGACAGTGGGTACACTGTCTTGTAACTGTATGGACTCAAATAAGATAAATGCACCTTTTCCCTGTAACGCTCTATGGAACTGATATCTGCTGTTGGGGATATTATATAGAATATTCACCATAAAAATTCACACTAGAGCATTTCCAGGGATGGAATGATTTCTGCCCACATGGAGAGCAATTTTTTCATCTCTCCTCCTCCACTGCAGCCCCAAAGGCTGCATTATGCTGATCTTGGTGATTCCCCCATCCCCTAGTAAAAGCATTAGGGGTACATTTTGGGCTGAAGAAGCAGCCCAAAATCACTTGGGGAGAAGCTATCAGCACCCATCTGCTGGTGTGTGGAGCTTGGGGTGAACCTATCAGCATAACACCCACTGGTGTGTGGTGTCCCATGACAGATGATTCTCTCCCTTCTCCTATTCAATCTTTATATGTGCCTGCTCACCCAGATGGTATGAAATTTTGGATTGGGGTGCCATCAGTTCGCTGATGACACCCAGTTGTATCTGTTGATGGACAGGCGGCCCAACTTGGCCCCAGAGGGCCAAGCTTTGGAGGCTGTGTCTGGATGGGTGAAGCAGAGTTGACTGAAGCTGAATCCTACGAAGATGGAGGTCCCGTACTTGGGTTGTTGGGGTTGGGGATCCAGCTCCTGACCTTTGATGGGGCACCACTTTTGCCAGCAGTCAGGAGCCTTGGAGTGATGCTGGAGACCTCCTTATCCATGGAGGCCCAGGTCACAACAGTTGCCCAGTCTGCCTTATTTCATCTCCAGCATATCAAGTAGCTTGCCCCCTACCTTTCAACCCATGATCTAACAACCATGATCCATAAAACGGTCACCTTCCAAGGGCTTCCCTTCAGTCCACCCCTGCTCCAGAATGCTGCAGTGTGTGTCCTAACTGGAACTCCATATAGAGCACACATTACTTTCATCTTGCAGCAGCTACACTGGCTCCCCTTGGAGTTCTGGATCAGATTCAAGGTGTTGGTTTTGATAAAGCGCTGAGCAGACCTGGACCAGCATACTTATGGAACTGCTTCTTGCTGTATGTACCCCGGAGAGCACTTAGATCTATGGACAAACATCTGCTGGTGGTCCCCAGACCCAGGCAGGCTCAACGGACCTTGGCCAGAGCCAGGGCCTTCTCGGTCCTGGCTCACACCTGGTGGAACTCTCTGTCTGTTGACACGTCGGCCTGCCAAGAACTTCTGTCTTTTTGGTGGCCCTGTAAGACAGAGATGTTCCACCAGGCATATAGCTGAGGCCATTTTTAGGTCATCTGTTGAGCCTCCCCTTCAATCTGTTGTTCGAATGCTGCCCCCCTTTCTCTTTCCCTTTCCCCTCCCTTTCCATCTGTGTATAGGCGGGGAGGGGCGGGGAGACAGTTGTTTGGTGAAGACCACCATCTTGTGGACTGAAATCTGTATTTTATGATTGTATGTTTTTAGCTTGATTTTAAATTGTATTTTATGTGTGATGTAACCCATCCTGAGCTTGCTTGCGGGGAGGATGGGACAAAAATTATTAAATCATTAATTGTAGCCCATCTACAACTATTACCTACAATTCTCTTCCAAACCTAGGTTTTAAGGAAGTCCCACTTTGCAAGCAGAAATCCTTCCATCCATGGAAAAACACCAATGAATTCAAGCCAATGATTCCTACCAGCCCAGCTAATGGCCTCCCACAGTGTTTGACAGTGTTTTTTACTTCAGCCAGTCCTCAAAACTGGAAATTTACCAAGACCCTGGTGTTATATTTATGATCATAAAGAGTACTCAGAAAGTGAACTTGCAATTACAGTCCTCACACCTGGTGAGAGGCTGCCATATATAATTTAGTGAGCTGTGTTTTGCTTATGAGGCACCTAAGTTAAGTTACATAAGACTGGACTGCAATATGAATACCAATTTTGCTCCAGCATGGTGTTGTGCTTCCAGGGCTTCCTGGAGAAGCTGCAAATAGTAGCTCCTATACATGAACATGGCTCCTATACAGCAGACTGCTTGCCTAGGCTTTTCCCACAAGAATGAGTCTCATCATGAAGACTGTGGAGAAGGTAAAAAGAGTCCTGCTGGATCAAATAAATGGTTCGGAGCCTGCTTCCCACAATGGCAAACCAGATACCCCAGAAGGCCCATAAGCCTGGACACAGAGGCCAAAGCCCTTGTTGCTTCCCCCAAGGAAATGATATTAGAAGTATGCTACCATGGACTTGTCAGGGCTAATAGCCATTGGCAGAGCTAATAAGAAGGATATTAAGAAGAAGGGAACCTGTGGCAGCCATTTACATTCCTACCACTAGATCTACAACTGATACCTACCATTCTCTTCCAGCCCTAGGTTTTAAGAAATACCTTTGTGGAAATTCTAACCTACAAATTCTCAGCACAAATGATTCATGTGTAAATAGCTGAATGATGTCCTTTACCTCTTAAATCATGCATTTATTTAAAACACACACACTCATATAGAGACACATAGAGACAGACAGACAGACAGACAGACAGACAGACAGACAGAGACATTCTGGCCCACCTGTAGTTTTTGAGACCTCATCAAAGGCAACACCACATAGAAACCTAAACTAAAGCATGATCGAATAGCCTTTGTTCTGGAGTTAAACTTGAAATGCTGGAAAACCTTTTGCCCTTTGATCAGGAAAAAAGTGGAAAAGAACTCTGAAATAAACAAGAATTCTTTATTTATAATGACCCAGGTTGGATTCTGGTCACTTGAGCAGAGTGGAAGCCATAATAGCACCCCTTCTTCAGGCACCACTTGGTAATAGATGATGATGTGGAAGGAGCTCAAACTGTGGATCTTCCCACACTAATTTTCTTGGGGTATTCTGATAGTGGATGCTGGAACAATGAGAAACCATAAGACTAGTTCCTCTTCTGTGGTCTCAGACATTCCTCTGGTGGCATGGGAAGCAGCAGCACTGTAGTGGCTCCAATACCACAGCAGTAACACAAGCTCCAAACTTTAATGTGAACATATGCTCATGGTGTGTACATTTCTTCCTCTTCAGGCAGTTCTGTGATCAAAATGATACCTACTTATGGTTAAGCACAGATATCTTTGTCCAAAACTGAAACATTATAACTTCAGGTACTGCCTTGCACATGGGCAAAATCAATAGCTGCCCATACACATGCATTCTTTGTGGTGGCCCCCATATTATAAGGCTCCCATTCTCCTACCTTTCTACAAACTATGCAAAACTTATTATTTGAGAGGGCTTTTTATGCAGATAGGAGGGCTATACCTTAAGGAATTGGTCTCAAAAGAGATGCATCAGTAAAGGAATAGGGACTATACACTTTTACGTTACTACTATGTCCTGTCTGTTGTTGTAAGTATGATCCCACTGGGTAATTTCTATGGTGTTTAATATATCACCTTTGAATTGCTTAGACTCTGTTTCAGCATTTCTTCAACTCTGTATTGGATTTCTGCTGGTTTAAAATCTTTGCAAATTTGCATTTATATATCCTGTTACATTGTTTATTGAAATGTCTTTCAAATTGACTGTACTGACTCACACGGTGCAATCTGCCTTGAGTCTCAGTGAGAAAGTAGACTATAAATAACATAAAAATTAAAATAAATTAGAAGTACTCCATTACTGCTTAATTATTGCCTCTGCATAATCTATAAAATATAATTAAGTACCAGTTGTAGTTTCTGTTCTTCCCAATTTACTTATTACACCTAGATGACATTGGTAGCCTTACTATCACAAATGGTTTAATTTCTGGCAGACAATAGGAAACTCCTGCAACATTCATGGTAATTATGAAACAACAGCAGATCAAAAAATTGCTGCGCTGATCACAGTCAAAGAGCAGGAGAGGGAAATAGCTGAACTTTTTTCTTCTCCCACTGAGCAGGAAATTTCATATCCTTAGCAGACCAGTAACAATTTAATAAAGCCAGTCAGATGTAAGAGTGTTGGTATTCTGCCAGAGTTGATATTGCAAGTGCAGATTGCCAAGTTATAGCAAATATGCCCTTCATGCAAAATGCTCCAATAACTAACAGTGTTCCTTTTTCTATTCATTACTCCTTAGAAAGCAGACACAGACCCATGTTGGCCCTTTATGATAAGCAATAAAATAAAACAAGCAATGTTATTGATTTAAGCTTTTACCGTGTAACACAATTTGCACAATTTGCACATGATTCCAAATCAACATAAGACATAATTAGTTTTTACTGCGGCTGTTTGGATGAGGGTAGGAAAAAGAGACCAGGGGTCCCAGACCTTTCTGTAAAAGGACAAAGTGGGGAGGGAGGCCACAGGCATGTGCACAAAGCGTGCAAATGCACCTGCACTCCCTGGAGATCACATGATTTCTGGTATGACCTGGAAGATATAGGTTGCTCTTTCTTTTGGCTATGTTTTAGACTGATTTTTAAAGCATCCATCCTTAGCATGACCTGGAAGCAACCAGTTGCACCGAAAAGAACATGCATAGCTATGTACCCCCACCCCTTGTACCTACCGCCCCCAGTTTTGGACTTGGAGGGGACCAGGCAACCCTGCTGCCATTGAACATAGTGAAACCATAAACACAGATGGCTTTAACATAGATGGCTACTGGCCATGGTGACTAAAGGGAACCTCCATATACTGGGAAAGCAAATGAAAAAAAATAAATGTATTCTAATCCTGTAAAATACAGATATAATAAATTTGGACAAACAAACATAACACAGTCATTAATCCATATGATTAATAAGACTAAAAATTACCTATAAAATTGTAAATATCTAAAAGAGGAATTAAACTATTGTGAACTACCTACCAATATAGATAACATATAATACAATAATTTAACACAAATATAACAATCAAGTAGCCAAATTAAAACAATAACCAGGGGTCATTTCGTAGAAAAAGAGCTGCAGGAACTCATTAGCATAACTCATTAATGTAACTCATTTGCATATGGCACTCCCCTTGACATCACTGGAAGTGTGTCATTAGCATAACTGATTTGCATATGCCCCACCTCCTGACATCACCTATCCTGGCTGTTTTGGACCCAATCCTGCCCATTCAGGGCCGAAATTGGGCCCAAAATGGCAAAAAGGGGCTGAAAAGGGGCCCAAAATTATCAGGATCAGGCTGCTGCTGAGCGGGAGAGTGATCCACCACCTGTCAGAGGCCCGATCCTGGCTGTTTCGGGACCAATCCTGGCTGCTTTGGGCCTTATCCTGGCCATTTTGGGCCCGAATTGGCCCGTTTCAGCCCTTATCCAGGCCAAAATGGGCCCAGAATGGCCAAAAACCAGGTGGGCAGGGCCACCTGATATGACCTTTTTGGAGAACTACCGGAACTGCATTCCTGCACGTTCCCCCTCAAAATGAGCCCTGACAATAACCATTTTTTTGGTAAAAGGGACTGCTTGGCTAAACTTCATATTCTATCAAATATTCAAATATACAATACTACGTCAGCATGCATAAACTTTTCTACTGAGATATTATTAGTTGGCATATCTAAATTGATCACAATTTTGTGCATAATTAAATAATCCCAAAGATGTATTCTCCAGTCATTAACCATAGGGGTACTACTATTTTTCCAATTTAATACAATTCCAAAATGCTCAACTCCTAACAATTGTTCCTACAATATTTTTATGTCTTTACTTCATCACATCCTCCCTTTGTAATCTATACTGTTTATGGTATTTCATACCTTAGACAGTTTTGTGTTTATATTGTTTTCTAGTTTTGTAATCCAAATCCTATTTTTCCCATGCAGCTGTTAAAGAAAGAGGAGATTCTGACCGAAATGGAAGAGAAAGCTCCCATCAAAGAGGAGCAACAACATCTGTAGCAAAAAGTGGCTACGAAAAAGGAACGCACATGGTACTTATCTTACAACCCCCAATCAAAATCCCTCCCTCTGCTTCATGTGTGCCAACAATCTTATGTTTGGTCCGTTTCCAAACTAACCCAGTTTGTTGACATGCTGTGGGGTTTAGGAGTTTTATAAGCATTTTGTTTATCATCTTGATTGTTACTTATTAATAATTATTTTTTAAAAGAAAAAACTGTAGGTGGTATTAGACATGGATAGAAATTTTATTATAATAATAGATTGTAGCACAAATTTTCCAAAGATAATTTAGATGGAGTTGTTTGGATGTGATAAACAGGTTATTACAAAACTAATATGGTGGGGTGGGGGAGGGGTAATCCCTTTTTTTTTAAAGTCCCTAATTTGAATTGCTATTTTTAAAAAACCTTCCTTTGAAGTCTACAAAAAAGTTGCTTTCATCGTTGTGAAACATTTTATATAATGAGTTGTGTAGTGGATAAGTCTGGTCAGGCCTCATTCAGACATAGGTGTGCAAGTCCTAGATGTCGGATTAAATTTCCTATATCAGATCATTTAATTTCTGTCAAGAGGCACACCTCAGCAATGTTTTAGGTTCATTTCCAGGTATTGTACAAAATTAATATTATTACGTAATTTCTACTTCCATTTTACTCTTTTATTAAAATGTGATTACTCAACATTGTCAATATTATCCTAATGAACAGAAAATCATACCGTCCATTATAACTGCATAGATCACGAAAGAAAGGCAATTATATGAATCCAATTTAGGATCTTGCTCAAAGATAAGCAGGTCACACAGCCATGGAGCGCCTGATCAATTCAACTTCTCATATTTATTGAGTTTCAGAATAATCTCCTAACAATAACTGACTGTTCCTCTTGAGAAGACCTCACATTCTTCTCTAACTTATTATCTTAAAACTTCAAACACCAGATAATGTTATCTATATTTGAAATATCCTTTAAAAATATATACAAATTGTTAGTTCATTCTTGCTCCTTTTTTCTTAACAAAGTCTGTGCAAAATTAGTGATTACAAGAAGTTTCTCATATATATGAATATTTTTTAGCCCTCAACTAATACATCCATCCTTGAAATAGATCTTCAGCTTCTCTGAAGTAGGACATTCTTGTCATTTTCAGATGCTGTCTGCACCTGGACTTCAACACTTAATACCTATTGATATGGGTTAGATGGCTCTTCTAATCTACACAGGGCCATACAACCGTGTTACTCCTCTGTTTCATGTTCCTTTCCAAGGTTGTTCTATTCTTGGGCCCCAGACTCCTTTCTTGGAATGTTGAACTGTGGGGCCAGGATAGCCCTGTTTCTGTGTGCATCTTCTGTGGTCTTCTTGCTCAAATCCTGTATTTCTAGCTATATCTGTGACTGTTGGATTGTATCAGCCACAAATGGAGAATGTTTGTGGATAGAATCATTCCCCTTCCAACTGCAGTCTCTGTAAAAGCTGTTTGTAATGATTAGGGACCCTTGGAATTGTGGGGGTTCATCAAGGGGGTTGTCCGAGGATGCAGATCCCGCTCCCCCTCCCTCCAGCCTTAGCCTGGCTGCCGGGGGAGAATGAAGACATGGTAGTAGCACTGCATGGCGAGCCCCGACCCCTGGAGCAGCTGGCAGGTTATGGGGTGCCCCGAGAACAGGCGAGCTAAGCTGCGGCTGCCCTGTCCCACTGCTGGAAAGCCAGCTGGATGGCGCGGTGCCTGCAAGATGGCCCGACATGCCCGACCTCATCACGCTGCTGCTGGGGAGCCAGCTGACTGGCACGGTGCCTGCTGGGTGAGTCAGCTCGCTGGGCCAGGCTGAAGAGGGGTGCAAAGCCTCTCAGGTGATGACCACAGCCCCTCCCAAGCCAGGGAGGCTCAAAAAACCCACCTTAACAGCTGCCCTACCAGCCACAGCTCAGGAGACGCTGACAGGCTGGCCCAACTCCGCCACCCAGAGTGTTGCCCTGCTGCCATCCTCGGCAGGCCTGAGGGTGGAGAGCTTAAAGGGGGGCAGCCAGCCCTGCCTGCGACTGTGGCCCAATTGGGCCAGAGAGGGACAGGAGCCAAGGGAGGAAGGGCCCCAAGACCCCTGGTTGGGCAGGGTGACCCCAATGGGTCAGGGCGGAGGGCATGGCCAGAGCTTAGGGAGAGGGGCAGGGACCAGCCAGGATGGCTCCTGTAAAGGCCAGCTGACAGGAAGGGCCAAGGAGTGAGTGGTGAAGGTTGAGAAGGAGCAAAGAGAGAGAGCGTGAACAAGCCAAGCAACCAGTGCTATAACTGGGGAGAGAGGGTATGAGGGTGCTGGAAACCCCCCTCCTCCCCGAGTCTGAGGCCCATCCTACAGCAACGGCAGAGGGAGGGGCCAGCCTGGAGGGTATGCCTCCCCAGGCTCTGACGTCTCTGTCACAGAGCCCAACAGGGCTAAAGAAGAAATGGTTCCACTCTACTGCAAGCTCTTATTCTGCTCATACAGGAATGAAGAAAAGTGTTTTTACAAATTACTCGCTCCAATACATCGCCTTGTACTGTATCCCTTGCCATTACCAAGAAACTTTCAGCCAGCAGGAGCAGTTATGGGGGGGCGGAATATAGCAGAAAAGGAGACACAGCAAAGATCCTTACACAAACTCACTCAATTTATAATTGTTTGGATCCAACCACATATCCATTATAGATCACCAGCTTTAAAATAAGTCACCAATGCTTGCTATTAACAACAGGCCTGCTTGAATTACACACAACATATGCTATGCGCCACTGTCTTTCTTTTATTCTCATGTTATTCAATACAGTTTATTTCTGGTTGATTATACTTGGTGTTATGATTCATTCCTGTCTACAAAGGAACACACCTGGGGTAAACTTGGCTTGACTGTTCTTTCTGCCTTTCTGCTAATCCTCGGCAACTTCATAATAATCAAAAGACATTAACATGCTGTAATATTCATCCATTTTACAGAGAAAAAAATCTCTCTGAACAGCAGGCATTATTTACAGCTCAGTAAACAGAACTCTAATTAACCTTGGCAACCTGAGCAAAAAACCTAGCCAGTCAAGGTCAACAGATATAATCATTTTAAGAATAATGTCTAAAGTACTACTGAACTATTCAGTGATTATAAAGGGAAACTATAGGGTGGAAGGAAATGCTTAAGTTTTGTCCTACCAATCAAGAGCAAATATAAATAAAAAGGATATTTATTCTAGGGGGAAAAATTCTCACAAAGACAAATATTTGGTATATTAGTTATGCACTATGACTCCCCCATCCAGAAATTCTTTATAGGCATGTAAGTTCTGATCCTTTCCAGTAATCCCCAATTTATGAAGACCTTTATCTTCAGTTTAGTAAAGGAGGCAGTTCCACACACAAAATCTGTGCAGAAACTACACATCCAAGGAACTCTATGTGCTTTCCCTGTAAGATTCAGAAGTCCATTCCTGGTATCTCTGCATCTGCAACTTGCCCTTCCTTGTAACTCCCTTTCTACCTACTGACCTGGATATAAGGGCTGACAGATCTTCATTCCTATTTGTATCTGTCAAAATGAACTTTGATTCATGAGAGCTCATACCTTGGGAAATTTTATTGGTCTCAAAGGGGCTACTAGCCTCGAATTTTATTCCATGGTTCATTAGAATTTTAGAATATCTGAATCTGGAGAAATTTCAAACCAAGTTTTACATATGCCTCTTTGTACAGGCTGGATCTAGGCAAGCTGCTATAGAGGACTTTTGCAGCTAGGGTTGCCAGCGCCAGATTGGGAAATGCTTTGAAAATTGTGGGATGGGGCCTGCAGAGGGCAGGGTTTGGGGAGGGGACAGACAAAGTAGCCATTTTCAATGGTGTTTAATGCCATAGGGTCTTTTCACACACAAAGTAGCCATTTTCTCCAGGGGAACTGATCTGTATGGCTTGGAGATCAGTTGTAATTAGAGGTGGGCACGAATCGAATTATGACCCCAAAAAATGCACTAACCAGGCTGGTTCGTGGAAACTTCCATGAACTGGTCTACTGGTTTGTTTGGGTTGTATTAAAGGGGCAGTTTGAATGGCCATTTCCCCAGGGAAATGGCCATATAAACTTTTCCTGCCGCTTGCAAGCAGCAGGGCCCTTTAAACTGCCCAACCCCCCCCCCCACCCCCACACTTACCTTGCCTGTGGGCCCGCGGCATCCTCCCCCTCCTCCCACAAGGGGCGGGAAGGCAGTTTTTGGCCTCTTCTGCCACTGCGTGGGCCCGCAGGGTGGCAGATGAAGCAGAAAACGGCCTTTTTGCCCCTTCCCACGGTGGCCATTTGAGGGGTGGGAAGGCCGTTTTCAGCTTTCTCCACCACCCTGCATGCCCACACAGTGGCAGAATTGGCCAAAAATGGCCTTCCTGCCCCTCAAATGGCCACCATGGGAAGGGGCGAAAACGTCGCTGTGGGAGGAGGGGGAGGATGCTGTGGGTCTGCAGGGCAAGGTAAGTGTGGGGCTGGGGCTGGGGGGTTGGGGTTGGGGATTGGGGTTTGGGCAGTTTAAAGGGCCCTGCCACTTGCATGTGGCTTTCTACAAAAATCCTGGTTTTCATCTGCTTCATTTTGAGCCACTCTGAAATAATAAAGCTGCCTACAAAAAAAAAAGGATTGCGTATAAATGTAGAATGTTTCAAGGATGTGGGTCCACCAGAAATATGAGCATAAAAGATAATGCTAGAGAAAGATAAGGGCATTCAATAAGATGGAGGAGTGGAGATCCATCTGATACTAGTGAGTTGTCCAAACAAGATGCCAGGGTATTAAAAAGGTAAACTGATGCAATAATAGAAGAAAGATGCATAGAGATAGCTTGTACTGCGTTACAATATGTGGATGGGTAAGAGCTCAAAGAAATGCCATATTGATTGAGGGCGTTCAGATAAAATTACAGAAAAAGGAGGGGGGTTTTCCCACACATATGCCAATAACAACAAAAAAGAGAGTGTAGTCTTACGTTCGCATCTAAGTTACAGTTATGTCAAATAATTTTTCTGTGTGTTGAAAAAATAAAAATTGGTGCCTGTCAACACAGTAGTTGGTCTTTAAGGTGCTACTGGACCTGAATCTTGTCAACACAAACACTCTAATCCATTGTGGGATATACTGGTGAATTTTATTTTATTTATTTACTTCACATATAGTCTGCTGTCGCAAACTCTCATCTAACTCAAGCTTGGGCTGACCTTCCACTACTCTACTTCCACTATTTCTCCTCACCAAGCGTATGAAGCTGAATACTGGGCTGAGAAGCCTTTAGTAGTGCGATTGAGGTTTTTGAAGTGAATACTCTGATCAGAAGCCAGATTCCAGCTCCCTCTTCAATTTATTCCCACTCTCAACCCTTCCCTCTGGTAGCACCAACTGTCACCTCAACATTCCATCACCAACTGCCATTTCAGGCTAGCCATAAAGGCGGCGGCGGGGGGGGGGATGGGGGACGGATGGACAGACATGTCAATCATCCTCCCCTCTTTACTGCCTGGCAATCCCAGCATTTTAAGCCGAGTCCATCACACCTGCATTTCTAGCTGTCTTGGCCCATAGTTACTAAAGCTGAGGCCTTCAAATATGTCAAAGAGATTTTGATATTTAAATCTGTATCTTGGAGCTATCTGCAGTTATAAACTAGATATGAACTATGTAACTCCTTAAAGTGAACACCAAAGATGAAGATCATTCCAGGTGGGTAGCCATGTTGGACTGTAGTCAAAGAACAAGATCCGGGTCCAATAGCACCTAGTCCAAGGCCAACTAGATTTCCAAGGTATGAGAGTTTTCAAGATTCAAAGCTCCCTTTATCAGATACAAGGTGGGAAAAGGAAGAGGTCTGTATAAACCAGGTAGAGGATGGGAGTGGTATTGTAAATTGGAGTGTCAGGAAGCTAGTTATAAAACATATTATAATTAGCTTGATGGAGCAGGGGTGCAAAGTGCAGAAAATTAGTATCTGTCATGAGAGAAAAACCCTATGTCCTGATTCAACCCTGGGGGATCTGCAAATAAACTCAGTTTCAGCAATCTTCAGCAATTAAGTTTCTCTGCTTAAGAACTGCTACTCTTAAGTCAGAAATGGAATGTCCTCGGAATTTAAAATGTTCTCCCACTGGTTTTTGAATGCTGTGATTCTTTAGTACCAGATTTATGTACATTTATTTTTTTGAGAAGGGCTTGTTAGCCACAAATTCTGTGCCCCACTTGCACTCTGGACCAATTGAAAGAACACAAGTAGTGAAGTCCAGTGAGGAAAAATAACTGAAATATTGTTTATTATAAACAAGGAAGAACAGCGGCCCAAAGTTAAAATCACCCTGGAAACCAACTGCTCTTCAGAGATCTGAGGGCCATTACATCAACTTTTATCACCTTGGGTTCATTAGTGGAGATTATACATTCAGTAAGTGGAGTTAATTATGTGTGCATATGACCTAGCATCATCCCATTGGTTTGGCATAATTAGGGGTTGTTCCCCTTACTCAATTAACACTTGCAAAAGTTGTTTATCATTTCAAAGAACAAACATTCTTACTTTGGCACCTCTGATATCAATTAAGTAACTATTCTGCGGATGTGTGCCATTTTTCAAGGTTGGCCAGTATCTGTTCCCATCCTTAATATAACTAGCAGAACAACTACCCATTGTAATTTTGTTCCATTACATAATATAGGTGCTGGGAAGAGAACATCTCCCCAACATTCCTGAGACAAAGGTTTTTGATACAAGCGCCCCAATCTATGGCAGGATGCTGGCCATTTATCTCTTGCAATGTTACCGATGAGGGAAATTTAGATTCTACAGGCCCAGATCTTGGAGACCCATGAATATCTAATCTGTATGTGGAGCACAAAGGGCAAATTGCTTTGTTTTTACAGATTCTAGAAATGCAGTTTCGTTTCTACTGTCAGCACTTTTGCTAGCTTGCAAGGACAAGAGAAAAGTGGGTAAGGGGCTTCTCTTAGTGTAGCCATATGTGAGCCAGACTTCTTTATAGTAAAACAAAATCATATACACAATTACATTCATATAAACTCATTCTATCTTGCTAATGATTGTACTATATCTAGTGTTCCATAAATATCACTCAGGTGCTCTGAGGGCTTCTGCTTACAATTAAGAATTGGGGGCTCAGGGCTGTTCCCCACAGGATTGACCTGTTTGGCCAATATAGAGCATTGAAAGGCATTGCTGACACTTGATGGTATATATAAAGATGAACTGCCAGTATTTACTCAAAAGAAAGATGATACTGAATGTAAGACAACTCCCTAAAAAAAAGTTATGCTCACAAAAAAATTAGTATTCAACATAAATGTCACTTATATGCAAATGTAAAATGACCCTCCTCTTTTTTGATGGCACACCTATAAAAAAACTTAGTCTGACATTTCAGTAAATATTGTATGTTAAACTTAAGCCAGTTTGAAAACCTCTTGAGATCAAATGACTTTTGCATACATCATATAAGGGATTTTAATCTTCTGTTGTAAATACCCACTGACAGTTTGATGTTAAAAACAGTTCTTTTCAATAAATGACAAAAAATGACTATAATAAAAGTAAAATTGTTGCCAGACTGAAAGATTTTCTAAAGAAGTTATAATCAAACAAACAAATGTATGCAGCAGGACTGGGCACGCCCAACGTAATTTCTAACGAGAAACATGATTTCCCTCATGCAGAGCAAAATGGCCCTGTTACCAGAGGCCATGCTGATGGAAATAATTCACCTTTACAAAGAAATGGTTTAATCTGATCTCCTACCATGATTAGATTTTAACAGTGAGAAAACATTGCATATATGAGAAAACCTCTTTTATCAAACTGTTTCCATTAGAAAACCCTTTAAGAAAAGGTAAGATTCCCTTTGGTGAGGAATCAATGATTTTATCATTCGATATCTTTCTCAGAGATAACCAAAAGCATTTTTTTTAATTATCTGAGATTTTCCCACTGGAACCTCCATATAGATTGTAGATTCACACTAGCCTGCATGACTGGCAATAGATGTAAGTCTACTGCCTAAAATTCCCATAGTTAAATTGAAAAGAGGGAAGCAAGGCAGTGAGTAGGAAGAGGTAATGTAACATAGTGGTTAGAGAACAACATAAGGTCTGTGGAGTTTTCAGTTCAAATCCCCAAGCAGCCACGACGCTGACTGGTGATCTCTTAGGCCAGTTGTGCACTCACACCCTCTGTCTCTTTTTCTCTCAGCCTTACCTTCCTCACAGGATTCTTGTGAGTATAAAATGGAGGAAGGAAGAACCATACATTCCTGGGAAGGAAGGGCCAAATAAAAATATAATGAAATGTAGTAAAAGCAATAAGCTCATTCTCATAAATAAGGTCAGTGTCTGATCAATTAGCTGATCTTGTCTGGTCAAGGTAGAAGTGTGCTTTTGTCTAACTAAATAAGAAACTGGAGAATATAAACCTATTAACAACACAATGCCTCAGTTCGATCACTAGATCCAGCTTTCCTACTGTGCAAGAATAAATCAAGCTCAACAGCAACACTGCCCAGTTCTAGAAGAAAGATGTCCAAGAATATGGCAAGGATGCAAGGTTTTGTTTGGGGATAGTGATGTTGGCGCAGTGTGGTTTGAACTGTAGCTGAGCTATAAATAAGGCTTCCACACACTTATAGTAGTAAAAGTGTATGTACATTTATTTTACAGTGACTTATATATACAGGACTTTGTTCTCACTGTCAAAGTGCTTCGCCAAGCACTTAATGGAACAAGCTCCTCCCTTACACCAGACACAGCTGGTTTATATACATCCATAGCACCCCCCAGTGTCCAATCCCAGCACATCAGGTGAGGTGACTAAGCTGTTTCTTCGCTCTTGCATCATCCAAGGACCTGTCAAATAGATCTTTTAGTTATGACAGACAGACCTAAACAGCAAGATGCACACATGCTTCTTGGCTCATTATGTCAACACTCCTCCTTGAGACAAGAGGCATGATACCCAGTATTTCTTTGCATTTAGCCAACATTTCCTGGTTTTGTCCCTTTGTCAACAGATCTGCACAATTTTCATTTGACCTACAATGACTTAAACATACTATACCTCTGTGAATGGCATCACGGACATTTTGGTAACGGATTATAATATGTTTACTTCTGGCACGTATTGTTTGGTGTTGTGCCAGTTGCTCTGCAGCAGAACTGTCACACTTTATTTTCACTGGCAATGGACATTGGATATTCAGATCCCCCAATAACTTTATTACCCATTCCAGTTGTAGAATACAATCACTTAATGAGGCAAATTCGGCCTCACACGAGCTAGTTGCCACTAATGTTTGTCTTTGTGATTTCCAACATACTAGTGCTCCCAGAACTTGTATAAGATACCCAGAAGTAGACCTTCCTTCATCATTACCCCATGATGCATCACTAAAGGCTACCACTTCAGTACTTTTTGTAGTGTTTAGTACAAGCCTATGTTCAGAAGTTCCCTTCAAATAATGCAGCACCCTTTTTGCTGCTTGCCAGTCCCTTTCACCGGGATCTGCACACTGCCTACACAGCCACTGCACCACATAACCCAGATCAGGGTGGCTCCAACAGGACAAATACAGCAGTGACCCAACTAATGATTGGTATTTTGTTTTATTTTCTAAAGGAGTATTCCTTGGCTCCTTAAGACACCCAGCAGACATGGAAGTTTGCACTTCTTTTGCCTCTGACATTCCATGCTGCTTCAGCAACTGTTTTATTTTATTGCTTTGACTCAGCTCAAAACACCCTGAGCTGTTTCTGGTGATTTGCATACCTAAGTCGTTGGATATAGGTCCCAAAAAACTTGTTTTAAACACACCAGTTATTGCTTGTCGGAATTCATCCAATTCCTCGGTTGACTTACAAAGAAAACAGAGATCATCCACACAGCAAAGTAGGTAACATTGCTTCTTACCACTCTTCTTTGTGTATAAACATGGACCAGCCTCTGCTTGACTAAACCCAAGGCTAGCTAGTGCCTTTGGTAAACACAAATTCCAGCACCGTGCTGCCTGTTTCAACCTGTAGATGGACTTGTGCAGTTTTAATACACAACCTTTTTGTTCAGATTCAAAACCTGGAATTTGTTCCATATATACCTCTTCTTCCAAGTTTGCATTCAGAAAGGCAGTTTCTACATCAAAGTGATAAACAGCTAAGCCCTCTGCACTTGCTTTGCACAGAGCAGCTCTGAAGGTTTCCCCCCTCATAATAGGTGAAAACACTAAATCATAATCCTGCCCCTGTATTTGGGAGTATCCCTTTGCCACAAGGCGAGCCTTGCGCTGAAAACCGCCGTTAGGGTCATATTTCACTTTATACAACCACTTACAGCCCACTGGGCTTTTCCCTTCTGGCATTTCAGACAGAGAGAACACTTTGTGATCTACGAGGGACTCATATTCCTGTCACATAGCTGCGAACCAAGCCTCTCTTTCAGACCCATCTAGCCGCAAAACCTCTTGATAGTTAGCCGGTTCTGGCACCCACACAAAATTTACTTGCGGCAGATCTGGCTCAAAGCCATATCTCAAAGGAGGCACTCCTTTTGTAGAGCGTTGTGACACTCTTGGAAGTTTCATACCAGGACTCTGAGACTGTGTAGGAGATTTCTCTTCCCTTTTAACCTCCTGCTCATGAATCACATTCTGTGGCTGACTTTTGTCACTCTGAGCCTCCTTGTGCTCTGTTAACGGCAGAAACACCTGTGATTGCTCCTCCTTACCATGGAGTCTTTCCCAGCTATTGTGTTTGTTAAAGCTTGCGGATCTGCTAAAACAAACCTTTCTGTCTGCTGTGACAAACCTGTAGGATTTCATACCAGACTGATATCCTACAAACACATGTTGAATTGCCCTGACAGATCCCTTTCTCCTCTGTTTTAGAGGCACATTCACCCATGCTTTAACCCCAAACACTCTGAGATACCCGAGCTTTGGGTCCTTTTTATACAACACTCTGTAGGGAATATCATTTATTGCCCTACTCCAACCCCTGTTGCTGACATAACAGGCTGCTCCCAATGCCTCAGCCCAATAAGATACCGGCAAGTCTGCATCTGTCAGCATGGCTTTCATTATTGTTTGGACTTTACCACCATTGTGTTCTACCACGCCATTTTCACTTGGAACCCCTGGGTTTGCCATTCTATGAACAATTCCCTTTTTATTCAACCATCTGGAGAATTCATTTGTCTGGAACTCTCCATCCATGTCAGTTTGAATGGCACGAAGCTTTTCACCCAGCTGCAACTCAGCTCTTTTGTGCCAGTACTTCACTGCTTGAAACGTTTCTGACTTGTGTGTCAGCACATACGCCCACAGATAACGAATCTTATCATCACGGATAATTAAAGCATATCATTTCCCTGAATGGCTTTGAGGGTATGGCCCTATCAGATTCATGTGGACCAGCTCCAAGGGCTTATTTGACACACAGCTACTGAACTTAGCCACAGGATAAGCATGACTCTTTACCTGTTTGCAGACCTGGCAGCCTAGAAAATGCTTACATGGTTTTACACTTTCCCCTGGTAGCAGAGCCAATGTTTTCCTTAGTGCTTCATACCCAATATGACCAAGCCTGCGGTGTAACATATGAACACACCCCTCATAGTCACACCTGTTGGACACAACCTGTGCCCTTACTTTAACATCCTCAATGGAATAGACATCATTATGTAATTCACCTTGCATCAGAGGCTTTCCCTCTTTAGAGATTGTGCACCCACTCTGGGAAAAAGATACGTTAAACCCTACTCTGGTTAGAGCACACACACTTAACAGGTTGCTTTCTACCGAGGGTACACATAATACATCCCTGAAGGTGTGTCCTAAGGAAGGAAAAGTTAATTTGCCCTGGCAAGTCACCTTTGCACACCTCCCGTCAGCTAGCCTGACATGAGGCAGTGTTGACTTGTGGACGTCCTCCAGCATGGACTCCTCCCGGCAAATTATTTTTGAAGCGCCCGAATCGATGATCCAAGAGCTCCCAGCGCCAGCTGACACCACCAGCCTTGCTTCTCCGCTCCCGGAATCACCTCGGCTGTTTTTGGACTCCGGCCTCCTTCCTTTCCTTCGATGTGGGCACTCTCTATGAACATGGGATTTGCTTCCGCAGGTCCAACACTTTCTGGTTGCCAGCAAAACTGGAGACATCGGAACAGCTTGCCTGTTGTATCTCTGTAGTTTGCTGTTGGTCCCCTCAGAACATGCTGTAGACTTGGCTGCGTTCCCAGATTTGGCTGCATGCCCAGACTTGGCTGCATGCCCGGACTCAGATAACAGCTTGTCTTTTTGCCTCCTTTCATAATCCAGCAGTTTAGCTATGACATAGCTCCATGTTAATTCATCTGCTTGCACCATTTCTAATGTTGTCAGGAGAATTTCATACTCAGGTGCTAAGCTGGAAAGTAAAATATACACCCGGTCCGGCTCTGAGAAAGTCTTTCCTCTTAGCTCCAGGTCCCTGAAGCTCTGCATCAATGCGGCTATGTGTTCTTGCACTGGTTCTCCAGGCTTCTGAACCCTTCGGTACAGGGCTCTCATTAAGGCTATCAAGACTCCTGCTGACTCACGCAGGTGAACGGCCTTGAGTGCCTTCCAAGCCGCCTGAGCTGTGTTTTCGTTAGCTACATAGTTTAGCTGGCTGTCGGCTATGCTTAACACAATTATAGCCAGTGCCCTTTCATCTTTCGCCACCTCTGCCAGTGTGGGGTCGTCTGGAGGGTTATCAACACAGACCCAAAGACTTTCCCTCTTAAGGTAATGCTGCATTCAGATGGACCATACCTGGTAGTTCTCATCCGTAAGCTTCTCCACCGGCAGGGCTGTTTGGATTTGTGCCATCTCTGGTATCTGGACTGGCCCCGGAAGAATGTTTTCCTTCTCCTCCTCCTCCGCACTGCTTCCCTGCGAGACAGCTTGCCAGCTGCTGTTTTTCCTCACCAGTGCAGAACAGTCACTCCTGGACTTCACCGTCCACAGCCTTCAGCTCCAAGCCTCTCGGGACTTCACTGCTCACAGTTCCTCGAACCTTCAATGCCCGCCACGCGGTTCTGGGCCCATAACCCTGTTGGCGCAGCATGGTTTGAACTGTAGCTGAGCTATAAATAAGGCTTCCATACACTTAAAGTAGTAAAAGTGTATGTACATTTATTTTACAGTGACTTATATATACAGGACTTTGTTCTCACTGTCAAAGTGCTTCGCCAAGCACTTAATGGAACAAGCTCCACCCTTACACCAGACACAGCTGGCTTATATACATCTATACCACCCCCCAGTGTCCAATCCCAGCACATCAGGTGAGGTGACTAAGCTGTTTCTTCGCTCTTGCATCATCCAAGGACCTGTCAAATAGATCTTTTACATCAGTTATGACAGACAGACCTAAACAGCAAGATGCACACATGCTTCTTGGCTCACTATGTCAACAAGTGAGGGACAAAATAATAATGAATTAAAAATACGAAGAGTGTCAGTATGCAGTAAGGAAGAAAAACTTGAAATGGGAGGTATACATTTCTAAGAGGGCATTGTGACAATTGCACATTCCTTGCTTCATACATTGCTTATCCATCAGTGCCTGGTTTTGTTTATTTCCGCTAGAAGTAGATGGCACAGAAAGTGATTTAAGAGTGATGAGGGAAATATGCTTTCTATTACTAGTAGCAACGAATGAGAACAATCCAGTGATTTGGAAGTGCTGTAGCATAGACTCCTCCTCCATGTCATTTGAAAGACTATTGCTTATAACAAAATAAAATAATTTTTAGTTTCTGCAGTGCATTGGGTGGTGAAGACATTAATGTGTGTTTACTGAAAGCATATGAGAAATGTAATATATGCAAAGCAAAAGAAATGGCACTTGCTAAAATTAAGTGCAGCGCCTTAGGGATAATCAAAAGTTTATGTGGAAAAAGGAAAACTCCTGCAGCTATGTTTGCAATACTATCAATTTCAATAGTACACTGCGAGCGTCTTCTTAGAGAGCCTTTTCCCAGCTGGGATATCGAAACACACTCGTGTTGCTTTCTTTACAGCCTTCACTGTTCCTGACTGCAATCCACTGCAGCGACCTTCAATCATATGACAATCACATCAATGCTAAATTGCCGCAGGCAAGTGAGAATTGTGTGACGTTTTAATACAAGAAAAAATGAGATGACTGCTTTCCCCCCTCTGTATTACTCTTTCCTGGATTCTTTGAGCATATATAAATTCCTGTTAAGAATACTTATTTCATTGCTTTTAGCCTTATTTTTTTGTCTCTCTTTTTCTCTCGTTCAGCATATCCACATGAGGGATTAAAAGCAGTTAGGTAGGAGAACGTGCATTCCTTTGTTCACTTAAGAATGATTGATCATGCCTTGCTGCAAAGAACTTGCTTCTTCCCTGGAGTCCCTTACCTGACAAGTGACAGTTTCTCTCATAAGTTTTGTACATTTGGAAGAATCAACTTGGCCAAGAGGAGGGGGAATAAGGAGCAGCAGTCTTCCCAAGAGAGGAAACAGGGATAGGCAAAAGCAAAGTATTTTTGAAAATACAGTAGGGAGACAGAAGTGACTGTCAGGGCTTGCCGCGGCTGCCGCTGGGCGTGGCACTGAGCAGTCTGCTCCTGATGTCACAGGGGGGCCAGGGACTCTGCAGGACCCTGCTCTGCGGAAGGAGGGGCGGTATACCTCACCCAGACTCCCTCTCAGTCCACTCGCTGGCCTGCTCAACCTGGCCTGCTTACCCTCTGCGTCCTCCTTCATCTCCTCCTTCCAGAACTCTCCTCCAAGCCTCCACCCTTGCATCCTACTGCTCTCACTCCACATCATCACTCATACCCACCACCGCAGAGCTCTTCCCAGCCACCCTTTATAGGGTTTCCTTTCTCCACCCCGCCCTCCTTCCAGGCTTGTTCCCTCCCCTGACTGAGCCCAGCTGTGCATTCCTCCAGGTGTTTTCCTCCAACCACTAATCCCTCCTGGGCTCTTTTGCCTTGCTGGCAGGGTGGGGTTGAGTGCGAGCCATCCCCAGCTGAGGGCTCCTTGGCCTTGCTCACGAGGAGCTGCCCCAGCGAGCCTCTGTGCTATTGAGCTTGCCTGGCCTTGCTCACAAGGAGCTGCCCCAGCCGGCTTCTGTGCTGCTGAGCCTGCCTGGCCTTGCTCACGAGGAGCTGCCCTGGCCAGCTTCTGTGCTGCCTGTTCATTGATGCTGGGCAGGGCTACCCATCTCCTCCCCCAGAATGCCTGTGGCAGCCCCACCTGGAGGGGCTTGGCTCCTAGCACCTCCTGAGCCAGGCTGCTGTCCTCTAGCCAGGGTGTGGCTCTGGGCTGTAGTGGCTGCTTCTCCTCCTTGGAAGGTAAGGGCTCTGTTTGGGCTGTTGCTGTGTCCCTATTCCCCTTGCCTTGGCCCTTTTCCTCTAGCCTGCTTAGCCCCCTCTCTTCCCCATGGGGGGTGGGACTAGCTGGCTTCTCCCTGCTCCCTCCAGCCTTCTGAGGCTTTGGCCTTTTGCCCCTTCCCCCTGGAGTAGGCAGGTTCTGGCTCTGTTTGCCAGACAGAGTGGTTGAACTGCTGTCTCCCGGCTGCCCCCTGCTGCTGTCTGTCAGCAAGTCCGGGGGCTGGGCTGCTGACCCCGGACAGTGACTTTCAAGAGGATGTCTGGGCAGGAGTTTCTATTCTCCAAACTGAGTGCATAACTGCAGGCAATAACCACATGGTGGGCAAGGAGGTAAAGGTTGAGTATCTTTTCCCTTTGCTTCACAGCTACCAATTGCTCTCTCTGCTGCTGCATGAAGAAGAGCACTTTGGTTCACATGGAGGATCCAGATGCTCTGCCCTGAATCAATACATCAGAGTTTTACCATCATGTACTATGCTCAGAGCTATCTGACATTTGACCAAATTCCTGTAGTACTTTTAACAGTAACATTTAACAGTAACATTGTGCTTGTCATAACATCAACTTTCTAATGTGTTCTTCTGTAGCCTTGTTTCAAAAAGGTACCATGATTTGAAACCCATTTCTCAGAACAAAGTACAGTGGCCTACAATTCAGTTGACACTGGGCTCTCCCTCTTTCTTCTTTTGAAATCTAACAAACTTCTTAATGTTCTGTTGTCATACTGCTTCTACACACTGCAGTTGTGTTACTTACCCAGTGTATAACTGTCAGCCTCACTTTGCAGCAATTGAGTGGAGAGTAGGGTTGTGCGCTTTGGGTATCCGATTGAGGTAAAATACCCGAATCGGGCCCAATTTGGAATCAAAGCTTCCTGAAGCATTCGTAATGCTTCAGGAAGCTTTGGGGCCCTGGGGGTTAAGTTTAAAGGGCCCTTTCGCGGCAGGAAGGGGCCCTTTAAACTTTCCCATTCCCTACCCTTACCCCCACCCCATCCCCCACCCCCACTTACCTGGCACTGTGCTGGAGGAGGCGGCCCACTTCCCTGCTGGCCTCTGGTGGTGATGGGCAGCAGCAGCAGCCCTCTCTGCTGGCCAGCTGGCCATGCCGGCCATGGCAGCACGATGGCGGCAGTGGCAGGAAACGCCTTCCGCCTATGTGGCTCCACCAGCAGGCCGCAGTGGCAACAGCAGGGCAAGCCTTCTCTGCCGGCCAGCTGGCCAGCACAGCGGTGGCTCCAACCTTCTGCCTGGCCAGGTAAGTGGGGTGGGGGGAGTTTAAGGGTGGTGATGGGCCTCCCCTCCCTCATCACTTCAATATGCTCTGAATCTTTATGTAGCATATCCAAGCAATTTAGAAACCCAAATCTGAAGTGGCATGCCACTTTAGATTTAAGGTTTTCCAAAGCTTTTTCCCGCTTCGAGGAAACCCGAAGCGGGAAACCTGAATATTTTATGGGTGCACACCCCTAGTGGAGAGTGTTACCCAGAATGGTATCCAGTTCTATCCTTTGGCACTTAGAGGTGCCACTCTGAGCATGTCCAGAGTGCAGACCTGTACCATGAGGGTATAGATGGGAACTTTTATGGCCAAGTCTATACCAGGGTCCTAGATTGGGGTGGGGTGGGGGACAAGCAAGTGATTAAAGGCACGTAGGCATGATTTAACTGAAATAAACAAGAACAGTTTATTTACAAAGCCATTAGGAAAGAGGTACCTTGATCTGGATTGTCCAGGCAAGATAGATCTTGTCAGATCTGGAAAGCTAAGCAGGGACACCCTTGGTTAGTAATTGGATGGGAGACCTCCAACAAAGACCAGGGTTGTGGAGGCAGGCAATGGCAAATCACCTCTGTTAGTCTCTTGCCATGAAAACCCACTGGGGGGGGGTCACCATTAGCCAGCTATGCCTTAACAGCACTCTCCATCACCAGGAATGAGGTAAATACAATGACAGGAGTGTGTATGCACACACACATTCTGCAGTGCATCCTAATACCTAACAGATCCTAACAAAAACTAACAGTACAGAGAGATGTAATTCCTTTAAAAATCAGTGGTTTTGAAGTCAGCAGAGGTTACAGATCATGAATCTGCTAGTTTTCATTTAGATATGGGTGCAGAGGGACAGCATACAACCTGTCTTGCAGCAGAAGTGGATGAGCTGCTCTTCACTGGCTCTCCAAAGGAAGAGAATGGGCCTTCCCTGGGGGAAGACCCCCCCCCCCAAAGGAAAAGTAGATAGTGGGCAAGATGGAGCTCACAGCTAACAGAATCTGCAGCTGCAGCACAGTCAAATGGTGCTCAAAAAGCATGTGTAGAGCAAAAAGATGTGCAAATAGAGAAAAAGAGACATTTGTAGAATAAGATAACACAGGAGTGAGGCTATTAAGTTCTTTGTAACATCTAGTTCACTATTCGCTACTGTTTTCTGTCATCTGTCAATGCAAATGAGGTTCACTAATACAGACACTTGATACATGTCTTAGTGTCAGTTGGATGTTCTGAATTAATTCAAGTCAGGGTTGGATATGGTAGTGGGAAAGTAGGAAGATCTACACAGAGACAGAAGTATGAGACTTTCCATTCCCTAGCAGCTCAGATGTTAACGCTATAGTGTGAAAAGAATGTGGTATCCTGAGAAAGCTCTTAAAGTATAAGGTTTACATTCCAGCATCTTTGAAACACAAAAGAAATTCAAAAGAAATCCAAGTTATACAGTTTGTACATATTGCTATTATTAGGATGCTACCAAGTTTGCACCGGCACCTTCACATTTGTTCTGTTTTACAAAGCAGGGGTTGTAAATGATGCAAAATGACTCTTCCTTCCCATGTGACCTTGGAAGAGTTAATTGCCATTGTATGTCTGTATACTGACAGACAGCAGAGCCTTTCCTAGCTCAAGAGATCTTTTATGAAATAGGGCATGGAAACATTTTAAGTTTAATCATAAATAAAGTTATCAAACTGTCAAAGTCTAAAAGATTAATCTTATGCCCTGATACCACAAGGATCTCTGTTGATAATGGTCCATATAGCTTACTACTATCAAGTCTAGTAGGAGAAAATATCCAGGGAGATGTCTTCCCCAGGCCTGAAACAACAGACAACATGTTTGTTTTTCTTGAGTAATGAACATGTTCAGGCCTGAGGCTACTAGGGACCTCAGAAAGTGACAGTACACCCCTAAGCAGAGTTACTCTGGTCTCCTAGTTTACAGTGAAATCTTGTGCAGAATTAGTCCAATCTAAGTCCAATGGATTTTAGACTGGAGTAACTCTGTATAAGACCACACTGTAAAGGTTCTAATGTCTCTGTTGTATTGGTAACTAGTCTAAGCCTCCTTGTAGATTAAGACAATGAATTTTTTTTGATGTAAAAGAGCTTCCAAAAAATCCATATTATCTAGCAGTTTGGAATGTGGGAGACCCAGATGCAAATATCTACTAAGCTATCAACTTTGCTTGGTGGCCTCTGGCAAACCATTGCTTCTCAGTCAAAGTCACATCACAGATATTTTTGTGAGGATAAAATGAGAGAATGTTATCTATGCTATTCTGAGCTGCTTGGAAGAAGTCTGGAATATAGATCTGTTGTGCATCACCACCTGTGTCTAAGGGCATTTCCTGAGACACACTCTGAAAGCAAAATCCACTCTCAGATTCTCTTTGCATGCTTCCCTTTTCCATTTCTTTTTGCATACACTATTTGATTGGTTTCATTAATAAATGAAACACTTTTTCAAAGATACGATACAAGCCATCCAAGGATCAGAACTACTAAACAGAATAATAAATATTGACTGACTTATTCAGACAGTGGAACATTGAAATGATCAATGTGGGATTGCAGCTGCCAAGAAAAGAAATGCATGGTATGAATACTGGAACTGCAAAAGAGGTTTTGAACAACAACACAGGCCACTGGCCATAAGCATGGAAGGTTTATGGCTGCTGTGTTAATGCAGTCTTGGAGAAGGTTGGAAATAGGCAGTGAATTTAATGTTGTCAACTCCTGCTTGGGAAGTTCCTGGAGATTTGGGGGTGAAGCCAAGGGAGGGTGGGATTTGGGGAGGGGAGGGATCTCAGCAGGGTATTATGCCGTAGAGTCCATGTCGCAAACTGTCATCTTAACTCAGGCTTGAGCTGACCTTTCTCTACCATGAGATAAAACTTCTCCTCACCAAGCGTAAGAAGCTGAATACTGGGCTGGGAAGCCTTTAGTTGAGGTTTAGCTTCAACTTTCTTTCTTGTCCCACCCTTAAGGAACATATAAATGTTATGGCTACCCAGCCAAGTCTAAGTAGGGGAAAGATCAGGGGTTTGTGCTTCCCTTAGAAAGGAACTGGCACACACAAGGCTTAGGGAAATTCAAAATGAAACAGAAGATTTATTTACAAGTAGGTAAAATAAGAAGGCATGCAGGCAGAAGTTTAAAACAGAAGTAACTTAAGATGTTTTTGGACTGAACACTTCACTGGTGTGAAGCACAAAACACTTGTTATGGTTCTTAAGTTGCTGGCTTGTATGAGAGATGTTAGTGTTATCAGACTTAAAGATGTTAAAGTGAGTTCTTTCAGAGGTTGGCGCTCCTTCACAAGTTAGGTGCTGCACTTTTAACACACAGACAGCATGACTTCCCCTCTTCTGAGGATCTTAGGGTACTCCACTGAGTCAAAATCCTTTTTAGAGACTGGGCAGGAGTTATAGTTATGCCCAAGTGATAACCCTGGTTCTTTGTGCCAAAGGGGAGACTCCTTTCTACCCACTTCCTTGGCCCACTACAATTCCCAGATCTCTTTTGTTTACGCAGGAGTTAGTACTGTCGTTCCTACTTTAGTCCAAGGACTAAAAGTGCTTCATGAACATAATGCTTTCTCCGTTAAGTGGTACACATTCTTCTTCCTTCCTCACACAGAGGACTCTCTGGCTGACCCTCTCTGGTCAGAAGCCAGACTCCAACTCCCCTCACTCTTCAGTTTACTCCAACTGTCAACCCTTCCCTCTGGTAGCACCAACTGTCACCTCAACATTCTATCACCAACTGCCATTTCAAGATAGCCACAGAAGTGGGGGGGGGGGGATGTCAGTCTTCCTCCCCTTTTTTCTGTTGTTTCAATGCCTGGCAATCCCAGTACTTTTAAGCTGAGTCCATCACAGTCCACATCCAAAGCAGCCAGCAAATTGATCTCTTTAGTCTGGAAATCTGTTGTAATTCCAGGAGGTCTCCAGGCCCCACCTGGAGACTGGCAACTCTGAACTGATTACATGATCATCTTAAATGTTTATAGTAGGGAAAAAGCAAAAGTCCAGTAGCACCTATAAGACTAACAAAATTTGTTGTAGAGTATGAGCTTTTGTGAGCTACAGCACACTTCTTCAGATACAGCTAGAATGTGTGTCCATCTGTCCTTATATTTTGGTGAGTGGAGTGATTACAGAAGCAGAATGATAATAGCTGGTGAATGACAATGGCAGGTGTGATTGAAGAGGGTGGGATATGCAGAGGCGTAGTGGGCATTGAAACATCAGCATTGGTAATGGGACAGGAAGCCTATGTCTTGATTCAGTCCAGGTGGATGCATTGTCTTGAGCTTCGTTATCAGTTGCAATTCAGCAGTCTCTGAATTGCAACTGCTGAAACATGCCTAGCAGGCTCCCACTTCATGAGAATGGAATGGAATGTCTGCAGAGGGCTATCATTTTCCTTTCTCAGGAGCACCATTTAGGGAGGACCTCAGGGCACTGCCCTCTGTTGTTTTTCACACCACAAGTAAACCTTTTTCATACTTACCTATGATTCTGACCAGTTCACCATGTACTAGCTATGCATGCGCCAAAGACACACATTTCTTTGCTAAAAAGAAACGGAGACTTTCCAGCCTATATTCTTAACATTATAGTAATGATTATGGGGTATTTAAAAAGTGAATAAATGCTCTTAAAATATGCTTTTAAAAAAATTTAAACTTGAATATATCTTAGAGAATGGCTCTTTAAATATTGCTGAAAATCTGCCTCCCTTCCCCGCTAAAACCTGAAATATCTTCCCTGAGTACCTTTAAGCTTTTAAATCTATTTCTTCCATTAAGCCTAGATCCTCCACTATACCTACTCCCTTGGAAATTATGTTGAATTAGCTTCTTCTGATTACCGCTACATTTGGTGCATGACCCTCATTTAAATTTTATACCTCATGTTCTGCTAGGCTGGTTTTATTGCCTGTGAAATGTATCTTTTGACTATTAATGTACAACATAACAGGAGACTATTTTGTTAACCAATGTGAAACCTCTTTCAGGTACATTTTGGGGTCAGATCACTAAAAAAAAGAAGAAGCAATAACATCTTGAGTCTGTTGAAGTGATAACTTGCCCAGAAAGAATAATTCTTCCAGTTATTTTTACAGGGCAACTGCTTTTATTTTTTTTTTATGTGAGGCAATATGAATGGCAATAACTGATGAGGGTATCAATAACGCATTTCTAAAATTTGCTTCCTTCTTCATTACTAAGTGGGAAAAAACAGGTTATTTGTAAACCATAAAATGTGCTATTACAATATATCTAACAGCTCATTGCTGAAAAACTGCCAAAGCTTCACTTCACAGTAAAGCACAACAAAGATATCCTAATGGAGAAAAAGTCATTTATTTGGCCCCAAAAGGTGATGTTCCAAATCTCCTAGCACCACCTTGAAGCCAACAGAGGCACTCTGTTTGTTTTACCTCCCTTAATGCAATCATAAGAACAGCTGTTACCTCAGCAACTTGCCAGATTCTCTCCCTTTGTTCATCAGCTTTGCAATAGAATATAATACTAACTCATTATAGCTTTTCTTAGTGACCTGATAGTATATGAGTTGATTATGAAACTGTATTAGCAAATAACAGTCAGCAACTTAGGAAGACTTGTTATTGTTCTTTGTTAAATATATTAGGCCCAAGAATTCCACATTGAGGAAGACAGGATCTACGATTGATGTCTGCTGAGAGGTGAAAAGCACCAAACAGAGCAGTCTGTTATTCTGTGAGCAAAGTTTGTGAAGATGAACATTAAATTAATGTATGTAAAATACTTTTACGCCACCTTTCCCTATAAAGTGGGCACAGGAAAGTTGACAAAGAATGCATAAAGCAGGTACAAGTAGTAAAATAAAACCAGAAATATATAATCTCAGAGCAACAGCAATAAACAACAGCCAAATTCCCATATTTATATCCAAAATATAGAAATATGTATAGCAAAAAGTCACCTAGAATATTTGTTTGTGTGTTTAAAGTCTGCCTTTCTCACTGAGACTCAAGGTGGATTACCAGTGTAATTCAATATGATCAATGGCTGGGACATTCAATAAACAATACAATAGGGTATGCATAACAAAAATTTGAAAAACAAGCTTAAATTTGAATGCAAAGCTACAAAGGATGCTGAAACAAAATATAAGCAATTTGACAATACATATTAAAATATGTGGAAACTACCTCATAGGAGCATACAGCAACAGAAAATATGTAGTAGTAGAGACTACAGTCCCTATCCCTTTTCCAAAGCATTTTTCTGAGCCATTTTCTTACTAGCACAGCCCTATTTTAAAAAGCTGCGTGAATAATTCAGCTTTGCATAGTTTGCAGAAAGCCAGGGGAGGGGAAGCTTTCCTGACCTCTTCAGGCAGGCCATTCCATAAATAAATAAAATGACCTTAATCTTTCCTAAGCATGGGCAAGGAAGCACAATCAATACTTCCACTGGCAGCCTATTCCAGAATAGTGGAACAACTACTAAGTTTTGGAAATGGACACTACCAATCAAATACGAAGGGAAAATAAAAAGAATCTGGTCTAAAGACTGAAGCTGAAACACAGGGTCATAAACAGAGAGGCAGTCCTTCAGATATGTGAGAACTGGGCCACGATGGGCATTAAAGGTATAATCCAGTACTTTAAATTGGACCTGGGTATGTATTGTCAGCTACTGCTAACACTCTGAAATAGGTGTAATATAACATATCATATGTTTTAATCAAAGTGAGCTGCTACATTCTGAATTCATTGAAGTTTCCAAGTGACCTTAAAAAGCCCATAAAAAGTGTGCTGCAATAATCTACCGTTGAGGTTACAATAGCATGGATCAGCTGGTTTTAGTAGGGGGATTAATCTCAGCGCTAGATGAAAATGGAAAAGGGTGCTTTTAGCAACAGCACCAACCTGTTTATCCATCAGTAGAGCCAAGTCTAAAAGTACCCCAATTGCTTCACATGGTCTAACAACAACAGAATTATCCCACAGCAGCACAACTCACTCCAAACTTGCAGGCCTCATCTGCCTTATAGAACATAACTGTCTTGTCAGGAGCTTATCCCCCCATAGTGACTTAACCACAGCAACATCCCAAGACAGAGGTGCTGAGTACTTAGTTGATGACATAGAGCTTGATGTCATCAGATATGGATATCAGTGTATCACCTCAGTACTGCAGATTATCTCATTAAACAGCCCCACAACAACAGAGATGAAAGAACAGAGCACTGAGTAGGGCTGCTAGATCCTCCTAACAACCCACCAAAGGCAGATGAGGCAGTGGGTACTCACCCCTGTTCTCTTCTTCAGCCATGTACACCAGCACACATGTGCACACCCACACTTCCTCCAATGACATCACTTTTGGAGCAATCAGAAGCAGCAGCATCACATAAGGGACGATTATATATTGTTTTCGCTATGTTTTGTTTTCAGCAATGGTGTCACTTCTGGTCACACCGCAACTGATGTCATCAGTGGAAACATGCACACATTCATTTCCACAACCTGCCTGTCAGTTTTCCAAAGAAAGATCTGTGATGACTTGAATTTTCTTCAGATAAGATATGCTTCTTTTATAAGCCACTTTGGTGTAGTGGTTAAGAACATGGGACTCTAATCTGGAGAACCAGGTTTAATTCCCCACTTCTCCACTTGAAGCCAGCTGGGGGACCTTGGGCTAATCACAGTTCTCTGGAGTTCTCTCAGCCATTTTGTTGAGGGGATAATAATGGCGTAATTTGTAAACTGCTCTGAGTGGGCATCAAGTAGTCCTGAAGGGCGGTATATAAATCGAATGTTGTTGTTATAAAGATCTGATAATTGCCTCCTTCAGAAGGCTGGAAGAACTTCCGTCAAACGCTTTCTGTTCCAAAGTATGGCTCAGTTTGTATTTGCCCTTTTAATGATGGAACTTTGTTCCCCATTTGCCTGTTAAAGAAAGGAACTTCCCAGAGGAAAGGAAATAAAAAAGACATTGGTCTTGCTAGTTTTGTGTTCTCAGACAGAGGAAAAGGGTAAGAGTCTCACAAAAGTAACTTTATAGCAAGACCACTGTGGCTATCTTGGTAAAGCAACAGCTCTTTGTTTAGTCTGGCAGCGGCTGCTCTTGCCCAGCTAAACAGAGGCAGCTGCAGCCAGAGCCAATGAGGACTTGCTGCTTTACAGAGATAGCAGCTAGGGGAACATTGCCTCTGCTGCTTGCTCTTTCCAAAAGCTTAGGCATGAAGTGATAGTAAGTTCCTGGTCCACAGGAGGGGCTATTGAAGAAATGCCCACACAGAAATATACTTTGCCGCCTCCCTGAATTACCACTTCATTTTTTGAAACGGTAAATTTCTGCTCTTTTTCTTTTTTTGCCAAGATGTACAGGCAGTTTCTGTTTTGATTGGCTGAAAAGGAATGGGGGAAGAGAAACTGCAAGATGGCTGACCTGTGCCATAAACTTCCCTCCTCTCAGTTTGTATTTCTTCTGTATTTACTTCAGTGTCAAATTAGAGCATTGGGCAGAGTATTGTGCTGTGTTAGATATCATTTGTCTCCTCTGTTCACAAAGGAAAATTTGCCTCCGAAATAGGTGGATCAATTGAGAGAGCAGAAAAAATGAAGACCTAGAGCCAAACCACATATTTCAATGTCCACAGGTCTAGAAATTAATTTAGCTGTTTTAAAATTTTTAGCTAGGGCCTGATCTGGGCCCACAACGCAATGGCACCATGCAATCTTGCTTTTCCTCTGCATCTTTTCAAGCACCAAAACCGTCCTGGGGGCTGTTTCAACACTTGAAAAAGTGTGTGTGGGAGAGATGACATGGTAATGCTGCACCGCTGGCCCAGTCAGGTCTGGGCCCTAGTGCCACTTTTAAATTGCTAAATTTGCCTCTAACATGGCATCAGTGACTACAGTTTGGACCCAGAGCTTCCGCGGTGTGTATTTTGGCTTCCAGTTTCACTCAGCCTGATATCTATTTAACTGTAAACTGCCATTCTGTAACTAGCCTCTGAGCACATCCAGAATGCCTTTCATTCACCAATGAATAGCTACTGTCAAGCAGGGCCAACCCAAGGACTTTAGGCACCCTAGGCAGTTTCATTGCCCCCTGCCCCCTAAGAAAGCAAACTCTGACCTTGTGGTGAAAAGTCACTGCCACCCACTCCTACCCTTGCACCATGATGAGGCAGTGAGGCAAGTACAGCTCAGGGAGGCCACTAAATGCTCTCCTCTCCCCTTCTACAGTGAGGTGAGGTATCCTAAAGCTGCTGCTCACCCTTGTCTTCCCACTGCACTGAGGCAAGATGGTGAGGGAAGGCAGAAAGCTTCCACTCATCCTCCTCATCCCCTGGTGAGGTGAGGCAGTGAGGCAGAGAGGAAGAGCTGGTCTGGCCCTGCTCCTGCCAACAGATGGAGGGAAAGAGGGAAGCCTCTCAGGGTTGCCATGTACCATGGCAGTTCCTGATTCTGTGACCGGGTGTGTGTGTGACAGGGCTGGTTCGCACCCCTCCACTTCTGGCATCTTAAGCAATTGCCTAGGACTGCCTAGTGGATGGGCTGGTACTGCTGTCAAACTCCTAACCTCACCTGTGCCTAAATATGGGTTTAAGGGCTACAGAGGTATAATAATACCCAGGCACGTTTAAACTCCAGAATCTTTCATTAGAGAAAAAGAAGCATTTCATGGCAGATACCCTGCCACCTCTTACTGGGGATGGCAGAATTTGAGAAGGGCTAAGCAAGGATGTGATGCCAAAGACTCTGCTATCAGTCTTTGGCAGCTAGATCCCCAAGTCCCTCACAGCAAGCACTCAGGTGCATTGGTTGAAGTAACTTTTATTAGAAATCCATACAGTTCACAGTGTTCACACAAAGGTAGCAATTGGCAGAAGTGACAATTAAAAAATGAGCAGTGCTAATTATAGGGAAACTTCCCACCCTTTGGGTCCGTTAACATTCTGGCGTGAAAACCTCAAAGAGTTACATGAGAACTGATTAGTTTAGGCTAGACATAGTACAGAATGAAATTATCTCAGTCTCTGAGAAAAGATACATTGCTCGCTGCCCGCAGCTTGCATCCAAGGACACTTATTGTAGATGTGAAAGTAAATACCTTCAACAGATAACAGATAACCCCCACTGGCTCCCCTGTACATTTCATGTTAGCAGTTTACACACTCTCAGATGATTAGTACAGTGTGCAGAATACAACCTCAGAAAACATTTATGATCAGCACCAAAATGCAAAACACACTACTGGCAGGTATGCAGGCAGGCATACCTGACATCTGCCCTCTAAAGCTACCATTTGCTACAAGGAAATTGCTCTCTGTAGTCTTGGTCCGAAGCTACTATGGGCAACCCTGGTAACAAATATATAACACAACAAACCAAGGCTCAATACAGTCAAAACCCCAAAGGTGTAATTCAATTATATATATTATAAAGTGCAAAAGTGCTACAGTTTCATATATACATACAAAAGTCATAGAATTACAGAAGTGCATCAGTACAGCGTCCGTTCATTAATCAATGTACATTAATTGCAAAATACACAAATATACATTTGTCCGGAAACAATTCAATGAATTAAAGTGCAAATGCCACAGTTAGTAAGGAGAAGTCGGTAGGTAGGAGATCGTGCCGCCAGAATGTTGCAATAACAGTCCATAAAGTCAATTATATATACAGAAAAACGCCGACGGGGGTTTGCAGGCAATTGTAATTAACCCGTTTCGTGAGGACCACTCCTCACTTCCTCCTGGGCGTAAGATCTTTCGGACTGGACATACTGTAAATAAAGAAAGCACAATCCACAAGCTTGCACATAATTATAAAACACTCACAATACATAATTGCAAAGGAAAAAAACTTACAGTGTGTCGCAAGCACGAAAAACAAGATCTCCCACCGTTCCTCCACCAGCGTGATTCACGGACATGCAACAAAGAAAGGACTACTGCTAATTAAATCTCCACAAGGGGGGAGGGGTCAGAGATCTAAAGGAGGATCTTTGCAAGGGTCCCAAAACTTACAGAAAACACGAAAAATCAATCTCTGAGTTTAAGCCATTTGGCGCCAAGGAGTTTAAGCCAAAAATCCATTTGGATTCCAAGCGTAGCAGCAATTTTGTCTGATCCAGAGCAAAGGGGCAGTCCAAACGATCAATTACCGAGACTTTGAAGTCATTTGAAAGATGTTTCTGCTCATAGAAGTGGGTTACAAGGGGTGCCTCCCACACTAGATTCCTAATTCTAGACAGGTGTTCTTGTATCCTAATTCTTAAAGGGCGCGTGGTACTTCCTATATACAGTAAAGGACACTTACACTGAATGACGTATATCACATTATGTGACTTACAGTTTGAAAAGAAATGTATGTGGGGGCAATGGTCAGGGATAATTTGTTCTATTTTGACCATGAGGCTACACACACTGCAGGAGCCACATGTAAAATGGCCCGATGGCAAATTACTTGAACAGGGGCTGCTGGAGAATTCCGATCTCATTACAATGTCTCCAATTGACCGGGTACGTCTAAAACCAACCGACAGCCCCGGTTCACATCCTTTGATGCCACTAATAATGTGCCAATGTTGTCTAATGATAGCAACTATCTTCGGGGCTAATGGCGTGTACTCCAAGCCCCATTTAATTTTACTATCCATCCTCCTGCGTCTCGGTATTAATAAGTCAGTCCGGTCAGTGGCATCTGAGGCTCGTTTGGCTTGTTCAATGACGTGCTGTGGATAACCTCTTGCTGCAAAACTGTCTTCTAAAGCACGACCACTAGATCTATAAAAGCGTGTGTCAGTAGAATTCCGTTTCAGCCGCAAGAACTGTCCCAAAGGGATATTGTCCTTTAAACCCCTCGGATGAAAGGACTGGTATTGTAAATAGGAACACCGGTCCGTGGGTTTTTTATAGGGGCGCACAGCCAATCTATTGTTTTCCCGATAGATAGTAACATCTAGAAAGTCTAGATTATTATAGCTCCCATTCCAGGTGAACTTAATATCGGGGTGTAGGGAGTTAAACCAGTTCCCCAAATCATCAGCAACATCCCCACGCTTTAGCAGGACAATTACGTCATCTATGTATCGCCGATAAAGGATAATTAAATCTAGAAATGGATTTCTCTCCTCCTTAAACACCCATTGTTTTTCTAAAGTGGACATAAAGATATTCGCAATGCTGGGGGCAGCAGCACATCCCATGGCCACCCCCTTTAACTGGAAATAGTAATTATTATTAAATCTAAAATAATTCTTTTCCAGAATAATGTCCAAGATGTTCAAAAGGAATGGGGTGGAGGGATGTTGGTCATCTCGTAATAATAGAGCATCCTGTACCACCACTCTTGCCTCATCATGCGGGATGGAGGTATACAGAGACCTAACATCAAGAGTCATTAAGTATATCTCTGGCGGTACCTCCACAGCTTCAATAAGAGAAATAAGGGACATAGTGTCTTTCAAGTAAGCAGGCGTTGCTATAACTAGTGGCTGCAAGAAATGGTCTAAATATCGTGATAAAGGTTCCAGAATAGAATTGGAACCGGAAATAATTGGGCGACCCGGGGGAGGGCGCCCTGGTTTATGTAACTTTGGAAGCGTGTAGAACACCGGTATTCTAGGGAAAGGATTAATCAATGCATCTCTTGTTCTTTTGTCAATTTCATTGTCAGCCAAACCTTCATCCAGCACGATTCTAATGATGCGTTGAATTTGTGCCGTAGGGTTATATTGCACCTGCTTGTATTCTATTTCATTCCCTAGTTGCCTCTCACATTCCTGTACATAATCTACAGTATTTTGTACAACTATCCCACCCCCCTTGTCTGCCTTCTTAATGACGATATTCCTATCCTTTTGGAGCCCTTGCAACGCTTCCCATTCTCTTCTGGAGAGATTATACCTTTTGTATTTACATGTGGATTCCAACTTTGTCACATCCCGTAAGACCACTCTTTCAAAACTTTCAATCATGGCATCCGATTCAGGCGGACAAAAAGAAGATTTATAAACAATGCCTAGGGCAGGAGGAGGGTCTCCTGGCCCAAAATAGTTCCGCAATTTAATTAGCCGTACCAGTTTAAAGAGATCTACTCTGGTGCGGAAGGCATTGTAGCCCGGTGTAGGAACAAAGCCCATCCCTCTATTCAAAGCTGCTAGTTCAATACCGGTAAGGTCCCGTGAGGATAAATTAAACACTAAGTTTTCCTGTACGGGCGTCGCACTCAGGTGCATTGGTTGAAGTAACTTTTATTAGAAATCCATACAGTTCACAGTGTTCACACAAAGGTAGCAATTGGCAGAAGTGACAATTAAAAAATGAGCAGTGCTAATTATAGGGAAACTTCCCACCCTTTGGGTCCGTTAACATTCTGGCGTGAAAACCTCAAAGAGTTACATGAGAACTGATTAGTTTAGGCTAGACATAGTACAGAATGAAATTATCTCAGTCTCTGAGAAAAGATACATTGCTCGCTGCCCGCAGCTTGCATCCAAGGACACTTATTGTAGATGTGAAAGTAAATACCTTCAACAGATAACAGATAACCCCCACTGGCTCCCCTGTACATTTCATGTTAGCAGTTTACACACTCTCAGATGATTAGTACAGTGTGCAGAATACAACCTCAGAAAACATTTATGATCAGCACCAAAATGCAAAACACACTACTGGCAGGTATGCAGGCAGGCATACCTGACATCTGCCCTCTAAAGCTACCATTTGCTACAAGGAAATTGCTCTCTGTAGTCTTGGTTTCAATAGGGGTGAGCATAATGGAAATTCGCTGGTTCACTTGTTAAAGCAGTTTTTGGAACACTGAACCAAATATGGGAAACTAAATTGTAGTGAGTCCCTCCCCCCAAAAGTTTGTGTATTTCATTCCAGCAGCAGGGAGACACTGGGCTCGCCTGGCAGGACAGCAGCTTGTTTTTCTGAACAGCATTCACCAATCAGATCTCCAGGGGAGAGAGAGCCCTTGTATTATTAATTAACTCTGTTGGAGGGAAGGGGGAATGAGACCAATGTGTGCGAGTGCATCTCCCCCACTCCGTAGCTACCCAGAGTGGGGGAGTGCATCTCCCCCACTCTGCCTCCCTGCCAATCAGGTCCTCACAAACTGAGACCCCTCCCTTCCTATCAGCTTTGGAAACATTTGGAAGGGAGACTTCAATCATAGGCTGCAATTCAAAATGTGCTTTCCTGAGAGTAAGCAGTAAGCACTGTTGAATAATAGGCACTTACATCTGAATAGACTTTTTCAGGATTGCTTCTATAGTCTTTCAGGACTCTCTCTTTTTCTGAGACAAACGGCAAATGTGTACCTACTTTCAAAAACAATCCTACCTGTCTCCCCCTCCACAGCCAAAGGAAAACTTATGGGAAAACACAGGTCTATTTGGTCCGGGGAGGAGGGATTCAGTCAATCATTCTGCCTGTCAGCAGAAAAAAAAACATGAACATGAAGCAGATTTCTTTTGAATGCTGCTGGACTGCCCTTGTTGATGGGCTTTCCTACTTGGGAATGCCCTGCTGCTCCACCCACAAACATTTGCCTTCTATCGGTCTGTTGTTGTCATTGTGTGTGTGTAACTGTGCTTGAGGAAAAACTCAGTGAATCAATGATTTAGATTAGGAGGGGGACTAATGGTTGGTGCTGGTTTTGGTGAAGTGCAAAAACAGCTGCCCCAGAGCCTCATTTTCCCACCCACCCCCTTGAAAAGAACAGCATGTGTTTGTGCATATGCAGCCAATATGTGTGCAATGGACATAAATGAAAAAAAAAACCAAGCAGATAAGTTCCAGACCAGCACAGCCCAACACAGAACAAACTAGTAATGGAACAGAATTATTCCGGAGCCAAAACCGAAACAGAAACTACCTAGATATCTATGGTAATTCCAGAAGAATTCCAGCCCCTACTTGGAGGTATGTAACTGTTTTAGAAGAAACATCTTGGTAACAATGCTTTTGAAATACACAAATGCACATACAAACTTTTTTTTCTCTTCTTGAGCTTTATTGCTATTATTTTAGAAAGCTATTGGGAAATGTAATTGTCTTTTTTGAATCTCCAGTCTCCCATTTCAGCAAACAGCATAGAAATCAATAATTAATTGTGTTCACTAAATAGTCAACTGACCACTTTCAATACTATGTTACAGTCATTTAAAAAAATAATGTTTGTTCCACATTTCTTCACCATACAAAATCTGTATTCAATTGGCATATTTTAAAAAATAGCCACTCTTTCAGTTATATATTCATTGTCCTAGGCAAGAAAAAGGGTAACTAGATATTCTACTAAGTGACCTGTTCCTGTAGCCAAAAGTGGAGCAATTATTTTATCTCTAACTGCATATATGAAATAATGGAAGAAATAGCATAGCACATGCTTAATGCAAAAGTATACATTTGACTTCATTCCCAATCAGCCATTCTAAAAATGGAATCAGCTCATTTGCAGAGCTTGTTTTGTGCAAAAAGTTTCCCCCTTAAGCACTGCAGAAAACTTCAGCTGGGTTATAGAATATTCAGAGGTGTACCAAAACAGTATGTGACACTGAGCAGTTGCTTTGACAACTGGGAATTTTATTAATAGGGCACATTCATACTTTACTGATAAGAGAGTGCTTGGACTCATCTTCAAAACTAGATAGTGCTATATTTAAAGAATGTGGTGAGTTAAAGCTTGGAACTTTCCATAGTTGTCATAATACTTGAGAGTAACTGTTAAGGAAACAAGATGGTATCTAGTACCTCACCCTTTTTGTCCATGATCTACACAGACACTTGGGAAATGGAACATTCTTTTTTTATTCCTTTGAGTCCGTTAGTTCTATGAACTTTGATGGAAGGTTATTGGAGCAAAGGCCATGGATTAAAGGTGGAATATAAAACTCTGTACTTAATTCTGTGTTCATGAGAGAGAGAGAGAGAGAGAGAGAGATCCAAATATAGAAATAAAACAGAGTCAAAAAGATTTTTAATCAGAGTAGGTCTCTAACATGTAATCAACAAATACACCACAGTTTCTAGTACTCAGCTGTCAATTCAAAATAATAAGCTCTTATCTAATCCTATACCTCTTCACACATTCACTTCAGCAACCCCTTTATTATCATTATTTTTGCCTGGCTAATAAAACAAGTTTGGGCTGTTCATGTACTGCATTATGCACTTATTTTGCAGAAAGTGAAACCAGGTCAAAGAAGGCTAGCAGACCAGGCTGTGAGCAGTCAGCCCAGCCTCCGCCATTTTTAATAGCAGTTTTCATATGACTGCTCATGATATATTAAAAGTGTACAGGCCTCTGGAGTTTAAAATGGCTACAGCACTGCCAACCAGAGAGCCCCTGTCGTTGCCAGATCCTGCCCTGGAGAACCAGGCATGTAAGGAATGCCGCATCAGAATGCAGAGGTATTGTGATGCGACTGGTCTTGCTGTCCACCCCAGCTCCGGAAGGCCCAGAGCAATAAAGGTCTTGCTGAGTCACCCCCACTTAGCACATTCCTGTCCCTCCTCCTGTGATGAGATCCCTGTCCATGATCGAGGAGTTAATCAAAGGGCATTCATAAGCATGTACAGTCGTTCCTGGCACATTGTATCCCCTCCCTAAAAACACTTAACCTAGCTCCGGTACTTCTTCAGGAAAACTGTCCCTTTTGTGCAGCACTGGGCCGAGTTTTGCATCTACTTTCACACACCCTGACAGCCATCAATCAAAGTACTTGAATCCTTTGTTACACCCAGGAACTGACCATTAGACTCTTTGTCCTAACTGCCAGGAGAACTCTCCTCCACCTCAGGGCACATTTTACCTATAAAGGTAGGCCCTGCCCTCATTCAAATCATGCAAGCTTCCCTTAGGGTCACCCCCCCCCTAAGTCTCTCTTCATTCATGCTTGTTCACTTTCCTGGATCCACAAGCGCTGTTCCACATCTCTCTCTCTGGGCTGACGGTGTGGGACGTTTGAAGCTTCTCTCTGGACCCCTTCTCCAGGATAGGTAGGTATAATTACTCCCTCTTGCTCTATTCCCACGCCTCTAACTATATTTCCTAGGTCTCTCTCTCTCTCTCTCTCTCTCTCTCTCTCTCTCTCTCTCTCTCTCTCTCTCTCTCTCTGTGCACGTGCATGATTATTTTCCCCCAGTAATTGATGTGTATGTGCATAAAGTTCTGTTCTTTAATAAAAGTTATTAATTGATTTGAAGCACCAGACTCGCTTGGCTTATTGGGATTGGGATCCCATAGACAAAGGTGATTCGATTCCAGTTACCGCCTCTCGTATAGCCGTCTTCCTTGCCAGCTAATTCCCCCCCCCCCCATAAATCATATTTTTATGCAAAGAGCCCACTTCAGGTAACAAGGCAGGACAATAGCAAATAGGGCAAAGCAATACAAGGGATCTAAAGCTGAAGTTAGAAGTTGGTTCAGGAAGTCTAAAGAGATCTAAACTGAGAAACAAGCTATAGGAAATTAGGGGTCTGTGTCAGAAAGGAATGGAATGGATGAGATTCTGGGGAGCTGAGGATCTAGATTAGAGCTAGGAGCAGGAAAACGGAAATACATGACAGAAGTCAGAAGCAAATAAATGTTTTCACCAATATCACAAACTAGTTTGCAATTAAATCTATAATCAGAATGTAAAGCATCCATGGCTATAATATACATCAAATATGTCTTCTCTGGTCTGTCTCATATTAAGAACAGCGTGACATAAAGAATATGAGAGGTGTTTTGTAGTATCACCTGTAGTATCACCTGTCAAAACAGTCAAAGGCATATCTCCTAGAATGGCTTATAAAGAGGAATACTATGTTCTAAAATATGGGAGGAAGACTTTAATCAGTAGATAGCTGGTATGATGTAGCAGCTAGAGTGACAGATCAGAACCTGGGAGACTGAGGTTCGATTTCCCTGTTCCACCACGGAAGTTTGCTGAGCGATCTTGAGCCAGTCACACATTCTCAGCATAGCCTACCTCAGAAAGGTTGTTAGGAAAAATGGAGGAGAGGAGAATGATGTAAGCCATTTTGGGTTCTCACTGGGAGAAAGGCAGGGTATAAATGAAGTAAACTTTTCAAAAAATCACATGTTGTGGGAAGCTCTGATGGACAGCCTCTAGTTCCACCCTTCAGGCCTCACAGCAAATCCCAGCCTACAGGGAGAATATGTATTATCAGCAACAGCGAATGAGGTGGAACCTCTGAGAGAAAGTTAGGAGGAAGGAAAGGTGTTTTTTTGCCTCAGTTAGTGCTTGGGGAAGTAATGGAGAAACAGGGAAAGTACCAGGAGATTAGTTAGGTGTTAAGCTTTGCCCACTGATGTACAGGAGCTCAGATATCTTCAGTTAGAGTCATAGGGCTCAGAGGCCAGATGAAGAGGTAGGAATAGAACAGGTATCCTGTGATACCTTCGGAAGTCATGGGTTAGTGACTTGTGAGGGGGTTGAGGAAACTAATCATTCTATCTCTCTGTTTCTAGCAGAAACAGCCTGCCATTTCAAAAAAACTGGGGTATGTGAGAAATTGTAACTGTTCTGAATCAGAGTTCTGCTATCCCCTACTGTAAATAATTATAACTTGTACTGCTTGCTTTAGCCACCAACCCTATAAGCACCGAGACCTTCAAAGGAAGAGAAAATAAACGTATTCCTTTTGTTGTGCAGCAAAGGTGTTGGTGTGAATTGCTCTGGGAAAGGGGAAACAGCAGAAATTACCTCAGGTTCCTATTCTACCTGCTCAACATGTAACCCAGCTCAGTTATTTCTTAACATTTCTTCACTGACCACTTGCAACTCAGGCCATAACAAAACCACTTTGGTCACTGCTACTGTGGGTAAGTGTGGAAGGACCAAGAAAGCACGTGGCCCCCACAGAAGTGCAAGAAAAGACACTGACATTAAAAGGTCCATGCTGATTCTTCATTCCCAAACTGAAAGCTAACAGAATCAGAGCAAGTTAGCAACTTTGTTGCTCTTTGCTACTTTCCAACCAAAGAGGAAGGCAGTAAATGCCTTCAGATTTCCTGAAAATCACTTAAACATGGACTACAAAACCTTCAGAACTAAGGTGAACAATCTAACACAAGATTTGAGCAACTACTGTCTTTCAAGTATCAGTCATTTTGCTAATGTTTGTGTTATTTGAAGAGAAAGCATAATTTTGCTAACTTATTATCATGAATTATTTGAGTCAAGTGTAAGATTTTTTCTCTGATAATCCCAAATCTTTTACATAAAAAAAAATTAAAATCTCTGTTAGCTTCTAGGGACTATTTATTTAGTCTAGTCTGTTAATCATCATTCTTCAGCCATGATTTTCTTTATGTAGTTTATTATTGTACTGGAACAGATGTTGCTGGCTTGGCATACTACAAATGAAGAATCCCAGAATGAATTATATGGCAAATTCTTACCTAAGACACATTTATAGTCCATATGCTTTCTGCTTCATTCTTGACATTTATGGTAAATAATTGTCTCTTGAAAAGGAGTAGTCACGTAAATATTTGTGCTTTTTTTCTAGGAAAAAAAGTTTTTCTTGGGAATAGAGACGGGCATGAAACGAACCATGGAACAAAATTCTGGATGCAACTGCCGGTTTGTTTGTAGAGAAACATGCGTTCTGTGGGACTGCGTTTTTATGGAACAAACGACTTTTTCCAACCATTCCGTGACCAGTTCAGAGTTTCACAGACCCCGTGCCAGTTTCAGCCCATCTGCTGAACCCAGTCCAGGGTCTGTGAAACTGACAGCCCCTTTCTCCTGCCGCTCTAGCAGCAGGAGAAAGAGGCTGTCGGTTTCACAGACCCCGTGCTGGAACTGGTGCGGGGTCTGTGAAACTGACAGCCTCTTTCTCCTGCTGCCTGGGCTGTCAGTTTTACAGATTCCACACTGGCTCCAGCGTGGGGTCTGTGAAACTGACAACCCGGGCAGCAAGAAAAGAGGTTGTCAGTTTCACAGACCCTGCGGCTGAACCCAGTGCGGGGGCTGTGAAACTGACAGCCCCTTTCTCCTGCTGCTCTGGCTGTCTGTTTCAAACGCCCTGCACCGGCTTCAGCAGCCGTTGCAGAGCAGATAAAATGCCACAAACCACGAACCAATTCATGAACTGGGAAAAGTTCGGAAGTTCATGGTTCATGATTTTTGGAATGCTACAAACCACGAATCACATGGTTCATTTTTTTTTTGGTTCGTGCCCATGTCTACTTGGGAATATATGTTGCAAAAAAAATTGAAAGGAAAAATTAATAGGTTTGTACTGGTATCCAAAGATGGGTTACACCTTTCTAAGTCAATGGGCTTAGAAAGATATAACTCTGCTTAGGCTGGTACTAGCAGTTTGTCAGTATGCTGATCTTCCTTGCTTGGCATTTCTTTTTACACACTGTTTGATATTTCTTTACTGTTCCAAGTAGGGATGCCAGGTTCCCCAACCTCCCGCATGGGAGGTTGTAGGCCCGGCACCTACTCTTTGTTGTCCCTCTCACATGCACTTCTGGGAAGTGACATCATTGTGCAGGCCATGCGCTGTCCTGGGAGCGCTCCCACACTCCATAGGGGCCAATTTGGCCCGAATCAGGCTGCTGAGGCACTTGAGAGCACTACTGAACTCTGCAGCAGCCAGATGTGGCCTGAATCCGGCCAGATTTGGACCCAAATTGGGCTGCTGAGGAGCATAGGAGTGCTACTGTGCTCTGTAGTGGTACAAATCAGGCCTGATTCAGGCCAATTTGGCTCAAATCTGGCTGGATTTGGGCCCGAATTGGGTGGCTGCAGGACTTGTGAGTATGCCACGCCATCTAGGAGCATGCCCCAGGAGGTGTATTCCTCCTCGCCAGCCAGGTAAGTGGGGGTGGAGGGTGGGAGTGGGGAATCCCCTGCCCCCAGTGGGGGACTGGCTACTCTAGTTCCAAGGTCTCCTAAATTCTATTTAAAGCTGTCCTTTTTCATGCCCACTACACAAACAAGCTTAAGTTTGGGAATAGGAAAGTCTAGTACTGATAAGCCACTAATGATACTTGTGTTTTGCCAAATCCATTATGAGCTGGGCTTCAAATTTAGTAAGGGTTTGGATTCATAACAGACAGCAGAAAATTCCTAACTTTATCATTCCAATCTGCACCCCCCACACTATTAGAAGGCTCAATGTCATCACCAGATTTAAGAAAGATGGTGAATCCTTTTTGGTTTATCACACACACATTTTGCTACTGAATATGAAGAATTTGAAGAAAATGTTGTTGCTTTAAACCAGATACTGGATAAAATGTGGGATCCCAGCAAAATGAGAAATATTTGTGATTCTTATTTTTAGTGACTCCATTTTGCCAATTATTTTGATCAATTATTCTATGAAGATTCACAAACATACGAAAACTGGGCTCCCTCTGTGGCCCATACATCCACTTGAGTGAATGGGCTCCACCTCAGAATAGCTGCAGAGAGATGTTTATAAACACAGGGGCCTTACAGACACCCTCATGCTGAGCTTGCTTTGCAGGGGTCAGAGAGAAGCAGCCCATGGTTCCACTTTTAAAAAACAAACTATTCAGGTGAGCGATAATGAAAGGCTTGTGTGGGTGTTAAAGCATCATTATTAGAAATTGCTTCAGCAAGAGCCAGAGTGACCTTAACATCCACCCACCTCAGTTAAGAGCATAGTTTGTCTGAAACAAGATTTGCTCCCACAGAGAGACCTTAAACAATAAACAATTGCTGGAGAAGCTACATTACTAACTCTGGTATGACTGTGGGAAGTTACATAATTTCTCATTGTTCCTACCGTATGGATTTCACACAGAGTTTCATAAACATTTGTCACAGCCCTTTTTATCCACAAGAAGGCCAGAGTGGGGAGCCAGAACAAAACACATGACTGGGGTGGGGGGAATCCTCAACTCTCAGGTTTGGGAGCTGAGCCACTGCCAGTCTCTCTTAAGTAACTCACAGCTGGGAGACCATGGAACAAAGTCTCCAGCCTTACCAAGTGTTAATCAAGAATTCAGTCCTGCAAAGCAAGATGCCTCCAGCTTTGAGTTCCACAAAAACAATTTGGTATCTGTAGCCAAATAGGCCAAAGAACTGGATTTAGAGCACAAAACCCAAATAATATTACAGAAATATAAATAATAGTTTATTAAGAAATGTGCAAAAAATTACAAATACAGAAACTGCAAAACAGGAAAGAAAATAATAAAACTAAATAACTAGCCTAAGGTACTGTAAAGGCTTTGGACCTCTGACACAGATGTTACATTGTTGGGCTAGAAGCATAAAAGTCCAACAAGAACTCCAAAATCCAAAACCCAGAGACAAGAGTCTTGGATTGACACCTAACCTGATAGCCAAGTCCAGAATGCAGAATGGCATGTAAACTACAGGTATAACACTAGCAGCCAACAACAGCATAGACTAGAATGAAGATTCTTGCTTTATGCCAGGCTGTCAGTAGCATGGCCTGATCCTGCTTCACCAATCAATGAATGTTGCTAGGACATGTGACTATGGCCATTTCTACACTACTCATCTTCATCCAGAACGCTGCAGAACATCACGAAAAAAAGGCGGAAGATAGCGTCTTCTTGCACGAGTTTTGCGCGATGTTGTGCAAAACTCGCGCAAGAAGACGCTATCTTCCACGTTTTTTTCCTGACGTTCCGCAGCATCCCGGGTGCAGGTGACCATGTTCCTCTGCAGCTGAAGTGTATTCACACTCTCAGCAACTGATCTTCACCCAGGTTTCCTTGAACTAACAAGAAGAAATTTGAGTATAAAACTCCCTCCTGGTCTCTGGTCTTGAAGATCTCCCATCCCATGATCTAATGTGCCTCAGTTCCATCTCTATAAACTGCAGAATCACAGTGACTTTAATTTTCTAGAGATAGTCATTCTATAGCCTAATCAGGCTCAAAAAACTGAATAAAAAATTTGAAAAAACCAAGAAATGGACTAAGAGAGACCAGTTTCTTGATACCATTTGCCTTTGAGGTTAAGAAGGGCTAAGGAAGGAGCCTATCTTTTTGCTGGTAATCATGCTAACATTTGGATCCTGTATGTTTAGTTAGCACCAGAAACTTTCCATTCAACTAACCAGAATAAGATCATACAACAATAACCAATATCCTTCTCCTGAATTGGAAGCTCTGAAGAATTTTGTAGCAGAAAGAACATCCATCCCATCATGATGTCATGTGGAATCCTCCATCAACTGTGGCACTACCACAAACGTTTCCAACAGACCATAATCAGGGACACTATTCCACAATGACAGTACTGAGAACTGCTGATTGAGATGAGATTTCTAGACTCATGCCTTGCTATGCAGATGGTGATTGTGAAGAGAAAATAGGGTGTAGTGGTTAGAGTGTCAGACTAAGATCTTCGATACCCGGGTTCAAATATTAACTCTGCCATGCAACTTTTTGGGTGAACTTGTGCCAGTCGCATACTCTCAGCCCAACCTTCCTCATATGGTTACTGTGAGGATAAAATAAGAGAGAAAACTATGTAAGCCACCTTGGGTTCCCATTGTGGAGAGAGATGGAGTATAAATGAAGTAAATAAAAAATATACAAATTAATATTGGAAAAGACAATATTTCTAAATATACGGCTCTCTAGGCTTATAGATACTTCTTTAATTCATTTATTTATCAAAGACTGAAGAAAAATTAGAAACAAAGCTGCCAATGTCCTTTTTTTCTTTTAAAATTTAATTTGCCTCTAAATTGAAAAAGGTCCTCTGTTTCTGGGTCTGATTTATTAACTAATCAAATGGCAATTATTTACTTCTATATTCCACAGAGAGGAGTTAAAATTGTTCTCAGTCTCAACCTTATTTTCATGTCTTCATATTTAATCATCATTTAAGAAGGTTCTGTTGAGTACCTGAGTCAGTGGAAACTCTTCCCACATTTGCATTTACAGATAGTTTGGCAAATTCAGGGGAAATATAATTTTCTATTGGCATTTCATAATGGATAGAATATAAGATCTTTTTTCTGTAGGAAGAGAAGTTCATCCCTTTCCATTCCTGAATGAACTGGGAAGAGGCTTCTTTTCATTCCAGTCACTGTGATCAGCCTACACTGTTGGCAGAAACATTTCACCTTCAGTACATTAGCAAGCAAGGACAGAAACATAATGCCATTTCCAAAAGTCCTCTTAGTCCAACATTTCTCTTTTTTAAAATTCAAGTTCTTTTCTAAATTAAGGGCTCGAATAGGTGAGACAAAAATTACATATCTCATTCCGCTGACAACGTTCAAACTGCAAGCTGGTGTGTATCAACTTGCCTCAATAGCCAGAGAAGGGAGATGATGTTCAGCTATTCAAAACCAGTCCCCTGGTTTTTTTATTAGATTATTCAATGGAAAATGTGTTTTTAAAGGAAATGTCTTTTCTCCTTTAAAATTCTAATAGCAGACTGTGTTGCTCAGTTTTAACAGTGAAATGGAGTGGATATTAAGGTGTTAACCCAGCTACAGGAGACTGCAATTTGCATTTGATAGACTGAATAGACAGTTCAAATTGTTGGCATAGGACCCCACCGATACCCAGCTTTCATGGGTTCAGTGTAGGAAAGGAAGGCAGATTTGCTTTCATACATTTCTTCTTTCATTGGAATTTAGAGCCAACCCATGGTATTGTTTCTCCCCGTCCAGACCAAACATCTGTTCCATACACGATAGCACAAAGATCTTTGTGCGTAATCATGTACATTAATTTTATTACTATATGCAGAATGAAGTCCTAATCAATGCTATGATTAAAAGAGGAGTTATAGAACAGAACTTTTTAATCCCCTCCTCCCCAAAGATGCATGGAACACCCTGACATCTAGGATTGCCAGTTTACCCCTGGTAACAGGAGACCTGCCACCCACGATTTTGTTACCTGGTGCTGCTCAGTTGGGCAGTGAGAGAAATTCCCTAAGGAAATGAGGGAGCTCAAGTAGCATCCCCAACATGATAATGTTGCTTCTGGCATGACCTTTAAGTGACATTATTATGCTGGGTGATGTTCTAGCATTCACCCCAAACTGGGGATGCTGATCAAGTAAGTCCCCACCTCTCCCATTTCCCACTTGTTTCCGAGATGCTAGAGAACTCAAGAAAATGGAGGAATGTTTTCATGCCCTGGACAACCAACTGATGGTTGTTATAAAGAGATATTTTTATTCCTTGCAGTTATATTCCACTTTTCTACCTCGGCTTTGAGTAACTTTAGGCAGCCTACAAAGAATTCTTAGATCTCTTATCCAAATACTGACCAGATCTATGCCTGCTTAGCAAGGATGAAAAGGCCATGAAGACTATACTAGTGTGGGATCTTTATACAGATGTGTCAAAAACTTTTTTGAATAAACGTATGCACTTATGCTTTTATCCAAGATAATGATACTTTCTGCAACTTAAAAGAAACAGAAGTTTACTCAGTACTTTATGGAATGTATTATTTGTACCTTCCTCACAAGAGATCATTCCTCACTGAGTGATTTTCATTCAATCTTCTGTCTCAGAATTTTCCATATTAAGGTGCAATCCATGTACTTGAAGAACATTATTGTAATTACCATGGATATATAACTATATTTTCATATTTATTGCCAATTCTGGTTTATATGATATAAAATAATCTATATTTATGACTTCCATTTTAGAGATAGGTAAAAATGGGGGAAAATAAAATGTATACAATATTTGCAAGTTTGTTGAAAGTATGGAAATGAGTCCATCCACAGATGATCTTATTAGGATACTCATATTTTGTTTCCATTCCATAAAATACCAAAGAATATATGAAAATGATGTTCTATAGGTAAAAATATCAGGAGATGAGCTGATGCTCAGTTGGAAGCTGTTTACTAAGTAGAATCTAATAGAACAGAACATTAAAACATGACTACTTCATTAAAAAAACATAGAAACAAACCAGGATCCACAGGAAATTACTCATTCTGTCTAATCACATCAGATTTTGATTTCATTTACCCAGGTTCACAAGATGCTAGGGGAAAATATAATTTGAAAATGAAATGACTTTCTAAAACACTGATTTTGCATTGATGTGTTCAGCACTGGAAATTTTGTTTTAATAAAAGCAGTCATGGGTTTGGATCCTGCAGAAAATTCCCATGAATGGTAGGGGGACAGTTTTCAATGATTCTCCCCTTGCACTAGGTAGATTCAGGTAGGTAACTGTGTTGGTTTGCAGTAGAACAGCAGGATTTGAGTCCGGGAGTGCCTTAGAGATCAACATGATTTATTTACTTACTTACTTGCTTTGGATACTTCTATGCCACTTCTTCAGAGTCCTGTTTGAAGTGGGTTACATTTAAAATGACATCACAATATTAAAAACAAAAATAAAGTAAAGTAGGAACCAGGCAAACCTCAAAGGGAGGGCATTTCAAAAGTGAGGCTCCACTACAGAAAATTCCCTGTCTCCAGTTGCCACCCATTTTGCCTCTGAAGGCAGGGGCAAAGAGAGCCGAGCTTGAGAGGTGGGTCACAACCAGCAGCTGGATAGGATAGAAGGAGATGGTCCTTCAGGTGCCCTGGCCCAAAGCCATTCAAGGCCTTAAAGGTAAGAACCAGCACTTTGAATTTTGCCTGGAAACTGATGGGTAACCAGTGCAGATTTTTCAGCCTCAGGTGTAATACACCTGTACCCTGTAATCAACTCCAAACAGTAGACCATTTTTGGACCAGTGTAAATTTCCATACTATTTTCAAAGGCAGTCCAATATAGAGCTCATTACAGGAATTTAACGTGAATGAAAACAGAGCATGGATCAGTGGCTAGACCATGCTTATCATGGAACGGCTGTAGAACTGAAAAAAGATGCTACATGACGTAGAGGAGACCTGACTTCCAACCATAGGCTAGGATCAATCTAATAGCATCTCCAAGCTACAAACCTGCTTCTTCAGGGAGAATGCAACCCCCTTCAGGACAGGTTGGATTTGCAGTCCCCAAGCAACTTCTCCACTGACCAACAGCACCTCAGTCTTGAGTGGACTGATCTGTAGTTTATTGGTCATTCATCCCATTACCTCCTCCAGGCATTTATTCAGGACTTCCACAAACCCACCTGGCATAGCTGTTAAGGAGAAATAGAACTGGGCATCATCTACATACTGATGACAACTCAGTCCGAATTCCCAGATGGCCTCTCCCAGCGGTTTCATATGAATGTTAAATAGCATGGAGAACAACATGGAACATTATGGGACCCCATAACATAAATGCCAATGGGCCAAGCAGTCCCCCAGCACTACCTTCTGTAATTGGTTGATCAAGTAACAGCAGAATCACCAAAGCATGATACCTCCTAATCTCAGCACAGCCAGCCTTTCCAGAAGAATACCCTGGTCAATAGTATCAACAGCTGCCGACAGATCCAGGATAATCAACTCTCCCTATAAAGTCATAAGTCAGGGTGTCCAAGTCTGCTTCCCTCCTAAATTCATATTGAAATGCGTGGGGCGTGGAGGGGGGAATCCTTCCATCTAGTAACTGATCTACAACCACCATACAATAGATACATAAACACACTCCTTGTGGCCTCCACATTGGTTCAGTGCTTGTGAATGAAATGTAGTATTTGCTTAAGAGTAAGTTATGTTTATTTCCAGTTACCTTAGAAGCACCCTGATCTGGATAGTCCAAGTGAGCCTGATCTCATCAGATCTCAGAAGCTACACAGGGTTGGCTTTGGCTGGTAATTGGATGGGAGACCTCCACCGAAGACCAGGGTTGCAGAGGCAGGCAATGGCAAACCACCTCTGTTAGTCTCTTGCCATGAATACCTTGCCAGAGGTAAGTCAGCTATGACTTGAGGTCACTCCCCCTCCCATCGAAGAAGCACAGGGTACAAGCACCATTTCCCTGGTCTTGTTATAAATTTGTAACCCCAAACACCTGCATAATCGTATTCTATATAATGTGAGCATTAGCCATGCCATCAGAGTTGGTTGGGGCTGACAGGGACATGTGGCGGGGGGGGGGGTGCTGAGAAGCCTCAGATTAGGGGCCTCCTCCAATTCAGGAGGAGTTAACAGCACTCTAGGTCTTCAGCCTCTCTCTCTCTGTCTCCTGCCTTCCCATGTAGCCAGTTAGCAGTCAGGATAGATCACATGTCCTCCCTAGTTTGAGTCTCTGGTCCACATATCTCCCTGGAGAATGCCTGTCCCTTCTTCTCCCTACATTCATGAAGGTTGCCCCACCCTCTCAGGTTAATGGGCCAGAGATACTGTCAATCAGATGTGACTAGGCCAGCCTAGTCCTCCATACCCCCTTAAATGGCTGTTCCACTGCCCCCCAGCCAGCTAAGGCTCAGGGCTGTGCCAGTGGCTGTTCTTCTCTTTCCCAGCCCTGCTGGATCATGCATGCCTCTGGCTTCTTCAGCAAGCCTGGCTTTGAAGGGCCTACTGCATGGAAGGTGGACAGCCCTATTGTATCAGCCAGCCAGCAGGGATGGGGTTGATTTCTGATGTATGCAGGCCATTGCCAGGTGGGCTTCTCCAGCTTGCCTGCTCCCCTATTAGAAATAGTTATATCGAATTTAGTAATAGAGTTATCCAGTCAGAGGTGTTTTCCTCAACATGCAGTAATTAATCTTCAGGCAACTAAATTGTAGAAAAATAGAATTTACAGTTTATTGAGATAGATTCCATTCACAGCAATATTTTGTAGAAGAAAGAAAACATCCTAGTCTGAAATATTACTTCTTCTATACCACGGCCGACTAGTTCAGTATCGAGGCTGCATGCAGGTGTGTGGATAAGGCCTTCATGGTAGAAGCTCTGAAAAATACATTTTCCCCTTGGAGAGAGCAAAGAAGATTCAGGATGCATTCCCACTTTAGACAAAGAGAAGCAGCTTACTTATCAAGTGAAAGACACATAAAGACATGCAGAGAGAGAGAGACATGCAGCACCCCCCAATGTCGAAGGCATGCTGAGTCACCTATCTCAACATCTCCTTCACCTCTGGTAAGTACAGGGGGCTAGGGCTACCCCTAGACACCTACATAAAATCTCATGAGTGGAGAATGGCTAAATATCACAATCTGGGATGTATGATGTAAATGTTACCGTTTGCTAACTTTCTTGTTGAATTTTTCCCATTAAAAATGTATCCATTTCTTAGTTATTTGTGTATAAATTTCATATTCATAGTATGTTCTCGGTTTGGGCCTATTTCGCTCCCTCTGGCTGTACTGCACAGCCAAGAAACAGACAGGCAATCTCTGGCATGCTCCTGTTCAAAATGAATGATGCTGTGAATATGACACTCATATCAAACTTTGTTCAGCTTTGAGCACCAGACACAAGCAGATCCCTGCATCAGTTCATTTCAGCTCTGAATAACTTGAACGTCTGCTGACCAGGTTTCCATTGGTTTTTTCCCCTAAAATTGTGCTCATCCAAACAGATTGGCAGGCTTTAGACATTGCTAAGGACTACTTAGATAAACACCAAATGGTAGGATTTTTTTTAGAAAAAACATAGCATTTATTTATAACTGATTTATATGGTTGTTGACTGATTAAACTGCCTAAACAATGGCCTGCTAAGCAGATCAGTGGCATAGCAAGGAAATGGGGGTGGGTGGGGGTGGGAGAGTAGATCTCAGTCGGAGTCTGTGCATGTGAAAACATCTCTTATACTGTACTGCCCCGTTAGGAAGGAATACAGTTACACTTCCAGGAACCAATCAACAAACAGATTTATTTATTTACTTACTATATTTTTAGTCTGCCTTTCTCACTGAGACTCAAAACAGATTAACCTGATACAATCAATATGATGAGACATTTAATAAGCAATGTACTGGGACTAGGATTACAGAAATTTGAATAAGCATAGCATATTAAAAATGATACAGAGAGCAGATATAATGTAGAAAAAATATGTTAAAGGAACAGAAATCAATGCAGGGACAACAGAGTAATACATATATCAAACAGATAATACATCCTATACACAGATAATACATCCTATACATAGTCCACAGACCCTTTCCCTTTAAATACCATTCTTGAACCATTTGATTGTAGTACAGCCCTATTACCTTTATAGAAAAGCCCTCCTGGACAACTTCATTTTACATAGTTTGTGGAATAACAGAAATATGGGAGCCCTTCTGACCTCCTCAGGTAGGCCATTCCACAAGGTGGGGACCACAACAGAGAACACTCGAGTACAGGTAGTTCTGGATCTTGCCCATTTGCAAGGTGGCTCCTGCAGAAGGCCCTCAATAGATGAGTGAAGCTGTCATGGTGGAACATAAAAGGAGAGGCAGTTGGGCAAATACAAGGGTCCAAGGCCTTGGAGGGCTTTGTATGTAATAGGTAGTACCTTTAACTGAACCTGGTAACTGATGGGCAGCCAATGGAGCAACTGTAGAATGAGTGCCTAGCTCTGATAATAACTAAGCTGCAGCATTCTGTACCAATTAAAATCTCCAAGCTGACTTCAAGGGAAGACTTCTGTAGAGTGTATGAACAGCCTGCTGAAAAATCAGCTCCCTATTTGCCTCTGGGGAACAGGACATGAACCAAATCGGCCAGTGTTTAAGCATTCCTTCTTAAATTCAACAAACTAACTACCTTTACCTCCATCAGCAGTGGTCTCATTGTAAAGGTCCTAAATCTTGATCACCCATGTAGACCAAGCTACCACAAGCTATAGGTATTTTGCACGCAGCAGGCATGGCTTACGGTTCTCATTTATGTACCTCTTTTGGACTTTATAAGTTAGCTTGGAGATGTGGCTCGGAACAGTTTTGTTTGTTTTCATTTGGGGTGGCATAATCATAAAGCAAAAGAGATGAAGGTTAAGGACTGATATTCAAAAGAGGCAGATAGGGATTTAATATAGAAATAGATGCTCTTCAAAGCACACACAAATGCTACAGATTTTCCTTTTTCTTATAAGGACTCTTGAATTACAAAGCACAAAAGAGAAAGGGAATTCTGGGACAGATGCAGCATATTCAAAACTTCAACAAGGGCAGAATGATTAAGGGCCCCAGTTTTAAAGAACATCAAAACACTGAGTTTAAACAGCAGATGAAGTTAGGCAGCTGCATTTATCTCTTGACAGGATTCTTTGAGCACTTTTGATTTGAGGTGGATGATAAATATTATTAGTGTTTCTTTCCTATATTGGATTATATGCTGTATTGAAGACATAGGAAAACAAATTTGGAATGGTTTTAATGCCAAAGAAAGCAGTAACTGCCAAGTAAAAAGTGCTCCACTTTTCAAATACTGCAGGAATAGCCAGGTTTTACATGCAGCTGCTACTCTTTTAGAAAACAGGCTAAAAGCCTAGGTCTAATTGTCTTGCAGCAATCAGTAGCATTTGTCTAGCATAAGCAAAAATAAAACATATTAACTCTAATCCAGTGACTGGATTGCTGGTACTCCACCATCCGGAAGCAAAGGTCCATACATGGCTTCATCCCATCTTCATGCTGTGAAGTTACAAAATTCTCCATATCCAACATGATTTGTGCATGAGACTGAGACTGTATACCTACTGCTATACTTGTATAGGGAGGTAAGACGGCAAGGTATAGCCTGATATTGTTAGATCTTGGAAGCTAAGCAGGGTCGGCACTTGGATGGACGACCACCACAGAAGACTCTGCAGAGGAATGCAATGGCAAACCACCTCTGCTTCTCACTTTCCTTGACAGCCCCTTGCTGGGGTCACCATAAGTCCATTGTGACTTGATGGCATATCCACACACATATTTGTAGTAAAAATCCATGCTATCGCCTTCCTCCTGACTGTAAAAGAGGTGTACAGTCTGTCTTCCAGAGGACAAAGAATAATAATAGATGTCTGTCTATGCAGGCAACTTGCACAAACAAGCATGATTGCCTATATCTGCAGTTAGATGTGATATCTCACTAGTTCAAACCCCTTTCATGCTAAAGGACAGAGACTCCTTTATAAGGAAAGTGGGGGTCAGTTCCTGGAGTATCTTATCATTGTTTTCATGGATGGGTGCATCCCTGTTCAGTCCTTAGAAGCATGGCCCGGTCTTCCCTGTAGTTCTTAACAGTTTAGATATCTGAGCTAGGACAGGACGTTTGTTAAAATGCTGTTTCGAGCTTCTTTTATTTTCAGTATGCCTGGACTTGCATCCTGATGTGCTTAAATCAGTTGTCTTTCTTTTGACCCGAACAAACAAGAATCTTATGCATATTCACTTTTCAACTGAGCAGAAATAATGAGTCGGATCCAGTGACTCCCCTCTGTTAAGTGGAGAGGCTGGCTTCTGTCAGAGTAAAGCGTCCTTCATTAGAGGAAGGCCTGTTACTTAGTGAATGTCACAGAAGAGAAGGTTGTGTGACACTTTTTGAAATGTCTCTTAATGACCCAACTACAAGCGCTAGGGATGTCAGGTTCCCCAGGGTCCAAACTGGAGGACAGGCACTGGTGAGGGAGAGCACACTAGTGTCTTCCTACCTAAAGAAGACACAAAAACACTGGACAATACATTTAGGGCTGATTTTTACTAACCCAGTACCTGATGCAACCTATCACTTCCATGTCATTCCAGAGTTCGCGGAAGTGCGCCTCACCCCTCACCAGCCTGTTGCCAATCCTTCCCCTCACTGGGCAGGTGAGAGACAGTGTAGAGGTGATGGGGGGCAAAGGCTGGGGATGAGGAATCCCCAGTTCCCACAGGGAACTAGTAACCCTAACAAGAGCAATGACATTTTAAATATGTGGCCATTAAAAAAATGACTAGCAATTTTGAGGTGTTCATTTGTGAATGGCTATCTTAAGACAACCTGTGTTCCAGATGCTTCAAACACCCACTTTTGTAAAATCTAGACTTTCTAGTACGTGCATGAAGGGATGTCTCAACAGGAAGATAACCAAAACACAATATTGAATAAGAAAAATGTAGTGCGTGTTGCTGTCCTTGCTTGTGTAGCTGAGGAGAAAGCCTAGAGTACATAGTTCATGGTAAAGATGACTGGATAACTGAAGAACATTCTCATCCTTTCAAGACTTTAATCAGAAAATGAGAAGGTTTTTTTTTTTTTTTTTACTGTGAGGGAATTAAAATATTTTCTCCTGCAAGAGTGACAACTTTCAAATGATGCTTCTCTGTAAAAGAGCCAAATAGCCCAGTTTCATTACATTAAGCTTATTACATTCCAATTTACATTTCAATTTCCATCTCAGTTTTACTTAGTCACATTCTGGATTTTCAGTTCTGAACTTGAAACTTTAAAACACTCTTTGTTTTCATTCCTCTTTTCTTATTTTTATTATTTCTAGAGAGTTTAACAAATAGAAATCAGAAGACCTTTGGCTAAGATAGAGAAGATCACGCTCACAAGACGAGGGAAATAGAGGGGTAAAGCAGAGAAGGGCGTTTGACAGAGACGTAATGGAGATGTGAGTTTTCAGCATTTGAATCTAGCTGGGGCCATCACTAAAATTATTGAACCATAATTCTGATCCTGGGTCTGGTATAGGCTCAGAAAGTAGAGAGAAGGAGCTGATCTCATTCACATTTCCTGTAATTACATTAATGCTTGTGCTAATATTAACAGTAACTCAATTAAAGTTGTGCTTTAAACCCACTAAATCTAAAATGTACATATATTTTTAACCTATGTTAAAAAATCAGAATCAGATTTTTTTAAAATAAGACCTTCATCCATTTCTTACATTCAAATCAGGTTGGCATTTTGAAATCACAAAATTTAGGGTTGCCAGATCCCCTTATCCTACCAGCAAAGGGGGGGGGGGCGTAACCCAGCATTTATCTTTCAGAGCTCCTCATGATGCATGCACAAAGCATGTGTGCACTTCCAGTGCTGCATGATTATGCCACTTCCAGGAGTGACATCATTGTGCAGGCTGTGGGACTGCTCCCATTTGGGGCCCAAATTGGCCCAGTGTGCAGCTCCTGACCACTCCTGCAGCCAGCGCAATGACATCACTCCTGGAACTGATGTTGATGCGCAGTACCAGGAGTGCACCCTGGGAGGCCAGTTCCCCCTCCTTTCCCGCCCATGATCCAAGTGAGAGATGATGGGGAGGTGAAGGGTGGAGGTGAGGGATCCCCCAGTCCCACTGGGAGATTGGCATCCTAGAATAGATATACAGGCTGAATACACACCACGCTGGGTATTACGCTATCTGTACACCATATTAGTCAATAAATGGTTACTACTAGAGATGGGCACGAACAGAAAAAAACACACGAACATGATGTTCGTTGTTAATTGCCATCCACAAACAGGGACTCACGAACAACCATGAACATCCACAAACATCCATGAACAACCACGAACAACCAAGATCCCTACTGCACCACTCCCAGAAACCTGACCTGAGCAGGCACTAGGAAAGGTACCAATAGTAAATAATAGCTTGGGCCCAGAGCCCTGGCAGCAGCCCTGGAACACCACACACAAAGAAAATTCAAGCTCCAATGCACTCTCTCTATCAAAATGCCAACAGCAACTGTCTCTCCACTGTCTGCAAAGTCAGAGCTGGGAGCCCCCTCCCCCCTGCTCTTTGCTCCATTATTATAACAAATTTGGAGTGCCACACTTGAAAGGAAGACCTGCCTATCAAGCTAAATTGGGCTTGGATTGGGGTTTCCAAGGCAACAGCAGGAGTTCAGACAGAGTTCAGACAATCCCTGCCTAAGTTGCCAAGGGAATTGATTGCAGGTGCCAGAATGTTTGGCTTGACGAACAGCAAGATGAACAGCAACGAATGAGGCTTGCAACGACCACCTGTTTGTTTAGAATGGGGCCTCATGAACAGCTTGTTCACGAACAGCAGATTGGGCTGTTTGTGGCTTTTTTTTGTTCATATTGCTGTTCGTGCCCATCTCTAGTTACTACTCATGGTGACCAGAGGAAGCTTCCATATTCAGAGGCACTAAGCCTATGAATACTAGTGCTAGGAAGCAACATCATAAGAAGGCCCTGGCCTCTATGCCTCGTTTGTTGGCCAACTGGTAGGCCACTGTATGAGATACAATTCTGAGTTAGATGGATTACTAGTCTGATCCAGCAAGACCTTTTTATGGGCATCTGCTAGATTTTTCTATGTAGACAAGACAATCAGGAGGTAAATGATTATGATGGCATAGCAATGACACAACATCTAATTACATTTGGATCCAGACATAGAATGTTGTCTCTAGGACCTTATGTGGTAGCTCTTTAAAGACTGTGTGCACTGTAGATACTATATGATGCTATAAAAGCAACAATCTTGGGTGCTGCTATTAAATAATGTGGGGAAAGCCTCCTATAAGCTAGAGATGTCCCTAGGGTGAGCAAGTCTCTCACTATTTCATGCTTCTTCTGCTACTCAGTGTAACAATAGGAGCAAAAATGGAGGGAGGCATTGAGAAATGTCATGGAGATTTGGTAATTCCCAGAGCATTGCTGTGGCACCATGATATCATTTCTGGGTATGTAACCAAAAGTAATGTCCTGCTTTGGTACATGGACTGCTGTTTGTCCCATTTGGAAAACCCACATGTACTCCAGGGTACTCTTAGATTTCCTAAATGTGTCAAATAGAGTCCCCTCGGAACATTTCAGTTCAGAAAAATTGCATGTGCCATGATTCCACTTGAAATTGAGCACCAAGCATGCAGGAACTGTGGGGAACCCAAAACTCATACCTCACAAAAAGAGTGAGGAACCCAGATACTGCCTGTGGACACCATAATGTGTGAATTAGCCATTACATTCTTACTGCAGATGAAGCAATTAACCTTATAAGTTAGTATTTTGGATCCATTTAAAAATTGCATTTGGTTTATTAAATCACCGACAAAAGGTCTGTTTCTCACCATGGCGCTATTAAACCTCCATTTGTGAGATGAATGAGGTGCTCTTGAAATACTGCCTCCCTTGTCATTGAAGTTAGAAAAATGTTGGATGGCTAGCATACATTTGTAGTTACCAGCAAGTAAATCTCCTTCTCCTCTTCTTGACCAAAACAAGATATGCATAGACTGAGGTCTCTAAGAAGTAGCTTGTGAGTTGTAGCTCACCAACTGCTGAGCTTGTAGCTCACCAACTTGTGTATCCTCTAGAAGACCAAAGAAAAGATGTCAAGAGAGAGAGAATGCTCCTGCAAGACCCAAAGATCTGGGAAGGCTCTATCAGTTGACCTGACCTGTCTATTTTTGTGAAGGGAATTGAAACCAGTGCTGTCATTAGCTCAGTGTGCTGAGAGTGGCCAAAATAAGAACAAAAGAGATTTGGAATGATAGGTGTTTCCTCAAGTGGGGGTGAGAAAGGAGCACAACTTGCTCTAGCAAGCATTGTGGGGAGGGGAAAGTAATTCAAGATATTTTACATCATGTAGAAGTAGCTTTCATTAAAGAAAAGTTGGAAAGTCCTTGTATAGATAGACACAAACATATTAGGGCCACAGTCCAACACAGGGTTAATGGATTTAAATCAGCTGCACTGTGGTCCAAGTGCTTAACTGCATACTTTAGTTAGATTTCAATAGGACCAAAGAGTGATTCACTTCTTCATGGTTATGTTCTGATCAATACAGATACACACACACACACTCCACAATCAAATGAATTTGGCCTGAGAGAGGAGTGAGAAACTGTTCCTGATATACTCCACACATTAATCTTAGAACATTTAAGTTTATGACATTAATTTCGTAAAAGCGTAACTTCATTTCATTGTACAGGATCATTTATTTTCTGTAAATGTTGAGGCATTTTGTAGCAGCAGGAGATCATTATCTTAGGAGAATAAATTTTTATTGAGGGTAATATATCTCAATTGCACTTCTTTTTTTTTTTACAAGTTCTGTATCACAAGCTATCAGGGATCTCATCTTCTAAGGGTGAAGAACCATACAAAGAAATCTGGTCTTCCACATGCACTGGTGAGAATGACATTTTAGAGACAGAGCCACCATGGCAGAGTGGTAGAACTTCTTGGTCTCGGGTTCAATCCACAGCATCTGTAATTTTAAAAGATCATGTGACGAATTATTTGAGCGGCCTTTACCCAAGGCCCTGGAGAGCTGCTGCCAATTTGAGCTAACAACACTGAGCTTGATGGACAAGTACTCAGAATAAGGCAGCTTCATGAGGTCATTTATACGCTCTACAGGCTATTCAGCCATTTGCTGTGCCGTGCTAAGCAGAGCTACACCCATGTAAGTCCATTGAAAGCAATGGACTTAGAAGGGTGTGTCTTTGCTTAGGATGGCAATGTTAGACTCAGAAGCAACAATTATTTCATTAAAGCTGAAATATCAATTAACAGATTACTCTGAAAGCTGTTGTTGTGACCCAAGTACATAGTACTATTCAACTCAGGTAGTTAGTTGATTCTCGGTAATTCAACCCCCAAAGTACTTGTACTAGCCAAGGCTAGAGATATATAAAAAATGATTATGATTGTTTTCATTTTTATGCATAGTCAAAAAGCCCATTTTCATTCTAACTATTGTCTTTGGCAAATATCCTATTTTGTTTGTGTATTTTATAGTATTTTAAATATCTTTTTACTATGCCATTTTTGCACCATTTATAAATCGTTTATATCCCATTTCCACAAAGGTGTCAATTTTAACAGTAGTTTATCTAACAAATTTTGCTACTATGGTTGACTGCCGTTTCGTCCTGACTGCGGAGAAACCATAAAGAAACCTGTACTTGTAAATAAATCAGTAAGTATATTCATAAAATTTGATTACATCCTTGTTTAATAAGACTTTTTTCAAATAACATTCACTACACAGCCAATGGCATTTCTATCAAACTGATATCCATGGTAGATTTCATATACTATCTTAAGGGTCTTCTGCAACATTAATGTATTGGAATTTCAACAGTGGCTATTTATTTAGTACATTTTTAACCAAGACTTCTTTCCAGGAGTTCATGGCAGCGTACATCATTCTCCCTGCCTCCCTTCTATCCTTACAACAACTTTATGAGGGGCGTTAGGCTGAGATAGAGAGAGCAATCTTAAGCAGGTCTACTTAGAATCCTACTCAGATCTATTCAGTGGGGCTAACTCCCAGGAAGGGGTTCTTAGGATAACCCTAAGAGTCACTTAGTAGTGGCCTAAGGTTACCCGTCAAGCTTCATGGCATAGTGTGTAGCTGTGACACCCAACATGAATTCATTTGGATGAACGCTTCTTGAGAACCATCAAAATGCAAAGAACAATGGGTATGATGCAGAGAAAGTGCTTTCGATTTCAGTAGGAAATTGAACACATGCTTATCTCCAGGATTAGAATCAGTTAGCCTTCCTGTGACTCCTCTTTGTTGTATCTAATTTTATTATATTTCATTGCAATACCATTGTCATCCATATTCTGGCAGCCTAGGCAAACCGAATCAAAAGGGATGAATTAGAAATCTAAAATAAAACCAATAGAAGTAGACAAAATTGGAAATATGCAAACCAACTGTATTCTCACAGATAAAAACGGGGCTGCAGTAGATTGTAGAATGGTTTTGACAGTCACCTCTCCTCCTGAAAAGGGGGAAAATACAAGATACCTCAAAGACTTATTGGAAGTCCATCTTTATTCAAGTCACATTTATAACTCATTTAGCTCTCAGTACCTTTTGGGGTACACTGTAGCTGAAATAGCCCAAACTGGAAATAATATGACAGCAGTGTAAATTGCCCTGAAGAATAATTTGCTCCTTCAAATGTCCACCTGCTGTACATTTAAGCTATAACAAAGATTCAGATATTTATTTTTCCTTAGGTAGGAGAATATCATTTCCACAATGTTGTCACAGATAGTTTACATTAAGGAGAGGCATGCTAAATCAAGGCAAACTTTCCAACACTTTGTCTTCATTATATGTTCCTCTTGAAACAGACAACATTTTTTAAAACTTACATAGGCACATAAGATTGGGGGAAAGCTGTCTTCATGTTGCTAAAATAGCTTGCCAAACTGTCTATGCAGTATCCAGGCAAATCCTAAAACTTCTAAATAACCCATGCTGCAGTAGATGCAGAGAGACTCCATTTTAGATTTCAGTTGATGGGTAGACAAGCTTTCAGTGAGATCTAAGAATTTATACTTCATTTTAGATATATTCCAGATTAAATAGTCCAAATACAATGTATCTTTTTACACCTCAAAGAAATTCAGGTCAGTGTCTAACAGTGCAACCCTATGACGATCCACAGGAATTAGCCATGTTAGTCTGTAGTAGCAAAATAGTAAAGAGTCCAGTAGCACCTTTAAGACTAACCAATTTTATTGTAACAAACTTTCGAGAACCACAATTCTCTTTGTCAGATGCATGTGACGAAAAGAACTGTGGTTCTCGAAAGCTTATGCTACAATAAAGTTGGTTAGGCTTAAAGGTGCTACTGGACTCTACTATCCTAAGAGTTACTTCAGACTAAGTGCATAGATTTTAATGAGTTTAGACTGGAGTAACTTTTTAGGATTGCACTGTAAGTGAGCTAAATTGGCATAAGGATTTAACAAAATCTATTGGTGGGTCTGGCAGTTTCCAGAATGTTATTGGGCCAGGATAGTATTTGGTACATGTGTAGAGAAGTTTCTAGTGCTTTTAGAGTGATGTATACCATCATTTGAAATATACAGAGAGGCTTAGCAAGACTCAGGGACAGCTAGGGTTACCAGTCACTTGCTAGCAACCCCAGGAGCTTTGGGTTCAGGTAAGGAAAACGGTACGGAGGGAATGCTGAAGTCTCTTCTTGCCATGTGCCACAGTTCCATTCTGAGTAGGGCACTGTTTGCACAGGAATTGAGGGTAACCTGGAAATCACATCTGACTGAAAGACAAAGCAGGGAACACAAACAACCTGTGTAGACTATAACATATGAATCAGCCAAATTATTGGAAATGTATCTGGGATTCAATGTTATTGACATTGGATTGGAAATCACTGAATTTTAAGAATACTCTGAACACTCTTGCATCCAATATACATTTATTATATTTTAGATTAAAAAATAACATACTTATTGCATTTCAGTGCTCTGAAGAACACGTGTTCCTGTGGAAAGGATGTCCTAAAGATGAATAGCAGTTAGTTAACTGTTAGAATTTAGTAGAGATAACTCGCTCCTTTATAAGACTGCTCTTTATAAGTTTCTCCTGTGAAAAATCAGTTCTGTTGGCTATTCCTTGCTTACTTGAAGAGGCCATTTATGTTGTTCTTGCCTAGCTGCACATTATTTTTCTTTTAAGGGAAACATGCTGGTGTCATGGTCACATCTGTGCAGAATGACTATAATTTAATAAAATTATTCCATATTACCTGGTATACAGGGCTTCATCATCATCCTAGAACTAGTGCAGGATAATGTTAGTCTACACTTCAGGGTATTTTTGTAAGATTACAGTGATTTAGTTAGAGTAGAAAAGAGTGTTAGCACTCTTGAACGTTCAACAGTGTGCATGTTCAATAGAGTATATCATTTGTTGGAAATGGTAGAATGGTGTTTGAGTTATATGAAGTACGACTGATCGTCACTTAAGCCGTTTCCACATGCCCTTAAAGGGATGGCACACCAACCAAATGCTGGCGACATCTCCGTTTGCAAAACAGATGTGGGTCGTTTGGCTTCTGTTTTTTCAGTGTCTTTCCTGGAATTGCAGAAAGTGCATTCCCCAAAAAAGCACTGAAAAAACGGCAGCCAAATGGCCCACAACTGTTTTGAAAATGTAGACGTCTGGATTCATGAGGAAAAGCCTCCAGTGTTTGATGAGTGGGCCGTCCCTTTCAGGGTGTGTGGAAACGGCCCTACTGTCACCATCAGGTTTCTCTATATAGATAGAAAGCTAGAATATGTTTCTTTTTTCTCTCAAACAGTTTTGTTACTCTTCTGCTTGCAAATTGCTCACTATTTTATAATAACAACCATTCCAGGTAGTGTGTAGATATGAATATTTGTCCTGAATTTCTCAGTTGAGTTACATCTTTTTAAAACTATCAAAGTCAACAGGCTTAGAAAGGTGTAACACTGCTTGCAGTCCCAGGGACAGTAGGGTGAGATGGGAGGCAACAGAGTTCAGACAACACTCATGCCAGGTTAGAATGAAATCAGCTGCAACTTTATTTATTACAGCCATTGGAGCATTGGCACAGCACACGGCATGGAACTAGGCATTGAACAACCATACTACCATCTGACAGTATCTTTCCTGCACAGTCCAGCTGCTGGGAGACAACTGTGGGATGGCAGGTAATGTGAGTCCACCATGGGTGCCCACCCCTCTTGATTGCCCTGCCATCAGGGAGTAAAGCTGGACAATGACCCCAAACTGGGCACATCCTCTCATGGCTCCCCCCAGCTCCCTCCAAATGGGGTGAAATGACCAGCTAGAACACTCCCCCCATATGGATCCAGCCCAATATCCCAAAAATTGCCCACAACAAAGTGGTGACAACCATCACATGTAAACCGAGAAGAAATATGCACACCAATGTGTACTGGACACAGGGAGAGAGGGTAGGAAGCAGGGACAGGCCACTGCTGCTCCCTTGTGCCCTAGACAAAAAGGGCAAGTATACTGAGGGGGTTAAAATCAGCCCCCCCTGCCACATTCTCCCAGCTCACCTGTATTTAGGCAGCCTGGCCCAGCGTTGGAACTGGCAGAGGCATCCCTCACCCTCCTCACCACTATGGCCTGATGAGGCAGGCAGGAGTGCCCACAATGACTCTCAAAAGTTCTCTAGCTGGTTTTAAGGTGCTACTGGACTCGAATCTTGCCCTGATGACAAGTTACTTTCTGCTTGCAATTCAGGGGAACCTGGGGGTAGTTGAAACTATACGGGTCTCAGAAAGCTGCCTGCTACTGAGCTTACCAGGAAACTTCATGGATTCCTATGAGCACCCCAAGTTATTGAAGGGATCAAGATAAACTATGTTACAAACAGCCTACTGATCAAGAGAACAACCTTACTTCCTTTCTCCTCCCCACACACTGAGAAAAACATCTTTTTTTTGAAGGTATATATTTGTAGGTAATATTTCCTAACCTTCCACTCAAATCAACGTATTGTTGAAACCTCACCTCCTTATCTGCTGTTCAGCCACTTTTACATTTCTGCCTTAGTTAAGATTCATCCTCCACATTCCTATTGTATCATTCTGACACCTACTGCAAGGCATGCTACGGCAATAGCACATTATCAGCAAGTACACACTTGGTGCTGAAGTGCCAGATGATGAATAACAGTGTTGGTCTGGTTTTTTATGGTAGGCAATGCACGATGAGAATCATGAAGAAGGCAGAAAGATGTCCTGTGGAATGCCCTCCCACAGTCTACTCAAATGGTTGAGTGCCAAGGCTTTATTGAGAACAGAAGCTCAGTAAAAATGCTCCTTGTACCTTTGTAGACTTAATTAAAATTAGGTCCAGATGCTTCCCTCAATTAGAAAAGCATTGTGATTAGGCAAACTCCACTACAGACACTAAAGCATACGCATCAGTATTTTGTAAATGCTGGGATCATCAAGGGAACGCAGGAGAAAAATCAGAAAATGAAATCCAGAGACAGCAAAGTCTGTACAACTTCCCAACCCCAGCTGATGCAATGAGCTGCATTCATGCCTTCATTCCAGTGTTTCTTCAGGAGCTCAGGAGCAAGGGAAGGGCATGTTAGAGCAGCAGAAGATTCTTCTGCTGTCACTGCGGCTGGAGCTTCACTGACGCGGTGGCTTTCTCCAGAGCAGCTCCCCGGGAGCAAGACACCCAGGGAAAAAGTAGCAGCTGCCCATTCCCAAACAATCGTTGAGAGCCCTCTTGTCCAGCAGGCTTGTGACGGAAGGAACGATTTGCAAAAGCTGCTGCTGCAGCCAGCTTTCTCTGGCTCTTCAGGCAGCAATTCTAACAGAGAGGGGAAGGACACTTGGATTTCAGTTCCCAGGAAAACTTGCGAAAACAATCAAGTGTTATCCACGTGAAAAAAGTCACTTGTAGCTTGGCTCACAGTCTCTTTTGACTTTAACCAGGCTAGTCTCTTGACATTGAATGGACCTGAACCTCTTCTTTGCCTTGGTGTGTTGTCTGTCCTCTTTCTTTCCAAGAGTGTTTTTTAGTCCTTAAATATTGATATCTTACAGGCAAGCTGGAATCCTCCTGAGGCAAGCTATCTTCTACTTCATGCTCTCCAATCACTCTAGAAACATTGTTCTTTTTTTCTTTTATATGGAATAACTCAACTCTTTGGCCTCCTAGTGGAGAAAGGGTAACACTTGTATCAGGTTTCTTCAGGGTCATTTTCCAAGTTCACAGAGGGAATCAACAGTTCTCATCACTATTTTCAGGTATAGGTCACTGGATTCAAGCACATCATTCCATCAAGTGATCACAGCTGTCAGAGACGAAAGCAAGCATTATAGAAGTGTTCAGGAAAGCCAGATCTTTGGAGAGAGAATGGTATATGCAATCTACTTGTGTCCACAAGAGTCTCTAAATCAAGATATCTGTATTCACATTTTCTAGAGTGTGGGTTTGCAAGAGTCCTTAAAAGTTTCTTACAGGAACTCTATGATTACATAAATATTTTGCATCCCCATTTCCCTCCTTTAATATTTATTATTAGTGATGTCCTAGTATATACAAAAAAGACCTCTTGTTGCGTTTTGGCCATCTTCTAGTTTTACCTTGCCAAGACATATGAATATTTTAAAAAATCAGCAGTGGATTTGCAGTAATAAAAAAATGGCTTATTTTTTAATTTCACTCCTTGTCACAGTTTGCCAGTTATTGCTTCTTCATCTTCTGTAAACCAACTACCCACACAACATCTGCCAATGGAATAACTTCAAATGATTTAATTGTGGCATTTGGAAAATGTTAGCTATCATAACCATCTATTACAAATAGTATTTATTGTGGCTTTGAAGAGCATGGTACTCAGGATCATATTAAATTTAGCTTCGTTTGTCTTTTCAAGAATATTTGTAGCCATTATATTGGTTAAATACTGATTTCTCCAGCATCTCATGGGGAGGAGCCAAGGTGTATGATTTGTAGCCCCTGGGATTGTGAGGACTCCACAGCTCTCCTGCATAATCTAGATGATCTTCTTTAAATTTTGGGATTCTCAGCTTTCATTTTAAAAGCGAATTTCTTGCTCTAATAGTTGCATGCTTTTACTGACTTGTTTGTTTGAGTCAGTCACTCATTCTAAAGGCAATCCACATCAGCAGCCAGAATCCTTACATAAACATATTTAGACAGATGATTTAAAAGAAATAGGACCTGCCCGTAGGGACTATTTTGAACACTAATGCCACCTTGTGCTTCTGAGGTTGCCTTCATAAATTGCTGAAAAGGGAAATGCTGAGTTGTGTATGACGTGTGATTCTACAGTTCTGCCTGTGGAAATGCTCTGTAATATATAAATTGTGTGTAAAAATGTACAATTCAAATGAATCTATGAAAGCAGAAAACCCGTTAACAACGGCTTAAATATATATTAAAACAAAATGTGAAACATTAATTAACTTTAATTAGGGATTCTAACTCCTTATATATTGTTTTCTTTGTTCCACATATATTCTCAGAACTTTAAATGAGAAGCCAACATTTCAATAGTAGACCCACTCCTAGAGTAGAGATGGGCACGAAATGGGAAAAAATGAAACGAGCATTTTGTATTTTGTCACATTCCACGAATCACAAATCATGAACTCTCACAAAATTGTCCCATTTTGCAAAATGATTAATTAGTTTTGTAATATGTTAGAACCCAGGGCACTTCAATGGCCCCCTTTATATCCAGAAATACCAAACTCGCAGGGAGACTTCAGCAGGCTTTCCTCCACCCACCCTCACCCAACAAGCCAGAAAGAACAAATGCAATAAATAAGAATATAACAAAGAAAATTAAAGAAAAAAAGGTAGGCCTCAGTCAAGCTAGGCCCCAGAACCAGGCAATGTCCTAAGACTAGGGGTGGGTGGGGTGGAGGAAAGAAGGCACCCTCACTCAATGACCTTCCCAGCAAGGCCAAGAGCTGAAAATAAGAAAGAGGCTTTTCACTCTCTTTTAAAGCAGCGGCAAATCCAGCCAAAAGCTCCCAATTCTACTCTCTCACTCCAGATCCCAGCAACAGGTGCTCCCTCTCCCTCTGTCTACTGGAACTGAAAAGCATGAGGCAGAGAGCTGTGCCTTATATAAGAAATGTTCACATAGAGCAGAACAGGAGGTCTCTGGTTGGCAGATAGACCTGCCTAACAGGGTTTGGAGGGATGAGATTGGTGTTCCCATGGCTACAGAAGGCCCATCTCAGTTGCCTAGGGGATTAACCTCCCTGTTCCTTGATGTATAGGGCAAAATAGAAGCTCTCCAGTTGTGAGTTTCATGAAAACCACGGCCCCACGAAATGTGTTTTATGAAACACAAATCAGCCCGATTCGTCATGAAATATGATTCGTATTTCAATTCATGCCCATGTCTATCCTAGAGTTAAACTATATGTTTATATTTTATGAAAAAGTTTATGAACTATATGAAAAAGTTACAGGACATAAAATGTTGATAACAGAAGCAGGAGAGTCCTGACAAAGGCTAGCAAACAAAGAAATTCAAGACCACCTAACAACAACCACTTCAATTGTAAACATTCATATAATCAATACAGTAATGACAAATTGCCAATATATGTGCAGTTCATACAATATTCAATATCCATTCATTTTTTTTTAAATAAAATTTTTATTGGTGAGCGAAAAAACAAAAGAAAAAAAATATTTTCCAAATTTAACACATATAATCCCATCATTCCCCTTGCTCTATCCCCCCACCCTTTTCCTCCTCCCTCCCTATTGACTTCCAACAGCTTTCCAACCCTTAACCCTTCTTATTGCTTAAATCTAATTCATTTATATTTTCCTGCCGCCTCTAGATCATAATATCTCTTACTCTAAGCACATTCTTGTTCTTTTACATAAAGTCTATCAAGCATACTATCAATATAATATATATCATATCAGTATAACACAACAGTATGGTATAATATATAGCCGGGATCTCAGTATCTCTTACTTGAAACATTTTCTATTTCTCTTCTTTTAGACATATATTCCATCAATTATACTGTCAATATAATATATATCACAAGACATAGATTGTATGCTATGCCACCAATGTAGCACAGCACACAACACAATATAACCCAACCACATATAATATAATATAATATAATATAATATAATATAATATAATATAATATAATATAATATAATATAATATAATATAATATAATATAATATAATATAATATAATATAATATAATATAATATAATATAATATACTGTCTGATCCGCTACCTTATTGTTTTATACTATGTACTACACACTGTACATCTTGTCCCGTATGTTCAATGTAAAATTCCCTTAAATGTTATATTTGCTTAGATTGTAGTTACATTCCCCCTAAGTGGTAAGATCCCTTCTCTCTTCCCATTACAACATTATTCTTTTAAAATTTTTCAAACTGCCACATTTCTCCTTTTAAATCCCATTTTTTTTCCAAAAATTGTTTCAATTTCTCCCAGTCAACAATATATTGCCCTAGGTCAAGATCTTTACGTTTCCTTGTCAACTTGTCCATTTCCGCCATGTACAGCAATTTATAAATCCTTCAATATCCATTCATAATTCAATGTTGTAACAATACATTTATACAGTCTTTGTTGCAAGACCCATAAAGTGCTCAGTGCTAGTAAAACAACTAGTTAATCGTTCACAGCCATATAGCTTCCTATCATAAATCCGTAAGCAGGATGATTCAATCTGATACAATTCAATACATCAATATGAAAGGCCAGGGAAGCACTATAGGTCATGAATCATGTAGAAAACAATATTCATCTGACGGGAAAACCGGTGAAGAATCCCATTTCTGGAATCCCTTTCTCAAAGATGGTATATATACACTCTGATTTTTTTTCATCCACTTTAGACTTGCACTTAAACCATCAATTGCATAACGTCAGATGCTGAATCGAGCGAAGGCTGCATGATCATGGAGAACCAGTTTGGTGTAGTGGTTAAGAGTGGTGGGACTCTAATCTGGAGAACCAGGTTTGATTCCTCACTCCACTACTTGTAGCCAGCTGGGTGACCTTGGGTCAGTCACAGCTGTCCAGCACTCTCTCAGCCCCACGCACCTCACAGGCTGATTGTGGTGGGGATAATAATGACATACTTTGTAAATCACTTTGAGTGGGTGTTAAGTTGCTGAATCGAGCGAAGGCTGCATGATCATGGAGAACCAGTTTGGTGTAGTGGTTAAGAGTGGTGGGACTCTAATCTGGAGAACCAGGTTTGATTCCTCACTCCACTACTTGTAGCCAGCTGGGTGACCTTGGGTCAGTCACAGCTGTCCAGCACTCTCTCAGCCCCACGCACCTCACAGGCTGATTGTGGTGGGGATAATAATGACATACTTTGTAAATCACTTTGAGTGGGTGTTAAGTTGTCCTGAAGGACAATGTATGAATTGAATGTTGTTATTGTTATCTAACCCTTTTTTCCAAATATTAAAATATCGTATCAAAATAAAGTTCTCATCCAAAGTCAGTATAAGGATTACTTTCAGTGTGATATTTGGGCTTGCTTTTTTCTGCACAAATGTTAAATTCTTGGCTGAGTTCTTGTGGAATCCCTGATGATGTCCTGTGGAACTCAGAAGTTCCATGGAACTCTGGTTGGGAAATATTGTGTTAGAAGATCAATTATCAGATCTGCCATCACTGCCTTTTATCCTAGAAAGTTTTGGATGGTTTGAGTCCAGTGGCACCTTACGTACCATCTGAAGAAGAAAGCTCTGACTTTTGAAAACTTATGCCCTGAAAGTCTTGTTGGTCTCTAAGGTGCAAATGGACTCAAATCCTGCTTTTTAAGCCTAGAAAGTAACTGCAGGAAAACACAGATTGGACTGAGGTCACAGCACTGAGGAGGTGGCTTATGCCATTTCCTTTGCTCACTTTTTGTCACTAAAATGGCCTTCCTGAAGCAGCTATTATGCATGATGAGTAAAAAGACAGAGACTGATAGTGTAGCTTTTTCTCCACTAGTATGGCTTACAGTGCAATCCTAAGAAGAGTTACTGCAGTCTAAGCCCATTGATTTCAATGATTGCATAGTTAGAGTAGCATCTGATACATTATGACAATGGAAGGAGTGCATAGGGAGAGAACCCCCCTTCTCCTGCCCCAGTACAATAGTTCCAATCCATTTTACTTTTAGTCAGGGCAAAAATTTGAGGAGCTTTAATCATGTATTTCCTACATAATATGTATTGTTTGGCCCTTGCCCTGTCTAAAAATTTGAAGGTATGACAGACTCCCCTTTACTTGCCCACTTTGTGGCGGATTTTCCCACCAAATTCCAAGTTTGTCTGCTTTGGATGAACAGCCCCAAGTAGCGTGTCTCTATTTGTGGTTTTAAAGTTCTTTTGTGCCCCACCCTGATAAGCGGTTATAATTTTGGCTTTTTAACCCAGTTCAGAAATTTGATGGGGGAAAGGCAGGAGCTCTCTTCTTCTGTGTGGAAAATAGTATTGGAGATGGTGTAAAGTTCAAAATAAACAACAATTTTATTGAACAGGCAAGAATGGAATAAATGCAGTCAGGGAATGAAAGAGCTGAGGCAAAATGTGTTGGTAGAACAGAATACTTTAAGTCACAAGTAAAATAGATTTCCTGAAGCTTAGTTTCTATGTTCGTAATCCTTAACAGTGAGAGATGTTTTGTTTAAATCTTTGATTACTGCAACAATATTTCTTCACAGAATTCCCTTTTATAACTCAGGTTTCTTGATGTTAGTTCAAAACTGTTTTCTCTTTACAACAGACCCAGAGTCCTCCTCAGAGCCAACCCCCCCTTTAGACACTGGACAGATATAACTCTTCTTCACTTGGCTTGAAAGGGAATCTCTACTTACTACCCACTCACTCTTTGCCAAAAACACACACCCACACCCCAGTTCTATTGTGGTTGTGTAAACAGGTTTCAGCTTGTGCTGGCTTTTATACTTAGAATTCTTAACTAGAATTCTTCCTGAAAACAATGATACAGTTATGACAAAAGACTTCTTTTCCCTCATAGCAGAGGGGAACCTATCTGACTTTCCATATCAGACTCTCACACACACTCCCTCCAAAATCCTATCAGCAACCAATTGTCATCCTGAAGGCTAGTTCTGACTGGCCAATCAGAAATCAAGCTCGTATTCCAGGCAATTATTAATTCCTTCCCTTCTAGGTCTGGGTGCTGCACTTAGGAAATCTTCTTTAAAATGCATTCCATCTTAGGGGGATATCAAAAATATTAACAATGCAATCCTAAAGAGAGCCACACCCTCCTAAGTCAGTTGAAGTCAATGAGCTTGGAAGAGTATGACTCTGCTTAGGACTGCATAGTAGGCTCCTAGATCATACTGGGAGAAAAATATGGGCATGAGCCATCCTTTCATACTTACAGCTAGTAGGAGCGCATCCTCAGAGGACTTCATAGAATATTTTCCTTGTCCACCAGCTCCTGCCTTTGACTTTGTTGCATGCATACCATAAAGCACCAACCATTGCTTCCTATGGAAGAATCACATATTTGTTTACTTCATTTATAACCTGCCTTTCTCTAAGACTCAAGAAGGATTACACAGTGTGAAACCGTGCAATCAAATAGTATGAGACTTTGACAAACAATGCAATAGGACCAGGATTACAAAAATAAAAAAATACATTAAAAAGTATCAGACATGGGATCAGGAAATGGAATTAGAAAAGTACAAAACAATGGATAATACATATAACAAACAGATAATACCATTCACAGTGGCATAATCTACAGTCCTGTCCTTTGAATAAAAGTGCCTACCTGAACCATTCTGTTATACAAACTACATGCCTATTACTTTTATAAAAACACCCTCCTGAAAAATTCTGTTTTACATAATTTGCAGAAGTGTGGAAGACTTCCTGCCCTCTTTAGGCATGTCATTTCACAACATAAGAGCTACAACTGAGAATGCAGCCATTGATCTCAACCATTTGCTGAGTGGCATCTTCATAAGGCTTTGTTCAGCCAAATAAAGCTGTTGTGGCAGAGCATACCAGAAAAGGCAGTCCTGCAGATATGAGGGACCAAGGCCATGAAGGGATTTGTATGTGATAACCAGTATCTTGGTTTTATACCTGTAAGATTTGGGTCCGGTGGCACCTTAGAAACCAGCAGAAGTATTCGTTTTTGAGAGTCAGAGCTCCCTTATTCAGACACCAGGTTTTATACCTGGTAACTGATAGGTAGCCAATGGACTGACTGCAGAATGGGTACAATATGCATTCGCTGCCTAGCTCCTGATAGTAACTGCCTTTGATATGTAAATCTAGTTGCTCTACTCTTTTCCAGGGCTACGTGTGGAAGTGCCACACTTATGAGAAAGTGGATCATGCTTAGTGTACCACTGTAACTGAAAGAATCTGACTTAAGCTTTACCAAACATGCTGGATCTTAGAGGATTTACAGTTTTTTGAAACACTGAACATGGATCATTATTCCACAGATTTTGATTTTCATTCAGTTATTCTCAAAGAGAATTTAGATAGCTATATTTGGCAAGCTGGAGGCTATCTTAGTTGAACAAGAAAATGAGAATGTACAAAAGGTTGCCAAGGAAAATACAAAGAGCTACATAGATCTTAGGAGATTAATTAGTTTAGGCATCAGCTTTCCAAAAGCACTCAATGAGAACTTCAGTTGTTTGTATATGTAGCACAGAGAGAGGTCATAAGACATATTTACAATACAAGCAAATATGGATTAGAGAAGTCTGGCTAACGCAATGCAGTACCTTGTTCTACATAAGTGAACAAAGATGAATATGCCTGATCCAAGCAATTATTTGCTGTTGCTATAGAAACTACATTATATAAAAGGACAGTGTGCTGCTATTATTAAGTACCATGTTGAATTATAGAGGCTCATATTTTATATTTGCATTTGCATTTCCTTTCATAAAGCTGTGTATGGAATAACTGTGTGAGTTTCACTTGCTTCGTAAAGATACATCACTTGTCTCTGCTGCCATTACAGTTAGCAAAAAAGATCACTATTCTGTCCTATTTAAGTGTCCTAGCAACGCTGAAAGGAAGGAGGCAAACAGAAAGAATTGCATAAAGCAATCCTAAACAAAGTTTTAGGTGGGTAGCATTGCTGGGCTGCAGTAGCACAGCAAGATTCAAGTCCAGTAACATCTTATAGACCAACAAGATTTTCAGGGTATAGGTTTTCAAGAGTCAAAACCCTCTTTGTCAGATACAAGTAGGATTGGAAATCCCTGAGCCTTTATATTTCAGCCAGAAGGTAGTAGAGGTATTGCAAGGAAGAGTATCAGGATACAAAGGTACAATGCAGCTTGATTAGATGGTATAACAGATGGATGTAGATGGATGTAGAGGTATAGGGTGTGCATAATGAAAAAATGAGCCAACATTATGCACAGAAATCACTGGTTTGGCTAGCTAAAGCAGCTTCTGGAACAGTGAACCAAATCTGGGAAAATAAATTCAAACAAGTCTCTTCTGCTAAAAAGTTTGTGTGTTTTGTTTAGGTCTGTGCCTTCCAGCAGTTTTCCTGAACAACACCAATCAAATCCCAAGGGGAGAGAGATCTTACATTCTTAATTAACTCTGTTGTCTGGAAGGGGGAATGAAACCAACATGTGCCGCATGAGTGCATCTCCCCACCCCCACCCTATAGCTACCCAGGAAATGGGTCTCCCTCCCTGATAATCTAGGGAGTCCCCTCCCCTTCCTTCCTATCAGCTTTTGAAATGTTTTGAAGGAATAGGCCACATTGCAATTTGAAAGACATTTCCCTGGGAATATGCACTATTAGATAACATGGGACTTACATTTGAGTAGACCTGCTGGTGTGCTTCTTGTTTGTTTTGCATCGCTACTCAGGCACTGATCTCTCCCTGTTGGGAGTGGGGGTCTGTTTAATCAATCAAATTTGATCAAATCTCTGGAAAACTTCAGTCATATGCTGCAATTCTAAAGAGACTTCCCTGGGAGTAAGCACTATTGAATAACATGGAATTTACATTTGAGTAGAACTGTTTAGGATTGCTTCCATAGTCTTTCAGGACTATGTCTTTTTCTGAGTCAATTGGCAAATGTGTAACTCCTCCCTTTCAAAAACAATCCTGCCTGCCCTCACAGCAAAAGGAAAAATTAGATCTGTTTGGGCGGGTGAAGGAAGGAGAGAATTGGGTCAATCATCCTGCCTGCCTGCTTGCCTGCACATTGGCAATGGAAAAGATTGGCAGCAAAAACACTTTATTTTGCAGCAGAATGCTGAACATCAAAAGGATTTGCCCCTCATTGTGGGAACAATGTACAAGGAAACATGAAACCAATATGCAACAGCAGAACGCAAAGGTAATAAGTTATTGGCACCATAGAAAAAGAAAAAAGAATCCAAAAAAAGTGAACATGAATCAGGCTTGTTTTTTGCACTTGTTGCAGCATTCTTTTATTTTGTGAGTGCCCCCTTGCTCCACCAGCTGACACTTGGCTTCTACTGGTCCATCGTTGCTGTACTTAAGTAAAAATTCTGTGGATCAATGATTTAAACTAGGAGGGGGACTAATGGTTGATGCTGTTTTTGGTTAAGCATGAAAACAGAGACTCGTTTCCCCATCCCCACCTCTGAAAAAAACAGCATCTGTGCATGTGCAATGGACTAAAACAAACAAACAAACAAAAGCCAATGGACTAAAACAATGGACTAAAACAAACAAACAAACAAAAGCCAAACAGCATTTAGTAATTGAGTATTCAAAGAGAAAAGGAGGGGAAAAAACAGCATTTATGTTTTTGGATGTAGAGAAAGCGTTTGATAATGTGTCTCGGCTACTTTTGATGAAAGTATTATGAAATATGAACTGTGGAACTGAATTTCTAAATTGGATGCAAAGTATCTATATAAATCAGCAAGCCAGAATTTTAGTAAATGGCTCCCTAACAGAGAAAATGAAAATAGCAAAAGGAACTTGGCAGGGTTGTCCAATATCATCATTATTGTTTATTTTGGCAATGGAAATTCTTGCTATAAAAATTAGACACCAGAGTTGTTGGAATAAAAGAAGTCCAAGAAGAATATAAGATGAAAAGCCATGTGGATGATGTTATTATATCAGTAATAAAACAAAACATTTATCTGAAATATATAATAGAAAAGATAAACAGATTTGGATTGTATTCTGGATATAAACTGAATAAAAAGAAGACCAAGATAATGTTATTAGTGGCAACCATAACAGAACAAGAAGAGATAGGAAAAAATAACAGATTGCATTGCTACTAAAAAAACCCAATCAAATATTTGTGTATACATGTAATGGAGCAAACGATAATTTATATAAAGATAACTAACACTTGGACAAGTGTTACTGAACATCTGCAGGTAGGAAAGATTGGAAATTTCGTGGCTAGGAAGACTCTCTGCTGTTAAAATGAATATATTACCAATGCTGAACTTTCTGTTCCAAATGCTACCAATCCATATAGATGAAAATATCCTTAAAAATGGCAGAAAAGGATAAATGATTTTGTATGGAATGAGAAAAAACCAAGAATAAGATTTAAAATATAACAAGATGAAAAAAACTGAGAAGTTTTAGCGGTACCAAACATTAAACTGTATCACCAAGCAGCTGCACTAGTTTGGATATCAGATTGGATTATAAACCCAAATAGAAGAAACAACAAATTGGAGATAATTGATACTAAAGAAGGAATTTATAACTATTTATGGTTTAAGAAATCGTTAAAAACTATTCAAAGACAAGATGGCACACATATTTTGAGGGATGGACTACTAAGAATATCGTTTCAATGCAGAAATAAAGTCCGCCAATTTTGCTGTTGACATCTCCAATTGGTGCCTATTGTGACACTATAAGAAAGTAGTTTTTTTTTAAATTTTAACTATAAACTATAAAACATAATATAATAGCTACAAACTATAAACAATAAACATAAAGAATAAGAAAAAAACACAACATTCTAAACACAAGACACACTACCAATACATATATCTATATAATTAAAAAGAAAAAAAACAACCTAAATTACACTACAGGTTGAGTTCCGATTTTCTCCACAACAACTGTATATCATTTCTAGAGTCACACTTATTCTAGGTTAGTCACAAAACCCCTTTTTTCCATTGTTCATGTTTCTTAATCCATAAATCCAAATGTCATCAAATCCTTGTTATCCATTTCATGCAAAAAGTCTATAAATGGTTTCCATTCAGTCAAGAAGTTAACTAATATCCTTTCTCTAATCAATGCAGTAAGTTTTGCCATTGACGCCAACTCCAAAATTGGGATTTTTAAATATCTCTCTCTCACAACCACCACCATGGAATGTTTTTTCTTTCATCTTGAATTTCATGCCACATTTTTATTTTCTCTTGTTTATCTGTCATATATTCAATTTTATTTCTTATAGTTGAAAAAATTGAATATATGACAGATAAACAAGAGAAAATAAAAACATGGCATGAAATTCAAGCCAAAAGAAAAAAAACATTTCATGGTTGTTGTTGTGAGGGAGATATATTTAAATATCCCAGACAGTCCTCATTATGGGGCATTATCGCTTCACTCACCAGGTGCAAGATATTCCACCTTCTTCTTTTATATATATATATAGCCGAGTCAACAGTTGAATCCAGTGAGAAGTAAAATAATTTGAGCAGATAATGTTGAACTTCATTTAATAACTATTTACAGTAAAGCAAACAACAAACTATGAGAGAAACTTATTCATGGCTTGTACACAAGAAAGAGACAGTTACAGCAACAGACCTTTTTAACTGACACAGAAAGGAATGTTCATTCACAGCAGAGAGGTGCCAGTTCAACAGCAACAGATAAACAGACACTATACAATGTATCAAGCCCCCTTTCCCTCTGCAAGCACTCCTTACTCTTTCCATTCAAATTAGGCTACAGTAATTTATTCCAACAGTTGTATTATCAAATTAATTATCTTAATTTGGGGGATTTTCTTGGTTTTAACCATGTCTGTATTGTTTTGTCTAAACACTTATGTGCTATGTAGACTTATTTGAATAAATGAACGGAATGGATGGATTTCTAACTGTCCCCCCACCCCCAAGGCTGCTGTGATGTCCCATGTTTAACTCATTCACAACACATTAATTTTTTTTTTCATACATAGTCCAGTACTGGTGGAGACTGAACAAGAGAGAGATCTTGGAGTCATGGTGGATAACTCACTGAAAATGTCAATCCAGTGTGTGATGGCAATAAAAAAGGCCAACGCTGTGCTGGGGATTATTAGGAAGGGAATTGACAACAAATCAGCTAGTATCATAATGCCCCTGTATAAATCAATGGTACAGCCTCATTTGGAATACTGTGTACAATTCTGGTCACCATCACACCTCAAAAAAGATATTATAGCACAGGAAAAAGTGCAGAAAAGAGCAACTAGAATAATTAAAGGGATGGAACACTTCCCCTATGAAGAAAGGTTAAAGCACTTGGGGCTCTTTAGCTTGGAGAAACAACTGAGGGGTGACATGATAGAAGTTTACAAGATTATGCATGGGATAGAGAAGGTAGAGAAAGAAATATTTTTCTCCCTTTTTCACAATACAAGAACTCATGGGCACTCAATGAAATTGCTGAGCAGTTGGGTTAGAATGGATAAAAGGAAGTACTTCTTCACCCAAAGGGTGATTAACACGTGGAATTCACTGCCTCAGGAGGTGGTGGCAGCTTCAAGCATAGACAGCTTCAAGAAGGGATTGGATAAACATGGAGCAGAGGTCCATCAGTGGCTATTAGCCACAAGGTATAGATGGAACTCTCTGTCTGGGGCAGTGATGCTCTGTATTCTTGGTGTTTGGGAGGGCAATCAGTGGGAGGGCTTCTAGTGTCCCTTCCCCACTGGTAGACCTCCTGAGGACACCTGGTTTTTGGCCACTGTGTGACACAGAGTGTTAGACTGTATGGGCCATTGGCCTGATCCAACATGGCTTCTCTTACGTTCTTATGTTCTTAGTAATAAAATTACATACATTTCATACACGTGTGACAGTATCTTATTTGACATCTGTGCGCAAACACACAAATGCAGCACATCATGACTGGCAGGGGATATTCTGGCTCTGGCTGGAAGAATGTGTAGCATGGTGGAAGCAAATCAGGGAGAAGGAAAGGAAGAGGTGATCTTGAAAAAGCAGCAGCAGCAGCCAACAGTAGTAGCAGTCTACCTTGCACTGGATGTTCCCCACTCCCCACAAACTCATACTACTGTTCTTCAAACTAAGCAGTTGCAATTCCTCAATCTGTTTTATGTATTACCTGTTTCCTATCGATTCTCCCATAGACTTTAATGTTAAATATGAGCACAAAACATGAGCACATTTCATTGCCTCAAAAGGTGAGACAGGGAGCATTTTATTCTATCTGTCTGATGTTTGGCATTGTAGATGTCCTAGTGGTGTACTGCAACCCCCCCTGAGCTTTGTTCAGTTCAGATAGAAAACTAGGAAAGTGCAGACAAAGAAAAGGGGATGGGGGTCTTCAACTGAATCCAATGAGAAATAATAACAAAATAGAATTATGAAAATGAAACAATAACAAAAGAAATAATAATGAAACGAAACCATTACAAAACACTCTCTTTGGAAGTTAGTAATAAAAACAAAAGGAATAAAACCAACTCCTGTGCACAAGTCCAATTTCTAGTCCTATTGCATTGTTCAGTTGCACTGTTTATTATTGTTCTTCACTTTATTTCATTTTGTACTCCTAGGCCTGTTGCATTCATTAGCCATCCAATATCCTATACTGTGTGTACTTTTTTCTCACTTTCACTGTTGCCCTGGTATCCCCAAATACAACATGAGACAATAAAGACAAAGACAACTGAGTGTGGGTTCAACTAGTTTTGCTCATTTATTTAAATTAATTTAAATGGCTGATCTATATCACTGCTTATTTAAATAAGGCAACCATTTTGAGGGCAGGCTGCACTAGGCAACCACTTGGGGTGCCTACTGGGCAGGTTTACTGGGCTCCAAACTCAGCCAGCAGTTTTCAATGTCTTTATTTATCCCAGCCTGCACAGCCATTCTGTGCCAAGAGGTACCCAGCTTTATCCGCCTCCCTTGATGGGTTGAAGGAACCTACCAGGTTCAAGAGATGCCACTCAGCAGCCGGGGCACTCCTTTATAGCACCACCCAGCTGCACGGCACTCCTCCTCACCATGATGTCTCAGGATGTCTGCCAATTAACCCTACCTATCCTGAGCAACCTGCCGTATTCCTGCCAACTAGTTGTGGCCTAATCAGTATTTCAATCAGACTATTTTAAATTACTCCCAACCCAGAGGCAGCACAGAGCAGGCGAAAAAAGGGGCTATACCATTGCCAATCCAATGAACACCCTCCAAAATTCCTGCTGGGTCCCATAATGGTGACCAGCTAGTCCCATGCTATACCTTGGGAGGGAAGGTGGGTCAGTTGCCATAGCAAAATGCCTGGTGAGGAGAATGTTAAGGTAAGCAAATAGCTTCCTGTTGCCTTCCCCTAATTGGCTTAGACCCTTTAGCCCCCACCAGTAATGTCTCACGTCCCATTTACTTTGATGTGGGGCTGGGCAAACTGAATCCATGGCAATAATGCCATGAATGTCCCTACTCTGTAATTTGCCTTGAATATCACAAAGAAAGGCAGATTATAAATAAGCTAGAAATATAAATTTAAATGCAGAATCAAATGTGAAAGTCTTCACTATCTTCTAGACCTGCTGTGCAGTTAGTGAGCATATTGATTGATCTTTGCATTGGTAATTGCTTTGTGACTGAAACATAGCTAGATCTGATTTTTTTTTTTTAGTATAAGAGCAGAAAATGTGAAATGGTACATAAATTGAATTCTTAGTAAAACTGATACCTAACAACTTAAAGTCTCTTGCCACTGTGTTGCATGCTCCCACATCATGTAGATTATATTGCTGCAATGCACTCTAGATCTGCCCTTGATGAGTGCTTAAAAAATGCAATTGCTACAGAATGCTGCAATCAGAATGTCGACTGAGCCTGCCATAGGGACTATATTACTCCAGTCTTGTTCCACCTACAATGGTTCCCAATTTACTTCTGGGCAAGATGCTGGTATTGATCTTTAAAGCCCCACATGGCTTGGGGCCAGCTTATCATAAGACCACCTTCTCCCATATGAACCTACACAACTACAGTCATCTTTGTGGGCCCTGCTTCAAATGGCCCTATCTTTTGAGATTCGATGGGTGGCAACCCAAGAAAGGGCCTTCTTTGTCATGGCACTGATGTTCTGAAATTTCCTCCCAGGGAGATTCGTCAGGGGTCCCCCTCTATCATTAACTTCCACCAGTAAGTGAAGACTATTCTGTTTTGTTTCATGTTCCTCACTTATCCTCCTTCTGTTTATATGTTTTGATAATTGTTGCTTTTAATTATATATATGCACAACCACACACACACATACACATATGTATGTGGTTGCTTTAGTGTTTTGATTGTTTGTTGCCCTGGGGTCCCTACATTGGTGGAAAGGTAGCATACAGTGCTAAATAAAGTTTGGAATTGCGCTGTAGTAGGGGTGTGCAAGGAAAAAACTTTCGGCTTTCTTGTTTCGGCATTACCCGAAACAAGATTCTCTACCGTTAAAGCCGAAAGCCGAAACAAGAATCTCTTTCGGCTTTCGGCATTCGGCATTCTTTCGGCATTCTTTCGGCATTCTTTCGGCTTTTTTCTATGGGAAAATGCCTCCGTCTTCCAGGACGCCTGGAGGAGGCATTTTCCCACCGAATAAGCCCAAGATTGGTGGGGACCTTCCTCTAACCCTTCTCTAACAACCACCCAAGTTTCAGACAGATTGGACTTTGGGGGGCCATGTTATGGCCCCCCAAAGCAGGTCCCCCATCCTCCCATAAGAAAGCGAAGGAGCAGCATATTGTTAGCATGCTGCTGCTAATCTTTCTTCATTATTTCCTATGGGGAAAAAATGAAGAGGCAGGCTTCCTTTGCCAGGGGTGGCATTTTGCATGCAAAATGCCCCCCAGCCCTCAGGGGCCCTTCTCCCACCCCTCCTCCCACCCCCCACCAAGGCTCAGCCTGCTCCCACTTGGGGGGGCCATTTCATGGCCTCCCCAAGTAGGTCCCCTCAGCCCCCAAAGTCCACCCCTCACAGCCCCACACAAACCCAATTCCCCCCAGCTGCCACACACAGACCCAAATCCCCCCAGTAGCCCCTCACAGACCCAAATCCACCCCCACCTGCCCCACACCCACCATAACCCCAGGAACAGGCTGGCCTGCCCTCCCCTTTTGGGAACCCCTAAACTCTCTTTCCCAGGGCAGTTCCGCACAGACAAGGGGTGCCACAATGGTGGCAGTGCCAAATCGTCCCTGGGAAAGAGCACCTGCCCTGGCACACAGACAACCACCCCCTGACCCCCCCACCACCTGCAGAGAAGGCTGGCCAGCCTGCCCCATTGTTCCCTATGCTGGGAACCAACCTCCCATCAAAGAAGGGAACACAGACACACAATGATTAAGTTTAAAAAACCTTTATTTTATCATTTTCAAATTACAAGTGGTCAACAAATCACAACATATTACACTTGGACTTCCGGTTTGGGATCCATGGAGGTCTAACGCAGCTCCATTTGCGGAGCTGACCGGACTGCCGTTTTAACCGGCCGGAGGGGTGAAAATAGCCCGCGGCCGACTGCTCTCAGGCGGGGAGCAGGCAAAGAACGCTCAAGACCCTAGGGTGAGCTAGATCTCGGACGAGGGGGGGCTCTACACAACGAGTCTCCCCCCGATCCTTGAGGTCCCACCTTGCGACGGGTCGGCTATAATCTCTGCGGCAGTTTTGGGGCCAATTCGGCTGGCATAAGACCTACATACCCAAGCTTCGATTGGGGAAAGAAGCTGAGAGGAGAATTTAAAATCGAAACAGCGATTACAACCCGAGAAAAGTGAAGAGAAGGTAAAGATCGCTATCTTTTGATACGGGACAGATTGACAAAAACAGAGAGGAAAAAAAGTAGATTTTTAAACTGCAACAGACTAGTGAAAAGGAAGTGAAGACTCGGCAGGAGTTGTATTCGAAAAGAGACTAAGTTTAAAGAAGTTATTAAAGAAATCGGACTATTGTTTTGAATACCTGTGGCTTTGGAGCTGTGAGAAAAAGACACCATCGCGAGACCTGCTGTGGGAAGACGGGAGACAGGAAGTGCGTAACAACAATAGAGTGGCTGGAGAGAAGCGGCCCTTGCCGGAGGACAGGAAGTAGGGAATCGCCATTTTTGAAAGGGGAAGGGTCGCGGCTTCAGCGGAAGAGGAAATAGGCCATTTTGGATTACAACATCATAGAGAAACCATAGAGAAAAGACACCCGACATTTTGGACACTTTAAAATTTAATTTTGGCAAGAAGATTGGGACATTTGAAAAAGAAAAACGTTTAATTTTACGCCACGGAGTTAAGGAAGAGAGCGGATTCGTGGGAGCGAGCTAAAGCAAGCCCCACGATGTCGAAAAAAGAGTGGCAATCGGCAATAGAAAATCTGGATAAAAATCTGGACAAAAAACTTTTAGATATGATTAAAGAGCTTAAGGACACGAAATTGGAGCTTATTAAAGAGGTTAAAGAGGTTACACAGACAGTAAAGTCGGAGCTGTCAGAAGTGAAAAAAGGTATGGAAACGATTCGTAGTGAATTACAAGGAACGCAGCAGAGAGTTAAAACAGTAGAAGACGCGATGGAGAATTTAATAGACACGCAACAAACAGAGATGAGATTGGTGAAGGGGAGAATGTCAGTTGCAGAAACTAAACACATGGAGAAGCAGCTACGTTTTCGTGGTCTGCCAGAAGTGGAAGGGAAGTCAGCGCAAGAACAGATGACTGAGGTGTTGGCTGAATACCTGGGGAAGGAGGAGGAGGAAGTTGTGGCTATCCTAGATGTGGCATACCGGGTGAACTCGAGAATTGCAACCCAGAGGAAATTACCAAGGGATGTGATTGTGCAGTTTACAACACGAAACGTGAAAGAGAGGATTGTGACAAAACAGTTTCAAGATCCATTGGAGATTGATGGCAAGACGATTATTATAATGAGGAACTGCCCAGATCAGTGTTATTGGACCGGAAAAAATACAAAGTGCTAATTCAGATTTTGAAGGACATGAAAATCAGGTACAGATGGGAGTTACCGGAAGGAGTGTCCTTTGAGTTTGGAGGGGCAAAAAAACGCATCAGATCTGAGCGAGAGATGGAGCAATTTATTAAGGACAATGAAAAAGACTTACCAACAAAACTATGAATATGGAGTGTAAAGTATTATCTTGGAATGTAAATGGACTGAACTCACCGAATAAGAGGAAAAATACTTTTCATTGGCTACTAAAACAAAAATGTGATATTGTTTGTTTGCAAGAGACCCATATTAGAAAACAGGATGTAAAATATTTAAAATCTGGAAAACTGGGCAAAGAATTTGTAGCGGCCTCCAACAAGAAAAAAAGAGGAGTGGTGTTGTATATAAAAGAGGAGCTACAGCCAAAATTTGTTATGAGAGATGTGGAAGCTAGATTCGTAGCAGTGGAATGTATTTGGAATTTAAAGAGAGTGTTGGTAGTCGGACTTTATGCACCTAATGGTGCAAAAGAAAGCTTCTTTGAGGAGTTAAGGAAGCATCTAGACGATCTTGTATATGACCAGATAGTTCTTGCTGGAGACTTCAATGGAGTGACAGACTTGGAACTAGACAAAAAGACTACAACGGTACAAAAGAAAAGAGGACTATTACCAAAGCTTTTTTTTGAGTTGATTCAACAAGAGACTCTCGAAGATGTATGGAGGAGAGAATATCCTAAAAGTAGACAGTTTACTTTCTATTCTGCAAGGCATTCTACATTATCAAGAATCGATATGATCTGGGCCTCAAAAGACTTAGCGTTATGGACTAAGGAGGTAGAAATAATGCCGATGGTAGGCTCAGACCACAACCCAATTATGTGGAAATTTGGAAAAAGGAGAAAAAGGAAAGCATGGAGAATAAATGAGGACTTGTTACAGGAAAGAGAGAATATGGAAATACTGAGAAGAGAGACAAAGTTTTTTATACAATACAACGTGAATAAAGAAGTACCAACCAACAAAGTTTGGGATGCGTACAAGGCGGTTGTAAGGGGCATACTAATGGACTTAAATGGTAGAGCAAGAAAAAAGAAAGAGGAGAAAAGACAAGAGATTGAGGAGAAAATAAAAGCCAAAGAAATACAGCTAAAAAAGAGACCAGGGAAAAAGAAGGCATACCAGGAAATCAAAATTCTTCAAGAACAGTTAACAGCAATGAGTAATAAAGAATTGGAGTGGAATCTTAAAAGACTGAATCAAAAAACGTTTGAGGGTGCTAATAAACCTGGGAAATACCTGGCATGGCAATTGAAGAAGAAAAGGGAAAAGAAAATAATAAATAAAATCTGTGAAGATAATAAAACGTATTTGGAGCAGACTACCATTAGTAGAGCCTTTTACAAATTCTACGCTAAGCTGTATAATAAAAAAGAAGTAAACAAAGAGTCAATAGCATCATATCTGGAGAAAACCAAACTTCCAGAAATCTCGGAAGCTTGGAGAAATAAGTTGAACAGTGAAGTAACTGATGAGGAAATAAGCAAGGCAATACAATCCGCAAATCTAGGAAAGGCGCCAGGGCCAGATGGACTTACGGCTAAATTTTATAAGACAATGGCCAATGAACTGGCACCATTCCTAAAAGAGGTGATGAATGGAGTTTTCAGGGATCAAAGGATTCCAGATACTTGGAGTGAAGCGAATATATCATTGATCCCAAAAGAGGGTCAAGACCTGACTAACGTGAAAAATTATAGACCTATATCACTACTTAACAATGACTATAAAATTTTTGCGAAGATATTGGCGGAGAGACTGAAGGGGTGGCTCTCGGAAGTCATAGAGGAGGAACAAGCAGGCTTTTTGCCAGACAGACAAATAAGAGACAATTTAAGGACAGTGATCAATGCTATTGAATATTATGACAAGCGTTGTGACAAAGAGGTTGGTTTCTTCTTTGTAGACGCTGAAAAAGCGTTTGACAATTTAAATTGGGACTTTATGTTTGCCACTATGGAAAAGCTACAATTGGGAGAAAGATTCATCAGAGCAATTAAGGAAATTTACAGAGACCAGACTGCAGCAATTGTAGTGAATGATGAATTGACCAAGAAATTGACAATTAGTAAAGGAACAAGACAAGGTTGCCCGTTATCTCCATTGTTGTTCATTTTAGTATTGGAGATTCTGATGATACAAATACGTCAAGATGAGGAAATTCGTGGAATAAAAATAAAGGACTATTCATACAAGGTCAGAGCATTCGCGGATGACATAATGTTAATTGTAGAGGACCCATTGGAGAACATGCCAAAAGTGATAGATAAGATCAAGGAGTTTGGAGACTTGGCAGGTTTTTATATTAACAAAAAGAAGTCAAAGATACTATGTAAAAATATGACTAAGCAGAAACAACAATTGTTAATGGAAACAACGGATTGTGAAGTAACAAGCAAAGTGAAATATTTGGGAGTTGAACTGACTGCAAAGAATATAGACTTATTCAAAAACAACTATGAAAAACTATGGACTCAGATAGAGAGAGATCTGATCAAATGGAATAGTCTGAACCTGTCATGGTTGGGCAGGATTGCAGCAGTTAAGATGAATGTGTTACCAAGAGTAATGTTTTTGCTACAGACAATACCAATCATCAGAGACTCTAAACAATTTGAAAAATGGCAGAGGAAAATATCAGATTTTGTTTGGGCAGGCAAGAAGCCTCGAGTGAAAGTAAAAGTTTTACAAGATGCAAAGGAAAGAGGCGGAATGCAACTGCCCAACCTGAGACTTTATCATGATGCAATCTGCCTAGTTTGGTTGAAAGAGTGGATGACATTAAAGAACAAGAAACTATTAGCCCTAGAGGGATACAAAAAATTTTTTGGATGGCACGCATACCTATGGCATGACAAAGTAAAGGTCAACTCGATGTTCCTGCACCATTTTGTACGGAGAAGTTTATATACAATCTGGAAGAAGTATAGAATTTACCTACAAGAAGGAACCCCCTTGTGGGTGGTTCCATATGAGGTGATAGATCCGAGAGCTGTCGATAACGAACAACAATGTTTAACGTACAAAGAAATAACTAAAACTGAAGTATCTAAACTTAGAATAAAGACACAAGAGGAACTATCACCTAATTATGACTGGTTCCAGTACAGACAGATTAGAGACTTATATAATTCGGACTCTGTAAAGGGGGGCATACGAACAGAGAACTCGGAACTAGAGCAGACCCTTCTTAAAGAAGACAAGAAAAGAATATCCAAGGTATACCAAGTACTGTTGAAATGGTATACCGAGGACGAGACAGTTAAAACACAGATGGTGAAATGGGCTATAAATTTTAACAAAGAAATAACAATGGAGGCATGGGAATACTTGTGGAAAACTACAATGAAGACAACGACATGTACTAATATTAAAGAGAACATTTACAAAATGATATATCGTTGGTACATGACACCAAAGAAGATTGCGCTAGGGAATTTGAACACTTCTAATAAATGCTGGAAATGTAAGAAGCATGAGGGCTCCCTCTATCATATGTGGTGGTCGTGTGAGGTAGCTAGGCAGTACTGGGGGGAAATAATAAGAGAAATGAGTGAAATTTTACAGTTTCAAATAAATAAGAACCCAGAACTCCTGCTACTAAACTTGGGAATGGAGGGAATTCCAGCCCATCATAGGACGTTGATATTTTATATGACAGCAGCAGCCAGACTTTTGTATGCGCAAAAATGGAAAGTACAAGAAGTGCCAACTATCGAAGATTGGATCTACAAATTGCTGTACATGGCAGAAATGGACAAGATGACAAGAAAACTGAGAAATCTGGACTCAGGGCAGTTTAACACAGACTGGGAGAAGCTGAAACAATATCTGGAGAAGAAATGGGAGGTGGGAGGAAAACTGTGGCAGTTTGAGAACTACTGAAGTATAATAAAAGTATAATAGAGAGGGGTGACTTTACCGGGGGAGGAAGAGATAAATGTGAATTTATAAGCAGTTAGATTAACAGATTGATACATATATAGATATATATAGGTTAATAGATAGAATATTGATAGAAAATAATTAATGATAAGGTTTAAATATAAGGATTGAGTAGCCAACAATATTTTCTTTTTTTGATAAGATTTATATGCACCAAACTGAAGGTACAGAAGAATCAAATTGATTGATTATGTGATGAGCTATACAGAATTACCATAAAAAGATAGAATGAGTAATATATAGAGAATAAGTCAAATTGTTTGATTTAAATGTAAGATTTTTATGGTTTACGATATATAGGTTTATGATATATAGAAATATTTAAAACTGGAAAATGGGATAAATTGTTTATCCAAGATGGAAACAAAGACTTACAGGTTGGGTATATAACAAGAAAAGTAGTTAAGGATGTACTGCTTAATATAATGGAGAATGTATATTTGTTTTAGATAGAGGAATTTAATAGAAGCAAGGGAAAAGGGACAAAGGGTGGGAAAGCTGTTGGAAGTCAACAAAAAGGGGGGGAAAGGGAGGGGGTTAGAAATGAAAAATTTGGGGAAAATTGAATGTAATGTAAAAACAACGGATTCTAACCCAATAAAAAATTTTTTCAAAAAAACAACAACAACAACAACAAATTACACTTATTGTCCCTCACAGCACAACACAACACAATTAACTACACATCAGAGAATCTTAAAAACAATTTTTCTTTTGAAATGGACAATCTGTAAAGTTTTGAACATTACAACAGGTTACATAGTAAGCGGGTACAACAGGGCATGGAAACAGAAGCCCACACTAGACAAGATGATCATAATAACTACCAGCCTAATACAACTCTCCCTCCATAACATGACTTAATGGGGGGGAACCACTGCAACAAAATCCCCCCCCCAACCCTCTGGGGCCCTTCTCCCACCCTTCCTCCCACCCCCCCACCAAGGCTCAGCCTGCTCCCACTTGGGGGGGGCATTTCATGGCCTCCCCAAGTAGGTGCTCTGCTCTCATCTCTACCACTGACAGCTGGGGGAGGCTTGTCTTGCCAGGGGTGGCATTTTGCATGCCAAATGCCACCCTTACCCTCAGGGGCCCTTCTCCCACCCTTCCTACCACCCCCCACCACATGCATTCCTTGACAATCAAGAAATCTGGAGTTAAATATAATGTGCATGTAAGTCCCTCAAAGACAGAAGCAATATGGAGGTAATGATGACCCATTTGATTTCCACAACCTCAGACACAATTAGGGATCCGTTTCCCCTTGGTGGGGGATCCCCCACTCTCACCTATCACCCCCTGTCACTGCTTACCTGGCTGGAAGGGGGAAAGTCAGGGAATGAGCCTTCAAGGTACGCTCCTGGGGCTGCTGCCGTGATGTCACTGATGTCATCTGGCTGCCTTGAGAGTATTCCTGTGCTTTGCAGTGGGCTGATTTGGGCCCTACAGGCCAAAGCAGGATCACTTGTGGCCCAAATCTGCCTGCTGTGAATTGTGCGTGCTCCCCAGCCTTGTGTGATGATCACATCACTTCCTAGAACAGACATCATCATGCCAGAGCATTGCCATGAAATGATCATGCGTGTGTGAACAGACCCTAAGTATCCTGTAGGCTTCAGTGATGGTATAGTCTGTCAGTAATGTTTTCACACACATTATAGAGAGAGAGAGAGACAGAGAAGGGGGGGAGGCACTGAACCTAGATTATTTCTTCTATTTTACTGTCCCCTTCCAAAGCCAGGGTGGCATTGGCACAATGCCCCCCTCCCCCCGGCCAGAGCCTTAGTAACAGTATGCATTGACAGGCCCATGCATCATAGTCCTTTTTGAGACCCAGCCAAGTTGTGTGCCTTTTGGAGAAAAATGTTCAAGTTGCTGGTGGGGGTATGAACAATTTTTAGATATCCACTGTAGTGCAATGGCTAGAGAGTTGGTCTAGAATCTGGCAGACTCTGATTCTGTGCCTTGTAGGCTTGATGGATGTTCTTGGCTCAGCCTAAGTAAACAATTGTGTTGTGTTTTCCAGAGGCAGTCTAGGTGATTTTGGGGCCCTAGACAAATGTTCTGGACGGGGCCCCAGAACCAGTGCCGCCCCACCACTGGCTCCTTGCCAAGGCCAAGCAATTTGGTCACCTAGGCCCCAGATAGAGTGGGGAGGAGTGCGTTGTTTCCTTCCTCCCCCCCCACCCCCTCCAACAACTAAGAAGGCCATCGGTGGATGTAGTCACTCCAATGTGAGGCATGGAGCAGCTGTCTATTGTTAGCCTGGTTGTGATGAGGGTGAAACAAATCAAGGGAGAACAGCAATGTGTAAACCACTATAGGTTCCCATGGGGGAGAAAACCAGGGCATAAGATAAACCTTTAATTTGGTGGGGAGGGGGTATATACATTTTATGTGTATGTGTCTGTATGTTTTATGCATTCAAATCACTTATGGTGTACTTTAGAATTATTGAGCTCCAAAATATCCCAAAAGCCTTGTCCATGTATTGCAAACCGAAGTCAATCTACCACATCTAGGGTATTCTTCTTTTCCCTACTGCCTTCAATTTTTCCCAGCATTATTGTCTTTTCTAGTGAACCTTGTCTTCTCATGATGTGACATTAATCAGTAAGCACTATCATCAACTGATATCTTCAAGGGAGAAAGCAGGCCTGATTTGGTCTGGATGCCACTTACATGTCTTTTTCGGAGTCCATGGTACATGTAAATTAAAACTTTCTTCCCACTTGACAGTATGAATGCGTTTTCTTCCTATGAGCTTTGTCTAAATTTTACTGTACTGATACTGCTCATTTGGCCAAAAGGCCTGCCCTTGAGCAATGCCACATTAAATACTTCATAATAAAAATATGTTTTTAAAACCATTTAAAAGTGTCTTTAAGTGCCATACGCTGATTTAAAAAAACATAAGCTAAATGTTTGGGAACACAACCAGATATGTGAATGACTGAAATGCAGCCCAATCCCACTGCTACTTAAAATCCATTTTTGATGGAGGTCTGGATTGTCTTACATTGGTGTCATTGGGCTTGGAATCAGGAACCTGGAAGTGTTCCATGGGGGCTACAACTTTCATGCCAAGGCTAAGAGGGTGGGAACGGAATCTCTCTGGGGTGGCAAACTCTGGCCTTGGAAGTTACTGGCAATTTGGGGGTGGGACTTGTGGAAAGGGAAATCTGAGTAGGGATCTCCCCCAGAATCCATGGTCCACATTTGCCCTCTAAAGAGATTGCCCTTGGAAGCAGCCAGTTTCTCTGTAGGGAACAACTCTCTCTAACCTGAACTCAAGCCCAACCAGGAGTTTGGCAGCCCTAGGAAAATTTCTGAAAAAGATGGCAAAGGAGGGCCAGCAACTGATAGAGGCATGGAATCCCACACCAGGACAGTAGCAGGGGCCTACTTGGGCACAAAGGACGACCAGTGCTCTCATCCCCCATAGTCCACTCCTTACAGCCCCACACAAACCCAGTTCCCCCACCCCAGCTGCCACACACATCCTCCACTCAGCCCCTCTCAGAACCAAAACCACCCTCAGCTGCCCCACACCCAGTACCCCAGGAACAGGCTGGCCAGCCTGCCCCATTGTTCCCTATGCTGGGAACCAACCTCCCATCAAAGAAGGGAACACAGACACACAATCATTAAGTTTAAAAAAAACTTTATTTTATCATTTTCAAATTACAAGTGGTCAACAAATCACACAACATATTACACTTATTGTCCCTCACAGCACAACACAACACAATTAACTACACATCAGAGAATCTTAACAACAATTTTTCTTTTGAAATGGACAAACTGTAAAGTTTTGAACATTTCCACAGGTTACATAGTGAGCGGGCACAACAGGGCATGGAAACAGAAGATGATCATAACTACCAGCCTAATACAACTCTCCCTCCATAAAACGACTTAATGGGGGGGAACCACTGCAACAGGGTCCAGCAGAACCTATGTCATTTCCTGTGGCTGTGCTTTCAGTTCAGACACACAAAGCTGAACTGGGCACTTCCAAGGCACTGGACAATGGTATTTCTGGAGCAGTTCTGCAGAGGTCTCCCCCCACCCCCACACCAGCCTCAGAATTTACCTGGGAACATCTGCGAGAGATCATCATTGGCCGGTGCCCATCCACCACTCTTCCCGCATCCCCCAACCATGCAAACCCAACATTAACATCAACAATTTTTTTTTGGTTTTTTTTTTTTAAACATTAACATTCAATCAACTTTTAAAAAACATAATCACAACATTTTTTTGGGTTTTTTTCTTTTTTTTACATGAACAGAACATCAACTTTCAAAAAACAGTACAACAATTCTTCTTCAATTTTTTTTTACAAGGATTTCATCTGATAAAAACACCTAAGCAATCCCTATCTAACCTGTTTCTCCCTCCAGTAGCAATCCATGTTTCTGGGGCATTATTTTTCATAATAAATTTGGTCCCACAGGGTCTGTCTCAGTGATGGGAGATGTTTTGAATACCCTGGGGGGGGGCTTTCAAATTGCTGGGTGTTTTCCCTTTGCCACTGGTTCCTAACCACCCTCCCTCTACTGGCCGGTTTTAACTGTATATACAGGGTTTTATACAGGGGAGAGCGCGATTCCAAAGGATTGGACTCACAGAGGATGCAGGCCACAAGTTGGGCTCACCTCAGTCACTCTGGAAGTCCAGTCCTGAGAAATCGAAGAGGCGAGAGTTGACCTTCAGGAAGGTCAACTGCTCGACTCTCCATGGGAGAAGGCGAGTGCAATGTGGGCCGACAATGTCGCCCGCATGTGAAAAGACGCGCTCGCTCTCCACGCTCGTCAGAGGGCATGAGAGCAGCTGCTGCGCCTCGAGGGAGAGGTCCGGCCAGACCGACTCCTTCCTGGCCCAGTAGCTGAGCGGATCGGTGGAGAGCGACTCGCAGGGCTCCGCGAGGTAGTCCCTGACCATCGCCTCTGCCGGATCCTCTCTCACGGTCCTCACGACCCCAGAGGGGACAAGGGCCCACCGGAGCATCTCCATCTCCATCGGCACTCCGGTGGTGGCCTGGGGGGGGCCTGCGCAGAGGGGGCGTCAGAGGGACCCACACGGCAGGGCCCCTCTTGCGTCCCCCCTGTCGACAGGCGTCCCCTCTTGGCCTGCCTGCGCCTCACCCAAGAGCAGAGCCCGTCTCTGGCTTGGGTGAGGTTCCCGTCCCGCTCGGCGAAAGTGCCCTTTATGCGCGGGTCACACACGGTCGCCAACATGTATGACTCTTCCTTAGTGAGAGGAGTTAGCCTGGCAGCTATGCCCTGCTGCAGCCTTCTCACTAATGCGCGCACCGCTGGAACAAGGTCAGCACGGGGCGCGACCCGGTCTGCAAGGGTGGCCAGATTCCTCTGGAGCGTGTGCACCAGGGGAATGACCAGACTGAGGGTCGCCGTGTCTGACGAGACCGCCACAGTGAAGTCCTTGAAGGGCTTCAGGACCTCCACTGTCTGGGTGATGGTGAGCCAATCCTCCCGGCTGAACTCACCCACCTGACTCGCACCGCGGTTCTCAGAGAGCCACGCGTGGAGTGCGGCCTTCTGCTCCACCAAGCGCTTAAGCATGGCGCAGGTGGAGTTCCAGCGAGTGCTGACGTCAGTGATCAGAGCGTGCTCTGGCACACCTGTCCTGACCTGTGTCTGGCGCAGTTTGTGCATGGCCTTCACGCTGCGCGAGAAGTGACCCGTGAGCCTCCGACATTTCTGGACAAGTAACTGGAGTTCACGGGTCCGGGTATCCACGGGTTCCTTCGAGGAGCCCAACCCCAGCGCATCTCTCACCACTAGGTGAAGCTTGTGAGCGGCACAGTAGACGCTCTCTCGGCTCACTAGATGCGCCACTGCCCTCATGTTCTTGCCACCGTCCGTCACCATGCATCCCACGGTGGCGGGTCCCTGGCCTATCCACTCGTCCAACTGTCTCCTTAAGGTGGCAGCGATGTTCTCCGCCGTGTGGGACACGTCGAGCACCTCAGCGTGAAGCAAGGCCTTGCAGTAGCTGGCCTGGCGGTCTCCCATCCTTCCCTGTCTAGCTGTGCTAGGCACCTCCCCCCGGCCCCCACCCAGAACCGACTCGGGTTCCCACCAGTGAGCAGTAAGCGAGAGGAACGCTTGCTGCACACTTGGGCAGGTCCAGATGTCCGATGTGAAGTGCACAGTTCTCCCGGCAACCCGGGACAGCTGTGCCTTCACATGATCCCTGGCAGCCCTGTAAAACGAGGGCACCACCGATCTGCTCAACGACGTGCGAGCAGGGACGGCGTACCAGGGAAAGCAATCTCGGAGCAGCCCTGAGAAGCCGAAGTCTTCAACTACGGAATACGGTTGCCCATCCACTGCTATCATGTTGACGATGTGGCGCGTGATGCGCCTGCTCGCCCTCCGGATCCCCTCTCTGGGCACACTAGCGCCCTGCATACCAAGCATCTCCGGGAGAGAGGCTTGGCGTCCCTTTCCTGCAGGTACCCTTAGGGGGAGAGCACCAGAGGAGCCTGCCTCCTTCTGGCTAGCTGGCGGCCGTGCGGCGCCACTCAAACCCTCCTCCCGAAGAAGCACCGCCTGTTGGTGCCTCTTCATATGGTACCTCATCCCAGACGTGGAGAGATGCCACACATCTTTGCTACGGCTGACGCGCTGCCTACAATGCAGGCACAGGGCTGCTCGGGGATCCTCCGCTGTCTGGAAGTGCTTCCAGATTTCGGAGGAAAAGGGCAACCCACGCTTCCCAGGCGAAGCGCTTTCCGGATCACCCTGAGGCACCTCCTGTGAGGTGCTCTGGCCGGACACACCGTGTCCCACTCTCGGCCGGGCAGGTGGGGATGGACGAGGCTGAAGGGGCAGAGATGTGGGCTCTTCTACCACAGTCTCTGCCTCTTCCTCCCGCATCCTCTCCTCCTGCACAGCCGCGAGAGGCCTGCTGCTGGCCTCAGAGGAAACTGGGGTGGACCGCCCCAGGGGGGGTCTCACGGGCAGTTCCTCCAACATCCTCTGGGTTCCTGGGGTGAGCAGGAGCGCAGGGAAAGTCATGTGCTCCGCGCCCATCCCAGGAGACACCACATGCTGCCCCTTCTCCAGCAGCTGGCTCGCAACCACTGGAGGAGGAGGAGCCTCAGCAGCAGGCCCCCGCCCAGTGCCAGCCCCTGCCTCACGCACCCGGGTTGGGGGTGGCCCTCCAGCAGCTGCCTCAGGAAAGAGAGTCTTGCGAACCCTCTTCCTGTCACCAGAAGCCAGGCTGGTGAACGGCAGCAGCGCAGGGGAGGGCCTCCTCCGCTCAGATGGGGGGGCTGCCGCAGCAGTCCCCCTCCCCCTCCCCTCCTCCCCTCTAGATTTCTCCCTAGCCTTTTCCCCGGGGCCCCTCTCTGCTTTCCTCTCTGACATACTTTCCCCTCCCAAAATCTACCCTAACTAATCAGAAAAGATTTGGAAAACAAAGGTCAACTTTGTTTTCAAGACCTAACTAACCTGCTCTAAATCTGTGCTTCTAGTGGCTCTGTGACTTGGAGATGAACAATCAAGTGCCTTTTTAAGCAACCCTATTTATGTCAGGGAACCTGAGCCTGCCAATCAGCTGAATTCCTCTGGAATTGAGCTGGCCCTAAACCCCAATAACAGAGGTGACTAAGCCTTAAACACTCACACACTAGTATGCCCGGGCCGGCCTGGCACCACCACGGGTGCCAGAGATGGGCAGTGGAACCCTAGTTATGGGGGCACTAATGGGAAGCCTATTGACAGCTATTACAGTTTTATATATATATATATATATATATATATATATATATATATATATATATATATATATATAGAATTCAAACCTAACACTCACTCACTAATGCTTTCCCTGCTGAGTCCCTATTTAGTTTTTTTAAAAAAACTAGGCTTGGTTTCCCTAATAATTATGTTGAGGGCAATTATCCACTGATCACCTACCAACTGGCCTACCTACCTAAGAGACACTATTTAGCGGGACCAATGTATCTGTGGTATGTCGGTGTGGGGTGTGCATGTGGTGTTTTGAAGATGAGCCTCCCCCCTCCCAAGCTAGCAAGAACCCACCCCCAAGCCCACCCAAATGTGAACCCGGACTCGCTCACACTAACACCAGTCCTGCAGTCCAGCGATGTTCAGGCGGTCTTGCAGCTGGTCCTCCTCTCCTCCGCGATGCTGTCAAGAAAATTGGAAATGTTAACAGAGTCAACACCACACGCCGCACACGCAACCCCCAAAATTCAAGGCCCCGTTGCACAAGCCAAGTCAGCCCCCCCCCCCCCTGAAAGGCTAGGGCCAACCAGCAGCAAAACAAAACACATCCACCCAGCAGAGCTTCTGGCCTGTGCAGGCCAAAAGCTGGCACACTCATTTTTTAGTCCTGTGAAACAGTAGTTCAAGCCCACCCCACACTCAAACTTGACAAATGAAACATGAAAGAAAGCAGGCACTGCAATCAATGCTGGCCCCCCCCAACCCCCAAACAATGTCCTCTTGCCCAACCAGAAAATGCCCCCCCTAGCCCAAGCTATAAAGACCGAGCCAAAGCATATGCTCGCAGGTAGGCACAGCAGCAGACATAAGCTCAAAAAACAAATTTTACAACAACCCTACCAGTCCACCACTGCAGATGTCCAGCAATGTTGATCCTCCACGCAGAGATCTGCAGGCCGATGTCCACCAAGTGCAGTCCAGTCCAGAAGAGGTCCACCAACGATAAACAACCTGAATGTGAAGCAAAACAGTGAGTGCCAGGCCAGCAAACGGGAAGGGTTACCAAAGCCGAAGCAGCAGGCCTGTGTGTGGGCCGAAGGCTGGCACAGTTGATCAGGACGGAGCCTGTTGGGAATCCTTGCAAGCAGGGGACCAGACACAGAAAAACAAGCCACACCATTCCAGATTGTGGAGCACAACTGTGAGTGCCAGGCCAGCAACCAAAAAGGGTTACCTTGGCCAAAGCAGCATACCTGTGTGTGGGCCGCAGGCTGGCACAGTTGATCAGGACGGAGCCTGTTGGGAATCCTTGCAAGCAGGGGACCAGACACAGGAAAAAAGCCCACACCATTCCAGTTTGTGAAGCACAACTGTGAGTGCCAGGCCAGCAACCAAAAAGGGTTACCAAAGCCAAAGCAGCATGCCTGTGTGTGGGCCGCAGGCTGGCACAGTTGATCAGGACGGAGCCTGTTGGGAATCCTTGCAAGCAGGGGACCAGACACAGGAAAAAAGCCCACACCATTCCAGTTTGTGAAGCACAACTGTGAGTGCCAGGCCAGCAACCAAAAAGGGTTACCAAAGCCAAAGCAGCATGCCTGTGTGTGGGCCGCAGGCTGGCACAGTTGATCAGGACGGAGCCTGTTGGGAATCCTTGCAAGCAGGGGACCAGACACAGGAAAAAAGCCCACACCATTCCAGTTTGTGAAGCACAACTGTGAGTGCCAGGCCAGCAACCAAAAAGGGTTACCAAAGCCAAAGCAGCATACCTGTGTGTGGGCCGCAGGCTGGCACAGTTGATCAGGACGGAGCCTGTTGGGAATCCTTGCAAGCAGGGGACCAGACACAGGAAAAAAGCCCACACCATTCCAGTTTGTGAAGCACAACTGTGAGTGCCAGGCCAGCAACCAAAAAGGGTTACCGAAGCCGGAGCAGCAGACCTGTGTGTGGGCCGCAGGCTGGCACAGTTGTTCAGGACGGAGCCTCTTGGGAATCCTTGCAAGCAGGGGACCAGACACAGAAAAACAAGCCACACCATTCCAGATTGTGAAGCATAACTGTGAGAGCCAGCCAGAAGAAAGGCACCAAAGACACCCAGCAGAGCTTCTGGCCTGTGTAGGCCCAAAGCTGGCACACTCTTGTTTTAATCTTAAAACAGTAGATCAAGCTTAAAGAAGGCAAGCACAACAACCAATGCTGAACCCCCCCCCCCATCAAACATTGTCTGCTCAACCTGTCCCCCAGGCCATGCCAAGAATAAACTGCAACACCTTTTTGCAGAGGCAGGCCACAGCAGCACATTGCCCAGCATCAAAAAATTTTTCAAAAATTTTAAAAAGGCCTACCAGGTGTCCTCTCAGGATGTCCAGCAGCACAGTTGATCCTCCAGGCAGATGTCCTCCAGGCTCCAGGTGCAGTGCAGTCTCTCTTCTTCTCCTCTCTCGGTCAGCAGCAGCAGCAACAGAGGTGCTCCAGACAGTCTAGCTCCAAATTTCAACCCCCTGCTGCAGCCTCAGCCAAAGATTTAAATCTATTGGCTGGCATGAAAATACAGCAGAGGGATTGGTGACTCCTAAAGTCCCCCCTCCCCTGCCTTTCCCCACCCACACTCCAAGAGCCACCCTCCTCCTGCTCCCCCTCCCCTACCTGTTAGTTTTGGCGGGAATCTCTGCTGCTTTGCAAATGCAAAGTGCAATGCAATGCTTGCACCTTGCATTTGCAAGGCAAAGCAGGATTCCCTATCCTTCTTTGCAAGAGGGGTGGGGGGTGACAGAAGGAGTGAGTGATTCACTCCTTCTCCCCCCCTCCCCTCTTCTAAGAGCCTGCAGGAAGCCTTTGCTTCCAGCAGGATTTTGCTAGCCGCTTGCTAAGGCAAACGGCTAGCAAAAACAAAATGGCGATTCTTGAATGCCGAAAGAATGCCGAAAGAATCCCGAAACGTTTCAGCTTTTTCTTTCGGCTATGCCGAAACGTTTCGGCATTCCCCGAAACGTTTCAGGATACCTGAAAGAAGCCGAAACACTTTTGTTTCGGCATTCTTTCGGCATTCTGAATGCCGAAACGCACATCCCTACGCTGTAGCAATAATTCTCAAGTGGCTATTCCTGTGATGACAAGGCAATCCCAGGCTGCATTCATATATCATTAGATATTTTGTTACTACAGAAGTATAGCAGTCATTCACAAATGGATGTTCCTGCCTGGATAATACAATCCAGTTGTGAATGATAGCTATAGGGCAATGATAACACAATATCAAACAGTGGATGGATGCAGCCTGTATGTGGAGTTGAAGTGACGGGAAGGAACGCCATGGTAAAGGAGAGAGGATTTCTTTCTCTGCTGCAACCTCCTCAGAGAGAAAACAAGAGCAATCCTTCCACCATTTTTATATGTGACTTTCCAGATATGCTCATTTCCCACCTTCAGTGTTTTACTTGTGAACTTGCCTTTGTGCGATGGTTGCCAAATCCAAGTTAGGAAATTTCTTGATATTTGGGGATAGATTCTGAGGAGGCCAGTGTTTGGGGAGTGGAAAGACCTTAACAGGCTACAAAGCCATAAAGTTCACCCTCCAAAGCAGCCATTTTCACCAGGGAAACTGATCTCTGCAGTCCAGTGATCAAGTGTAATTTCAGGAGATCTCCAGGCACTACCTAGAGTTTGGAAACCTTGTTTTGTGTGCAAGCAGGATAATTCTGGTGAAGGGGCCTCTCTCAGGTACAAAAGAAACAGCTGATGTTCTAAGACAACTACCTGCAACCTCCATGGCAGGGTTTTTGCTTCCTCCCTCCACCTTATGATGGACTCTACACTTCTTCACTGGGGAAAAGTTTCCTTTCATGGGTTTCTATTGAAGTAGATGTGCACTGCATCTGTAGAAATAAAAATAAAAGAAAGTTTCAGGTGGGTAGCTGTGATGGTCTGCTCTAGAACAGTAACATTCAAGTCCAGTAGCACTTTAAAGACCAACCAGTTAGAAGCTACCATGGGACTAGTACTCAAAGACTGAAGGGAATACCCCATGGTATACAATAAACACTAATCTCAACTCTGAAAAAACTTATTTCATAAAGTGCAAAAGTGCTATAGTGCTAAAGTGCTACAAATACAGTCAATGGGTATCATAAATATCATATATAAACAACAGTAATAAATAGAAGGTCAATAAATAACATGCATTATGACAACCAAGTAACAAAATATCAAAACAGATTCACAAAGAGACAACAACAACATTCAATTTATATACTGCCCTTCAGGACAACTTAACACCTACTCAGAGGGTTTATAAAGTATGCCATTATTATCCCCACAACAATAATCACCCCGTGAGGTGGGTGGGGCTGAGAGAGCTCCTAGAAGCTGTGACTGACTCAAAGTCACCCAGCTGGCTTCAAGTGGAGCAGTGGGGAATCGAACCCAGTTCTCCAGATTACAGTCCCGTGCTCTTAACCGCTACACCAGACTGGCTCTCCAGCTCTACTCTCAGCTGATCAGAACAACATAAATCATACAATGTAGCTGAGTTTTTTTTCCTACTGCAGGAAACAATGTTCTCAAATGGAAGTCTGCTTCTTGGATCTGAGGTAGGCAGTGAGTTATGAAGCCTTATTACAATAGTCCTGACTGTTAATATTCCTTGCTTGTCAAATGACTCCAGCTCCTGGAGAAGCTGCAAGAAACTCATAATCTCCATTCATGGGCCACTAACAGCATGCTGGAAAAACTCCATTTTATAGAATCTCTGAAATCTGTGCAAGTTCAGGGCTTTCCTCTTGTCCTCAAGAAGCCCGTTCTGCACTACTGCAGGGAAAGAGTGAGCCTGAGCAATGGCAGTTCTTACTGATCTGAGTTGAGGAACACTAAGAATGCCCGGTCTGTCAATCAGAATCTACCTTGTGAGCACATACGGATGGAAGAGATCTCACAGATATTAAGGTCAGGGGTTATAAAAGACTCTGAAGGTTTCCACCAGCACCTGCAGACTCTGTTCTATAAAGATGAAACTAGGATGATTAAATGTACCACTATCATGTTCATAGCGATTTTGCTTTATTTCTCTTCCCTGCAGTTTAATTGCCTCGATTCCTAATTTGTTTTCTTCATAAATTTCCTAATAGGGAGACAACATTATGAAGAAAGAGCTCTAAATGATTCTACTTTTTCCATTTCCTTTGGGCAGATCAGAGTCTGGTCAGCTGGCTGGGCTCAGTGACAGCCTCTGAATGTTAATAGAACAAAATTGTGGCAAAAGCAAATCACAAGTCTTGGAAGGATGCACAAGGGTGAAACAATAATAAACTATGCACAAATTAACACCGTTAATAATAACAAACAACAAAAGAGTGATAAACAGCGCACAGAATAATAGGGAAAAAATAAAGATCAGTTACATGAAAATAAAAAGACACAAGGCATGACTTTCTTCTCTCCATCTCATTACTTGCATATACTCAGCATTTTATATTCAACATTTAAAAATTTTAACTTTACAATTGATCCATTTCACCAATAGCCATTCTTAGTTTTTCTTAATTTTCTGCTACCTATTCAAAAATGAAATTCTTTCTGTTTTTTTCTAAAATTTAAGATTGGTCTGTTATACAAAAAAGAAGTTGATTTTGCCATAGATGCATATTTACACTATAATACTAATAAATAAAATCCTGATTTCTGATAATCCCCATTTCAGTGTTGTGCCTCTGTTCAAACCACAGACATGACTCTTTATTTTTGCACAATTTTCTTATGCCAACTTTTCTCATAAAGTGTGCTCATTTTTCAATGTTATGCATTAATAAATCAGGATCGATCCTACATTGCACAGAAATTATACGTCTAAAAGGCACATAGCACATATATAACTACTGCAACCATTACTGATGAAAGCTATACAGTGTGTACCTATTGCAAATGGATCTAGAGAACCAAAAGCGAATAGCAGATAATCAGTGCCATTGAAAAAAAAATTTAAAAATGCAAAACAAAACAAAATGAATGAACATGCATTCCTTCCCAACATTGAAGAAAATTTGTGGGAACACTATGGAGAAGATACAGCCAGCAGACTTACCTGGGGGCTGGATTGCTGCTGCGGGTGAGGAGAAGAATGGGGCATGGCAGCTACCATGTTGGTAGCTCACCCGGTATCCTCTGGGTGAGCTCAGGGGCCAATTAGTTTAAAATTCTCTGCTTGTGGGCCAATCGATTTACAATTCCCAGCCAGCCTATCAGGGGGGCCAGGAGGGAGGAGGCAGGGGGTGGGACCTGGCCTTGGACCTCAGGAAGGCAGTTCTCCCTCTGGTCTGGCAGCTAGGTATTTATCAGCTGCTGGCCCCGCTCCTCCGCACGTTGCTCTTGGCTGTGAAATCCACCCACCTCTCCTTGTGATTATGTTTGTTCTCTTTGTCACAACTTTGTCTGGCAGTTTGTATCGGATCCCTTTTGGGGGTAGGCAAGGCCTGCGTGCCCAGCCTCCTCATTAAGGGGATTCCCATATGGAATCTTGGGAGTGAGTTATGGAGGTGCATGCCCAGCTCGGGGGCTGCCGGGACATACTCACTCCGAGGTGGCAGAGGAAACATATAGGGGTGTACATCCATATGATCTCCCCCTTAATGTCACTTCTGGGGTCCCCCCTCAGTGGTGGTCTCGGGGGGGGGGTTGAGAGACATCATTTGGCAGTTGGGGCAGATGCTTTGGGATCCAACCCACATACATTGCCAGTGCTCCTACATGCTGTATTTCAATAAAGTTGTGTCCAATTTTCACTCCAGTTAATGTGTGGGTTTGAGTTTGTCGCCATGCCTCCTCCTCTTTTCATCATTAGCCATAGGCTGCAATTATATGACATGTTCATTCACTCATGAGGCAGGCCACAGGAAGTAAGTGATGTGAGGAAGAGTAGGGGTGTGGCCATGGCTCAGTAGGACAGCATTTGTTTTGCATGCACAAGGTCCCAGGTTCAGCCCCCTGCATTTCACATTAAAACAAGATCAAGTAATAGTAAGACCTCTACCCGAGATCCTGGAGAGCTGCTGCCAGTCTGATTACACAATATGGACCTTGATAGACCAAAAGTCTGATTCAGCGATTTCATGTGTTTTTGTGTGTATGTACTTGACATGACACATAATTAACTAACTGAGGAGGGACCATCGCTCAGTGGTAGAGAATCTGCTTGCTATGCATATCATCTTTAGCATCTCCAGTTTCTTTTGAAAAGGCCCAGACTGTAGGTGGTATGAGACCCTGGAAATCTGACAGCTGCTCTCCAGGGTCTCATACCGCCTACAGTCTGGGCCTTGATATGACAATGTAATAGTGACCTTGATATGACAATGGTCAGACTCTGTACAAGACAACTTCAATGAGTTCAAGATTTGGAAGTGAGAATGGTGTTTATGGCTGGGCAGGAGAATATTCCCTGGCCACCAGCAGTGGCCTCTTGTCCCTGTGCTTGGTTTGTGAAATGTACAAAGGTGGCTAATTTATCTGTTACTCCAATGGCCAATCAGAAGTGGCCCCACCCACTCTCTGCAAACACTTGGTGGCCACTAGGTCCCCCTGCTTATAATGTTCATAATACAGATGTCTAACAGCCCTCAATGAGATAAGCTTCCCTGTGTGAGACTCCACAGTTCAAAGACCCCAGACAATTAACCACAGCCGTCCTTTCATTGAAATGACTGGGTCAGGTTTCCTTTTTTAATGTGAATCTTTTACCAGCAACAAGTATCAGTTTCTGTAGTAACCGTGCACGTTCATAATTCTGTCATAATTTAATCATTGGCAAACGTCTGAACCAAAAGTAGTTCGCTTTCATTAAGGAAATAACATGTTCTTGTAAAGGAGCATCATTCTGGGTATGTTCATTTGCTTTTACATTTTTCTATAAGATCAAGATATCAGAGAAGCTGGTTGTTGCTTATTGGCAGCATCTATGTAGTTCCAATTACAGTTGTGAATCGTCAAGAAGATGAAAGAAGAGAGAAGCAAAATTTAAACTGGGGAATACATTTAAAATATGGATTGGCTGTCAGAGCAGAACCAATAAAATGAGAGAAATTAAATGTGCCTGGGAGACCTAGGTTCAAACCCATCCAGCTAGGAAGGTCATTGGATGACACTGGACCACTCATTGGGGTGGATCCTACCCCTATACTACACTCCATTTGGCAGATTGAATCATTCCTCTAGCCTAAGAAACCTTCCCCCAAATTAAATGTCTCTTCAAAAGCTATCTAGATTTTAAAGAAAAATCTAGAAGTAAATGAACATGCCAATACGATATTTCCTTAATAAATGAGAACTATTTCCAGATAACGTTTTCATTCAGAAACTTTGGAAGAGCCACTTAAGTTGGAGGAAGAATCCTTAGACCGGAAGAAGGCTTCAAACTTTGCTTAGCAGAATGATGGGAGAAGGGTAGGATCCAACTTGTTCTCTCAGCCTTACCTACCTCACAAGACTGCTGACTGCTGACTGCAAGTGTAACTTCTCTTTACATGGGTTCTATGGGGCTTAGAAAGCAACTTTCACAAAATTTTAAGAAACAACTTTTTTATTTTAAACTTTTTAACAATTAATAAAATTCAACTTTAACAAAAAATTAACTTTTAAGTACAACCATACAAAAAACCCTCCAAATCAACAATGTCCTTGAAAAGGCATCCAAGAAGTGATGATGTGTCCTCTCTCATCCATTTGAAGCAGATTTACCCCAGGCTTCAGGCTTCTGGTTGGGAATTATAGCCCTGCAAAAATAATACAACCCCAGTAACACCTCCTCCTCAGCAGCCTGCCTCTAGCTTCTGACTCCACCCCACTGGGCTAAACCAATTAACCTCACAGGGGTTACACAAGCAGACCTACTTATAGGAAGAATAGGATTGAGATGTATGAATATCCCAGATTAAGAAGTCATTGCCACCTTTCATAATGCTCTGATTATGTATAGCCATTTTCTCAAAAGGGCTTTTTCATACTACATTTTTATCCTATCTTTCTTCCAAACAACTTGGCATTGCAGGAGTCTTTGCCCTCCCTCCATTTTATTCTCATCATAATTATGTCAACTACATTAGACTGAGGGATGCCATTATCTTCATGGCTGAGGGGGAATCTCAACCCAGGCCTCCAAGGCTCTGATACAATATCCAGATTAGTACTTTCCTTCTTTATTTCAGACAGTTAATAAAATGTTACAGAACTTCAAAAATCAACTTGAAACTTCATCTGAACCAACAGAAAGTATGCAGTGGTACAGATTGTAACATAGATTCCACATTTAGCTTGGCTAAACTAGCATATCCAATGTACATTCTTTCCATTTCCATTTTTTTTATTTGCAGCATTTCTTTATATGGATGAGAAAATGGATGAGAAAATCTCTTATTCCAGGCCATGCCTGAATTTAGAATAACAAATACTGATCCCCATTTCATGTTAAGTATGCATTGATTGCTCCCTCTAGGATACACACCTTAACACGGTGAGGGGGTTTGAGTGCGTTAGTTAAGCTGAGAGCAACACTATCAGGAGCACAGGCTTGGTCAAGAGTCTAATCTTCTGGAACAGTCACTGAAGGCAGAATGGTCAAAGCTGAGACACCAGACTAAGATGTATCCACCCCCTTCAGGAATCAACGGTCACATCAGCAGAAGTGAACTGAATGTTCCAATGGTGATGGGAGCACAGGAATTTTTGGTTAGCTACTGGGCAGTAGCAGTAGTGGAAGGTGACACTGGCGGAGGATCTTTCACAGACAACGGCAATGTCACTTCAACTAACCCTGGTTAGAAGAAGGCAATGGTAAACCACTTCTGCTAATCTCTTACCTTGAAAACCCTTTGATGAGATAACCCAAAATGAAAAAAGATATAGTGCTAGAAGACAGGACCCCCAGGTCAGTTGGCACTCAATTGGCTACTGGGGAAGAGCCGAGGACAAGTATGAATAGCGTTATTCTTAATGATGGGACTGGAATAAAGCCCAAAGGATGTCCAGCTGTGGACATGAATAGATGCAAAAGGAATGTCCAAAGCTGTGTGACACACATAATAGGAACATGGAGCATGAGGAGTATGAAAACAGGTAAGTTAGAAATTGTAAGACAAGAAATGGAACGTTTAAACATTGCAGGCCTGGGTGTGAGTGAACTAATGTGGACTGATTCCGGACATCTTCAGTCAGAAAATCACACAGTGTTTTACTGTGGAAATGAACTCAAAAGAAAAGTGTAGCTCTAATAGTGAGGCGAGACATAGCACAGGCAGTTGAGAGCTACAACGCAAAGTCTGACTGAGTAATATCAATCAGACTTCAGGGAAAGCCTGTTAACATAACCATCATTCAAGTTTATGCTCGAACTACAGTTGCTGAGGAGGAAGAAATTGAAAACTTTTGTGCAAGTGTCCAAGAAGAAATTAATCGTACACCTAAACAAGATATGCTGATAATCATAGGCGACTGGAATGCAAAAGTAGTTGACAAAGCAAGATCAAACCTAGTTGGGAAATTTGGACTAGGATCACAAAATGAAGTAGCTCATAGAATATTATGAAGCCAACAACTTGCTAATACATGCTTCAGACAACCAAAAAGCCTATTGTATATGTGGAAATCACTGGGTGACCAATACAGGAAGCAAATAGATTACATAATTGGAAGCAGAAGATGGAGAAGCTCTATTCTCTCAGCTATAACAAGACCAGGAGCTGATTGCGATACAGATCATGAGTTGTTAATATCAAAAATTAGAATAAAGCTGAAGAGAAACACTAACAGAATCATAGTGCCAAAATAATATTCCTGAAGAATTTAAAGACCAGGTAAGAAACAGATTTGCAATACTAAGTTTAATTGATTGTGAGCCAGAAGAACTGTGAGCTGAAACCAGAGATCTTATCAAGGAAGAAAGTGCAAAAACTATTCCTGTAGCCAAAAGAAAGGAGAAGCCTAAATTGATGACTGAGGAAACAAAATTGCTAAAGATAGACAAGAAGTAAAAGCAAAAGGACAGAAATAGGGTCAAAACTCTAAATGCAGCTTTTCAGTGGCTTGCACACAGAGACAAAGAAATCTATTATAATAACCAGTGCAAAGAAATAGAAGAGAACAATAAAAAGGAAGAACAAGAGACTTGTTCCAAAAGATCCAAGAAATCAAAGGGAAATTCAAGCCACGTCTCGGGATGCTGAAAGATCAACATGGAAATACACTATCTGATCAGGACAAAAGAAAGGAAAGATGGAAACAATACACTGAAGAACTATACAAAAGAGATGGAAGGATGACAGATACTTTTGACAAAGAATCTTTTGATGAAGAATCAGAAATCCTAGAAAGTGAAGTAAAAGCTGCACTCAAAGCAATTGGGAGAAACAAAGCACCTGGAGTAGATGGGATACCAACAGAGCTATTTCAAGCTACAGAAATGGAATCCATCAGAATCTTAACAAGAATATGTCAACAAATATGGAAAACAAAACAATGGCCCACAGACTGGAAACGCTCAGTCTACATTTCAGTCCCCCCAAAAAGGGAATGCCAAGGAGTGCAGCAACTATTGGACAATTGTATTAATTTCCCATACAAGCAAAGTGATGCTCAAAATTCTACAGCAAAGACTCTTACCATATATGGAACAAGAAATGCCAGATGTTCAAGCTGGATTCAGAAAAGGAAGAGGCATAAGAGATCACATTGCAAATTCACGATAGTTAATGGAACATACCAGGGAATTTCAGAAGAAAATCAGCCTGTGTTTTATAGATTACAGCAAAGCTTTTGACTGTGTGGATCATGAAAAGCTATGGGGAGTCTTAAAAGAAATGGAGGTGCCAAAACATCTGATTGTTTTGATCCACAACCTATACTCTGGACAAGAGACTACTGTCAGGACAGAATATGAGGAAACAGAATGGTTTCCAATTGACAAGGGTGTCAGACAAGGATGCATATTATCTCCCTACCTGTTCAACCTCTATACAGAGTATATCATAAGGAAAGCTGGATTAAATCTAGAAGGTAGTGGAGTGAAAATTAGTGGGAGGAACATTAACAGTTTGAGATACGCAGATGATACCACATTACTAGCAGAAAATAGTGAAGACTTGAAATAACTACTGATGAAGGTTAAAGGAGAAAGCAACAAAGCAGGATTACATCTGAACATCAAGAAGACAAAAGTAATGACTACCGAGGAATTACACAATTTAAAAGGTGACAATGAGGAAATCGAAGTTGTTCAAGATTTTCTATTCCTTGGCTCAATCATCAACCAACAGGGAGACTGCAATGAAGAAATCAGAAGATTGAGATTTGGAAGAGCAGCTGTGAGGGAGCTAGATAAGATCAAAGATAAAGATGTCTGTTTAGGAATCAAGATCAAGGTAATCCAAACTATGGTATTCCCCATTGCCATGTATGGATGTGAAAGTTGGACAGTAAAGAAAGCTGACAGAAAGAAAATTGATTCATTTGAAATGTGGTGCTGGAGGAGAGTTTTGTAGATACCATAGACAGCCAAAAAGACAAATCAGTGGGTACTCGATCAAATCAAGCCTTAATTCTCCTTAGAAGCTAAAATGACAAGACAGGCTATCATACTTTGGTCACATCATGAGAAGACAAGATTCTTTGGAAAAGTCAATAATGCTAGGAAAAGTGGAAGGCAGCAGGAAAAGAGGAAGACTTAAAAGAAGATAGCTTGACTCAATAAAAGAAGCCACGTCCTCTAGTTTGCAGGATCTGAGCAAGTCTGTTAAAGATAGGACTTTTTGAAGATCTTTCATTCATAGCGGTGCCATAGGTCGGAGATGACTTGTCGACACATACACACATGCATTGATTGAGTGGGAGAAAAAATATCTGCCTAAACACAAGGGCCATTTTAACACATCTTACCGGCTCCAGTACGTTATGCAAAGCTCCCATAAGGACATTGTCTTCCTGGTGCCATTTCCTGGTTCTCATGCAAAATCGCGCCAGAAAGATGCTGTCCTTGTGGGAGCTTTGCGCGACATACCGGAGCTGGTAAGACATGTGAACATGGCCAAGAACATACTCTTTACTCTCTATTTGATCTGAACTTCCATTTTTTGGTTCTATAACATAATCCCAAATGCAGATCTTCAACTCAGCATATAAAATCATTTGAAAGGGTAAGAAAACGTACTTGTTTGTCTAAAACATTTCTATGCCACCTGTTCAGAGATCTGCTCATGCCAGCTTACAATAAAAAACAAGATACAATATTTAAAAGATAAAAACTCTAAAATTAACAACCAACAAAATCAACAAATGAAAGCACATAAACACCCCATAGGATAAAAGCACATAGAAAGGTAGAGCATAAAAGCACATCAAAACTGAACAACCTAAAGAAAGCATAGCACATTGAAAGTGAAACATTTAAAACATTATCGTGCAGCATAAAACTTTGGACAGCCTAAATGATCCTCATTAACAGTCCTCAAAGTTGGAAGCAGATTGTAAAAACAATTTAAAGGACCTAGTTAAAAACACGGGTAAAATGAAAATCAGTCCTTTTACAATGCTTATTCAATTAACCTGTAGTGAGTTATATAGATGCCTCAAATGATTAAAGTACAATTAATGGGAGTAACAAGACGCTTAAAGTCTATATAATTATATTTAATCCTATGTTATCCCCCCCGATCATTTACTCAACACCACAGCATGGGTTGTATCCAGACTAAAATTTTCCCACATGGAAGAGGTGGGGTAATTTCCACCAAGTCCTTCCGATAGCCTATAGACTCCTGATTTGCCTCTTGCATTGCTCGTGAGCGTTCCCCTGTCCCCAGGAGCAAAATTATTGAGAGATTCCTGGGCTATAGTGTGTGTGGGGGAGGCAGAAATATTCTGTCTCACTGAAAGAAGTAACTCATGTGAACATAAAATGTATTCTGGATTAGAGATGGGCATGAACCGCATTACGAACTTCAAAAACCCACGAAATTGGCAATCACGCGAATGGGATCTGGCGGTTCGTGATTGTCCACGGCAAACGAACCAGCGTTCGGGAGAGGCCTGGTTCAGTGCGTTTGCCTGCGATTCGAAAAGCCAGACAGTCAGGCACCATCAATCAATTCCCCTGGCAACGGAGCCGGGGGAATGCCTGAACTCTGCGCTCCTTCTGTCGCCCTGGAAATCCGAATGGAAGCCCAGCTTACCTTGACCGGCAGGTCTTCCTTCCAACCATGGAGCTGCAAAGCAGTTACAAGTTGGGAGAAGACACTCGGGGGAGGGAGGGGGGAGGGGGTGTTCTGTAGCCATGGGCACTCCAATCTCATCCCTGCAAACCCTGATAGGCAGCTCTGACAGTCAAACACAGACCTCCTGCATTTCTCAATGAGTCCTCAGCTTATAAATAGCAGTGGGCTCCCAGGCTGGGTTTCACTTTCAGCGAGCAGTGGAGTGTGACAGAGCTGCTGCTTGCTACTTGCTAGCCTTTGGGGAGAGAGAGAGAGAGTATAATTAAGCTTAGATTTTTGTGGGAGTTTCCTTGGGGCCTCAGATTGGAGAGGGTATAACTCCAAGATCCCTATTGCAATCTTGACCAAACTTGGATGCTGGCTGGAGAAGAGCCTGCTACACACTCCCTGTGAATATGGGCTCTCTAAGTGCAATGGGGGCCGTTCTGAGCACCATGAACCGTGAACCAGTTCGGCAACGGGTAATGTCCGTTGTGGTTCGCGACTTCGGGATCATCATCGGCACCGAACCACGAACCGCAGAGTCGTTAAATTTTTTTGGTTCGTTCCCATGTCTAGTCTATATCCAATGCAATAAGTTCAGAACAGAGGCAGGCTATGCATATCCAACTCCATGAGACCACACTATGCACAGCTGCTCCAATAAGAAGCAAGCTATACATTACATGAGAGATGAGCAGGAACATAGGTGCCTGACTCACTCTCATGCTGAAGAACTGTGCAGATTATCATAAAGTTGCTCCATTGCTTCATCAGCTGGAGAGTGCTGCGAAGGAGGAGAAGGGGCGTCCAACTTCTCTCCCATGCCATTCTTTCCAGTGGAAACAGCCACAGGAAGTCTTGTCTGGCTTGGATTTCAGTGGCAATTAGGGGCTTATTATGCTTCAAAAGAGATCCAGTGATGGGACCAGTCGAATTTAAACATTTTCCAATAATGGGAATACTTAAAGGACTGCACAAAGGGGAAACATAATTTACCATTACAGTCTTGCTTTGTGTGATTAAAGGAAACATCAAGTCCCCTTCCAAACTCCTACTTCTTTATCGGCACAATCTTGGGGTGGGGGTGGGGGGAACGAAAGTACATAGAGAGCTGACTTGGTTATGATGATGTATTCTGGATTTACACCAGCATAATCTCCTATGCTGCTGCAGCGGCCCAGCGCCTATCCACCACGGTCACCTACTGGTGCCCAGCTGCAGCATCTGGGTGCCAGTGTAACTGCTGCGTGAGTACACATGCTGGGGGGAGCACAAGTTAGTTGGCTTCCTAAGCAGTTTCAGTCCTGAGAAGGCCCCCTACAACAGTAGAAAGTTACGTTGCAAAAAGCAATGATGTAGCCCATAGGTGCCCATTGTACAGAGGAAAGTCATTCCCCCAGACTTATCTGGGCCCGTTACGGGGGGCAATTTGCTCATGCCCCTGTGGCGGCCAAGCCCCTGTACCTGTGCCGAATCAGTTCCCTGGGCACCCTACATAATCTCTAGTCAAGGTGCCCATGACCCCAGCTAAGTAGGGAGGCGGCTGGAGGCTCTGCCCAGGACCTCCCTGCCCTGGGGACTTAGAGCTCAAGGTAGTAGAGGGTTCTTGGGGTGGTGCGGCAAGAGTGTGCAGGGGAAACATTGCAAAATTTGGGCATGTCTCATACTCACATATGGAGAAGAACCTCATCCAGAGTGCTGACTAACAACTACCCTCTGAGTTCCCTTGTTTGGGGAGGGGCAAGGATAAGCTGATAAGGGCAGATAAGGAACTGGGGAGGTGGCTGCCCCTGCTTGCTCATTCCCACCAGCTTCTTCATTCCCCTCCCCCATGCCCTCCCAAATGCCATCCTCTGCAGTAGAGGCTCACCAAGGAGGTTCAGCCTCTGCTCGTGAGCTGGTGCAGCCCATGCCTGCCAGAGAGGCAGTTGCCCAGGAAGCCATGCTCAACACAGCTTTTTCAGGAGAAGAGGCTTCCAGCAACCCATGTTGGGAATCTGTTCAGATTCCCTTGGCTGGGCTCCCACTTCAGGCAGACGAGAGATCATGGCTGTGGTCCAGGGTGATGAGGTTCTTGCTCCCATACCTCCCACGTAGTGGTGGGAGAAGAATCCCATGACTGTCTCCCTCACAGGATCAGAACTCTAAGCTGCCAGGGGAACAGAATAGTCAGATGTAGACAAGGAGCACTTTTCTGCCAGAGTGGCACCCCTCGTCTGCTTGCTGGCAGCACCTGTGACGACAGAGCTGCTGCCACTGCCACTGGCTATGGGCTCCCTCTTAAGATGTGGCAGACCTGGCTGTTGCCTGTATGAAGCCAGGCCCCTCACAGCACGTGTCTGTTTTCCTTTCAGGCCTGTCACGACCTGTCTGGATGGCCAGGGTGCATGGCTGTTGCAGCCCCTGTTGATCCTTTCTGGCTGCCTTTTGAGCCCTGCCCACGGAGCCGTTCCTCGGGCAGCCCACAACTTGACCCATCTCCTGAGAAGGCTGCATGGGGAATGACCCTCGTGGCTCTGGCCACCACGCAAACAGGAGCAGCTCCCATTCCAGGTGAGGGAAGTTGGCAACACGTGTCGAGACACCCTATTCACTTTTGGAAGATAAAGGAAGACTGTGTTGAACAACAACTTCCTCCCTGTCTGTTTGCTTGTGTGTACATGACAGTAGTTCCCCATCCACTTCCTTGTGGGGTGGCCCTTTCACTCATCCCAGCGAATGGTCTCTGGCTCTGGGCTGGTACAGATGTGGTGGTTCTGATAAGGCTCCGCTTGCCTCTACACCTTTGTATGGCTCTGCTGCCAAAAAAGCAGGTATCTAGTGGAACTTTGGAGGCTCCAGATCTGCCCAGTTTCCCTTTCCCCATAACCCCTCAAATTCACTGCAGGCAGGGGGGTTGGACTGGGGAGTGTTGCCTGTGTGTGTCTGACAGGGGTGCCACGGAGCACTCTCACTCTCCAACACACAGCACTGCTGGCATCTGATAAACTAGGCAGAAGACTGCTGCAAGTGGAGAGCGAGGTTGATGCCGGGATGGGGGAGTTGTCTAGTGATGTCCTGGGATCTCTGGGACTCTTCTCCCACAAGACCAGACCACCTTCCCTCTGGCTGTTTGTGGAGGCAGGCATGGACTTTGGGAATCTTATGCAAGGGATGGCATGATGACCCCCGGAGCAGCTTCTCTGGTCCTTGGGGCCGTCATCCCAGCAACTGAGCACAGCTCTCGAGCTCCACTCTGTATTCCCCTCACATCTTCTTGATGCAGTGATGTATTCCAATAGAGTCACTGTGAGTCGATAGGCGTTTGTGGATCCCATCATATCCAATGGGCTTTCTAGCCTCTCCTGAGGTTTCCAATGGGAATTCTCATAATTTGTTTCAGAACCAGCCTCCTACTTGCCTGTATGGAGCTCCCTCTCCAGGACATGGGGGGCTGATCATGGGGGCTGGAGGTTGCGAGTGCAACCCTCGCCAGGTCCTGCTGCCTTTGTGGTCTTTTTTTTTTCAAGGATGAGGTACATGTTTCTCAGAGTGGCAGTGAGAGTGATCCTTCAGTTGCCAGCCTGGCCCTTGTCAGGAATGGGGGTTGGGGGATCAGATGGGCAGGCGGTCTATCTGTAACTTCAGTGTGATTCCCTCCTGTGGACAAATGGCATCTTGTGTGTGTGTAATTTTCTGTGGGCTGGATGGGAGGAGACTATCAAACCTTCGGTCGACCATGGCTAATCTCCTTCTCAATCCCCCCCTCCTGTTCCTAATCAGTAATCTAAGGGCAACTCCCAAGAGAGGACAAGTGATAAGGAGATCTTCCCCAGAAGGCTGCAGGAGGGAGGGGCCAATTCCAGAGTGGAAACTGATATATGAGAGAGTCAGTTGGTGGGAGTCAGTTGGGAGAGAGTCAGTTGGTTGGAGCTGGAGAGAAAGAGACCATTTTGAAGGGATATGCTTGTCCAGCTTACCCCCAAGTAATGAAGTAATGTGCCTGCCCTACATTCTACCTAGAAAGGGCATGAGTTTAGAGGAGGGAGAGAGATGAAGCATTTTTGTCAACGTTATTTTATTTCTTCCCTTCACTTCTGATATGCCTGTGTATAGTTGTGAGTTTTAAATAAATCTTTTGATTGTTGAAGGGGTGAGGTCCCTCTGTGACACATAGTTCCCCCAAACCACTTGGAAACACTAGGAGGGGGCCCAGAAATGCCTGAGGAGGAGGAGAAAAGTGATAAAATGGTATTTGCCAACTCTCCAGGAGAGCCCCAAAGATTCCAGGGAAGCACACAGACAGGTTCCTAGTGACACCAGAGGGAGGTTAGGAGGCTGTTCTGCCTAACCCGAACCCAAGACAGGGACATTGGTAGCAGTAGTGGAGTGAGATGGCCACTTGTGCCAGGATAGGCATGGAGGGTAGGCAGAGAGGGGTCCGTCAGTTAACGCAGGCCTGATCCACCACACCTTCCATGGAGCAGGGCCCTTCCAGAGGCAGGCATCTCTGGCCGTCGTCACACGGGCATAAATTTAGCACGAAAATGGCACAGTTTCCCGGCAAATCCCCACCTTATTCCAACACTGATGCGAGTTTCTCTCTTCTACTTTGATCTTGATATTCGCGATATTATCCGTCTCAGTGTGAATGTCCCTCATTGATGTTTATCGCCTCGCCACGCCATAGCCCCATCCCTCCATCATTCTTTTCCGCTTCTTAATCCGAGAAGCCATTTCACGCGTCTCGAGTGCACCGAATTTTTTTTTTAAAACAAAGGTCCCTATATCGCTATTGCGACATTACACAATAAAAGATTGCAAACTACTGAAGATAACAACTTAAACCAACTGAATTGCCCTAAGAGACCTTTTCCCTTTTACCCAAAACCATACTTCGAGAAAAAGGCTGTCTTTAGTCATGTTCAGGTTTGCGTTTTTAATTTTTTTTATAACACTATAATTAATAGCGATATAATGCATACTTTTATCTGCCCTTTTTGGCAGACAAAGGGCTATTTATGGAATTTTAAAATTGGAAAATAAAAGGGTCAACCAATGTTCTGGCCACTCCATGGGTGGGAAAACTGGGCAACCTATCAGGCTTGTTCAGGGTTGGGCTACTGTCATGTTTGTATAATGAAATTTTGTTATAGCAGAATTATACGGGGAAAAAAAGTTTAAAAAAGGGGGGGAGGAGTTGCTTCTGTGCCCATTTGAGCGAACGGCACAGAGCACTAAGGTGTGAACAGCTGAAAGTGCGAAGAGGCGCGAGGTGACAGAAGGAAACATTATGGTGCCGATAGCAACGAGGACGCTATTTGCTGGAAATTTAACGGAACAGATGCCTGTGTGATGACAGCCTCTGTTGGGGTGCAGCAAGCCCAATCACTGGAGACTTTCTGCCTTGTACACCTGGTCTCTGCAGAGCAGGCAGTAGCATTGGCAGCTGGTGACAGCAACCACGACCTGGCCCATGGACTGGCTATGCCTTTCCCTGTCACTCATGGCGCTGTCAACTACAGCCGCTCTGCAATGGTGGATTCTGCCAGTGTTGCTAGGACAACTAGGGAGTGTTCTCTCCTGGCCATGCCGCACCAGGCTCAGTTGTTGGCATAGCTCTCCTGCAAAAGTCCTTAGGGAGCATATGAGTGGTGCTGCAAGTATGCCGGCATATGAGTGGTGCTGCAGGTATGCTGGCGCATGGGTACCAGCAGTGTGGTGAGCCCCAGGATTGTTCTGCTCATCTTACATGTCTATAATTTAAATGTATATAATTTTTAAAAACCCCTCCCAGGGCCCACTGATGAAACCGAAACTCCTACTAATGGCAATTTCTAAACAAAATCAAGTTTAAGCTATAGTTGCTTATTAGTTTATTTTAATGTTTGTAAAATGTTCTTTTAAAGGTATCCACACATTCTACATATTCTGCTAAGTGATAGATCTTATAAACAACAACAAGAAGAAATGCTATTTCTCGTGGGGATTTTTTTAATGCATTAAAAAAAATCAATGGCTATTAATGGCTTCCGAGGAGCTCTTAATGAATGTAAGGCCAGAAATCAATTTCTCAAAAGTGCATTTAATAAACATTTAATAATTCTGAGTGTCTCTTTAGGGGCTTTTATCTTCAAATCACTTGGTGAACATTAAATACCTTTGCCTATCATATTTTTATAGTTCTACTGGGAAATATTATTTCATAGGAGGAAAAAAAGATAGGAATACAAGTGTATATCAATAAGCAATTTGCATGTGGTTGTATTTAAAGTCATATGGACTTGCCTTAAAGTTATGCCCAAATGGATTTCAAATGAAAAGTACAGCTTGATGCTTGGTAGAAAGTCAAACCATGGGCTTTCTCCCATGTTAAGCATACATTGAATGGTATCTTTAAGTATGTATTTAACTTTTCATTTGAAATGAATGGCATTTGTCTTTGACTGAATCATGTTATGAATTATATTATAGATTCATGCCCCAGTGCTGTGAACTCTTCATACACAAAACCCTCATCTGCAGGCTGCACCAAATCACAGGGCTGGGAATTAAGAGTCTATTTCAAGTGTTTAAAAGTTACAAATGTTATCCCTTATCAGGGCTTTAAACTCACTAATATTAAACCATTGACTAGAGAAACAGTTTCAAGCAGGTAACTGTGTTGGTCTGCCACAGAAGAGCAAGATTCAAGTCCAGTAGCCTCTTAAAGACCAATGAAATTTTCCAGGGTATAAGTTTTCAAGAGTCAAGTTCCCTTTGTTAGATACAAATAGGAATGGAGATCCTTAAGCCCTTATATATCCTAGTCAGAAGGTGAAAGAAATGTTGCAAAGAAGGGATTCAAGATGTAAAGATACAATGAAAAATTTAATCAGCTGAGGGGTAGAAATGCAGACAATTAGCATTTGTAGTGAGAGAGGAATCCTATGTCCCTATTCAGCTGTGTGTGGGGGGGGAGGTGTCAATTGTTCTGAATTTGTGGGGCTAAAATTTTCGTTATTTAAAATATAAACTACACACCACAAGACAATAAACAACAAACATAGAGAACAAGAAAAACACACACATTTCTAAACATAACACGTTAACAATACATATATTTATAAAATTAAGAGGAAAAGAAAAAAGAATTTTTTGTTCTGAATTTATGAATGAACTCAAATTCAGCTATCTCACATTGTAATCTTCCCTTGAAGTTTCTCTGTTTGAGAACTGCCACTCTTGGGTCAGCAGTGGAATGTTCTGGAAGATTAAAATGTTCTCCCACTGATTTTTAAGTGTTGTGATGTTTAATACCACATAGAACATGAAAACATAAAATATTATGTCAGGCATTAATTGTGCTAGCTTGTTAGTAGACAAGACTTCCTGCTGGGATTTTCAAAGCTTGGACTCTCATACATCACCATCCAATCTCACCGTATCAATAGCCCCATCAATCAACATGTTGTAGAAGCCCCATTCTGAGTATCTGGATTGAGCCACAATCCGACCGCCTCTCCCTATATATTCCCTGGAGGACACTCCGATCAGGAGAGAAACAGCTGTTGGTGGCCCAACCTAATTGGGAGGGTTCAGATAATTCTCTTCCTTCCCTACCAGGCCAGCAGAGGCCTACCTAGCCTCAACCAGATCCAGGGCCTTCTCAGTCCTGGCTCTGACCTGGTGGAACTTTCTGTCTATTGAGATCAGGGCCTGGACAGATTTGTTATCTTTTCGCTGGGCCTGTAAGACAGAGATGTTCCACCAGACATATGGTTGAGGCTGGGCCAGGACTCTGCTGGCCTGGTAGGGAAAGAAGAAAGTGATCTGAACTCTCCCAATTAGGTTGTCCACCATCTTGCTTCTACATCGGTTAATATTGCCATCTGTTGCCATCTGTTCTAATTAACCGTCTGTAATGCTGACTGAATTTTAAATGTTTTAAACTGGTTTTATGGAAGATATTGATTGTGGTTTTAAATGATGTGATCTGCCCTGTGCCCACTAATATGCCATGATGCTCAAACAAGGTTGCTTGTAAATTAGTGCTGGATCGATGGGGGAAGGACATTCCATGAACATCTTGTTCTGATTTAATCTGACCTCTTGGGCAGTTTTTGTACCACTTGGAGGGAAAGTTTGCAAGAAGGCATATGTTGGGAAGCGGGAAAGATGCAACCAATGCTCCCACATCTGCATCTAGTCACATATTTATGTAGTTATTTATTTCTACCCTGCTTTTTTCCCCAATAGGGATCCAAAGTGGTTTACATTGCATTCTATCCTCGCAACAACCCTGTGAGATATGTGAGGTTGAGAGAGTGTGATTGGCCCAAGGTCACCCAATGAGCTTTCATGACAGAGTAAGAATTCAAACTTGGGTCTCCCGAATTCTAGTCTGAAGGCATAACACTGTCTCTTAATTTACTATGGTTGCGATGCCATTCACATGTACAACGGAGTATGTCCTATTGAACTTAAGTAAAATGTATTTCTATTTAGACATGCTTAGTATTACATTGTAATTAGAGCAGAATAAGGATGGGGATAATGGATCCAAACATACATTATGGATGTAAATTCACTAATAAAAAACTAACTGGGAAAACATCGAATTTGTAAACACACTGAATCTAAATGGAATTATTTTCAACATCCAGAAGTGTTTAAAAGCCTGCAAGTCTGATGATTGAATCTAGTGCCTGCCTATCTGGTTTCATTTTCATAGGCAGCAGGATATGAGAGATGTCACAAGAAAGGGTGATTGAACAGATGTGTGCCTAACATGGTCACTGGGTGATCAGAACACTTAGCTCGTCTTCACACCATACAGAGTCAATCTTCAGGGTATAGATCCAGAGGAGTTAGCCGTGTTAGTCTGTAGTAGCGAAATCAAAAGGAGTCCAGTAGCACCTTTAAGACTAACCAATTTTATTGTAGCATAAGCTTTCGAGAATCACAATTCTCTTCGTCAGATGCATGGAGGGCCAACAGAAACTGTGTCGTTTCCTCTTTCCAACCACCATTCCATTGTCTCACTGGCTTTAGTATGTCTTTTTAATTCTATAAAAACCTGGGTCACATTTGCAAGAGCTAAAACATTCTCTGGGACTGTGCCTTACTGGGACAAAGGCTTTGTTTGTACACAGTGTGAGGCAGAGAAGATAGTTGATATGAGCAGAACTTTGATCTCAGGCTACACTTGCTTCCTCTACTTCATACATGCTGGCAAATAGGTAGGGCTGTAGAGGCAAGGAGGAAGAGACACAACAGCTCAGGTTCCTCTCAAGATGGTGGTAAGACAGTCTTCTTACCATGCAAACTATGGGTGAATAGAGGCAGATGTTTTAACTATTGACAATTAACTGATTTTGATAATAAGTAAGACTGGTGCTTGACCAAACTTTAAAAATGGTTAGTTGTTGCTCAGGAAGATTCCAAAGACTTCTTTCCTTACTCCACCCCCAACATTCTAGTCTGGAGAAGCAAGTTTGATTCTGCATTCCTCACTTGAAGCCAGTTATGCTAGCACACAAATTCTAGGACTTCAATGATGATTATTAGTTTGGTGGACTGCAGATGGAGCCAGGCTATTGTTCTATAAATTGCAGCATCATTTAAAATATTTCAACTCCTTTTCAGCTGTATCAAGAAGGAAGGCGAATTTCTCATCGAGACTCAGTATGGAGTTAAAGTATGCTGAAAATGGACCAAGAGTGGTTGCTAGTGGGGGTGTGCACACTGAAAATATTCGTATTTCCTTCTTCAGGTTTACCCGAAGCAGGAAAAACATTCGGAAATACTGAACATCCAAAGTGGCAAGCTGCTTCGGATTCGGGTATTTTAATCACTTTGGAATGCTCTGTAAAGATTTGGAGCATTCCAGAGTGATTCAGGGAGCTGAGTTTTCTCCCAGCAACCTCATCCACCCCCACTCCCAACCCCCCACTTAGCTCCCCTCTCTAGCAGCTGGCAAGTGGCAGGGGGTATTCCCCCCTGCCGCCTGCCAGCTGATATTTTAAAGGGCCCTGTCCTGCCACTTGCAAGCAGCAGGGCCCTTTAAAAACCTCACAACACCCAGCCCCCTCACTTACCTTTGCTCTGCTGAGGTGCAGGCTTATGCCTGCAACCACACTGCCTCCTTCACCCACCGGTGGGGAGCTGAGGAGTTCCTCGGCCCCAACATCGGTGGGGCATTAATGTGCCATGAGTCCTGTTTATTTTTTTGCAACAGATTAACCCTTCTGGGATGACTGGACCAGGTGTCAAATAAACTAAATTAAAACAAAGGTAAGTTATTTAATGAAGGCAAAAGAAACATAAAGAAAATTGTTTCTGTTAGCATATAACCTCACATTTTAGGACAAATGATGTGGAAAAAACACACAAAAAGAATTCCTACTAGGCATTTAGATAAAGGAAGGAAACGAAAGTCATGCAGAGTCAAGAAAGACTAAACAAAATTTTCCATGGTCATAGATCCAGAGGAGTTAGCCGTGTTAGTCTGTAGTAAAATAAAAAAAAAGAGTGCTACTGGACTCTTTTTGATTAAACAAAATTTTATTAACTTAAAAGGGGAAAGAACATTGACAGAAGAGCTCGTGATCAGAAGTATATCAAGAAGAAAATGCAATAAAATGATTAATATGAGAAAAATAGCAAAACTAATAGGAAAAGTAAAATTAATATTTGGATTCTCAAAAGGAAAAGAAAGATTAGCCAAGAATAGGTGAGAGCAAACAGAGCATGTATTTAAATTAATTGTTTCAATGGAAAAGTGGTTTAGCATGTGGACATAGGTAGCAGAGGTGTAGGACTGAAATGTGTGAGAAATAAGTATTTGGGTTATAAAACTAGTGGCCAGTTCTTGGGTCTTTTAATACCTACCTTTAACATACTTACATCTGATGCTATGGAAAACAAACATTTTTCCAGTGAAGGATTCAGTTAAACAATACCTTTCAACCCTTGTTTTGAATGTTTAAAACTGATTCACAAAAAGGCATGGAAACTGCTTCTCTGCCTGTATTATGACATTTTAAACATAGCTGTTGCTCCCGTAACAAAATCTGTAGTGACTCAAGCCTTGTGGAATTCAATTTTTCAAGACTTCACTGTCCTTCTCCATACCCAAATCACTGCAAAGGAAAGCATTCATGGAACCTGATTGTGATGCAATAGAGCCCTAATTTTTGAACAGTAGTTTTTTTTTTCCTGAGTAAGACTACACTGGGACCCAGCAAGGGTTTTCTGATGGCTTTGCCAGGTTAAAGAAAGGGCCCCTCTGGGTTCCAAGCTTTGGAACCAAAAAAAGACAACCACCTTGCTCCTCTGAAGAGTTTAGGCTCTGCAAAGGAGCAAGGAAAATCACTCCGTGTGTCTCCTTCCTCTTGCTTGCAAAACAAGCAGAGTTGTTAGATCATCCTAGGTTAGGTGAGTTATTCATAGCCTCAGGCACCAGCAAAGGACTTGTTATTTATAAGAATAACCTATGGCTAAAAATCAATGACACATTTTCTGATCCTAAATGCAGCTTTTTATTATTGAAAGGCAAAATGAAAGAACATAGTGGCTGCTTCCACACACGTTGGATAATCCACTTTCAATATTCTTCAGTGAACATTTGAAACTGATTTTCCATGTGTGGAACAAAAAATCCACTTCAAAAGGATTGCAAAAGTGCATTGAAAGTGCATTATTCAACGTGTGTGGAAATGGCCATTGTTACACATGGCAATGTATATGCTCCAAACTTAAACCACAACTCACAACATTGGGCAACATTGCAGCTGGGAGGTGAGGGTGGGGCAGAAGGCAGGCTCCTCATCCATCCAAAGGTGGCGTATGCTGGGAGGATTGGAGGAGGAGTGAAGGAAAGGCCTGGCTCCTCTGCAGCATCCCCTTGTGGTCTGTGCCACCATTCCAGTTTGGGTGGCAGAAGTGGACTGACAGTCTCCCTCCCTCCCTCCCTCCCTTGATGCCAACTGCAGTTGTGGTTACTTTTCACAACTTGGCAGCAGCTTCGTGGCATTGGGCCAGATCCACTGGATGTGTTTTGCTGACTGGGTGGCTCACCGTCCATCTTTGGGGTCCCCCTAAGGGTTCTGGGGGAAGCCAAAGGGTATGTGCCTTTACAGGCTTCACCCAAGGTCATGCCTGGATGGATGCTATGCCCTAGCCATCTCACAGCACCCAGAAGGGGTGCTGGGGAATGTATGCCATCAAGCAGCAAGGGGACATTTGATGTAGTGGATCTTTTGCCCTATACCGCACCAAGGCTCCAGTAGCTGTAAGCAATAAAGTTGTGGCCTGTTTTCATCTGAAGGCAGTTTGTTGTTTATACTTTGACTGGATATCACCCTCTCAATTAGCCTTTACTGATGCAAGGTGCTGTTATTTTAGGAAGTGATTTCAACACTGCCATGAATAGCTATGCAGAAAGGCTTGTAAGACTCTAACTCAACTTCTTAAAAAAGCAGTAAAAATATCTAACCTTAAAAATATTTGGAGATTACAGAATCCAAGAAAAATGATTATATATATTTTTCAACTCCACAGAACACATACTCTTGGATAGATTGATTTTTAATCTCTGGCCCATTAATTAAAATGGTAAACAGGGCAAATATTGAACTGGCCTCCAATGCAGATCATGATCCAATAAATCTTGAAATTGTCTTTGTGAAGAAATTAAATAAAACCTAGAGATTTCAGATCCATTTACTAAACAACCTTCAAATTAAACAAAATCTTCAAATAAGATTTAGCTGAATTTTTTTTCCAGCTAAACAATACTCCAGATTTATTTCCACCTTACTTAGGTCCCCTTATTCTCCTGGTGGGAGGGGAGACCTGGCACTTACCTTTTGTGATGTCTGTGTGTGCACACTTTGCACGTGCTCCCACGGTGGTATGATGATGTCACTTCCAGGAAGTCACATCATCACACAAGGCCTGGGAATTCTCCTGCACTTTGCAGCAGGCCAATTTGAGCCCCAAACGGGCCCACTGTGAAGCATGCATGTGCTCCCAAGGCGGCACGATGACAGCACTCTCGAGAGTGATGTCATTGCACCTCCCCGGGAGTGCAGCCAGGAAGCCTATTCCCTCACCTTTCTACTACACCAGCCAGGTGAGTGGTGGCGAGGGGTGGAGTGGGGGATATATATATCAAGAGATAGGAAGAAATTTTTTTGGTGAGAGAGTAGAAAAAGTCTATAAGCAAAACATAAGTTAAATGTTAATAAAATTCATAAGGCATTAATTGCTAGAAAATGTATAGGTGAATCTGATGTTGAGATAATAAGAACTTAATATATAATGTTACTTTAAAATGGGCAATAAAGCTGGGTGGTTATTAGCCATTAGCTTGAATAAAAAAAGGTTCAAGAATAGCAATATTAGCAACATTAAAACTAAAAATGTTGAGCTTGCTACTTCAACAGTACATATAACATCCAAATTCTCTTGCTTTAACAAATCATATGCTTCACAAATGCCTAGGTTAAGGTATCAAACTTGACAGATGCCAATAAGAAGTCTATGGACCTTCCTATCAAACTTCAAGAGGTTCTAGATGTGATTAATATATTGGGGGGGAAAGTCTTCAATGCAGGGAAAATATTTTTAAAATGATGCATCATTGGCATTTGACTCTCAATAAGCTTGCAAAGATGTACCAGTTTTGCCGTCATAAATACTGGTTTTGTAAACAATCTAATTCAGACTTTATTCATCTGTGATAGTCCTATCCATGAGCTGTGACTTATGGGCTAAAATAGCCAGTTGTATAAACAGGAATTCAGGAATTTTTTATACTATTATCACCCAAGTATTATCATCCACTATTACAAGGAGATTTCATAATATTATTTTACATTTTTCAATTGATAGATTGGTTTTTGCCAGGCATTGGAAGAAAGAATCATGTACAAACTTCAAAGACTGTCTAGATAAAATATTTTATTTATTATTTATTTTATCAAATTTATAACCCGCTCTCCCCGAAAGCGAGCTCAGAGTAGGTAACATCAATAAATAAAAACCACATTAAAATACATTGAAACATAAGAATCAGTTATAAGTTATAAATTAACATTTTCCGAGAGGAAAAAAACTTGGAAAAAATTGAACTCTTGTGAAAACTTTGTATAGCTTTGTCGAAACTTCAGATTGCCATCTATAGAAGCTTTTTTGCAGTAAACCCATTGAAATCAATGAGCTTAGAAGGGTGTCACTCTTCCATGTAAATCAGATAAAATCCAACACAAGGATGGTCCAGGATATTAGTAGGAACGACAGTATTTATTTCAGAAACTGACAGTGCAATACCAAGCAAAGTTACACCAATGGGTTTAAACTGGAGTAACTCTTCTTAGGATGCACTGTGAGCCTGCTGGCAGCCCTGCACTAAACTAATGCTAATTTATATATATATAAAGACAAGTGTCCTACTAACTCATCAATGCCCAGCTCAAACCCCTGAACCTAGAAACATGAAATTTGAGGATAACATTCCTTTCATGAAGTAAACACCCACTAAGAAGGGATTTTGCCCTCTAAGACGGTATAAAAAGGGGTAAAATGTGTTTTCCCAAAGGGATACAGCTTCCCTGTGTGGCTGACAGGCTGCTGCCTGCTTGTGGCTCTGCCCACTGCCAGCTCAGCCACTCTTCCCTGATTGGGCCAGCCCTTCAAGTTTATTTGCATATACGGCCTAATTGATCCTCACCCCCCCACATAAACACCTTCTAAACAGTATGCAGTTGCTATTGGGAGTCATTGAATATGTCCTAAGGTCAAATGCACCTGCCAGTCTTCCCCCAAAAGTTCACTAGGGTTGTCAGTCTCCCTGTGAGGCCTGGCTTTCCTGTGTGGCTCACAGGCTCCTGCCTGCTTGCACTCCCCTCTCTCTGATTGGTCAGCTATGGAACTCTGTGTTCTGAGGTAAAAATCAGGTAATGGAAACCACAAGCTGTTGAAGAAAGGTGGTAACTGGATTTAAAGTAGTTAAATACCATAGTGAAGCATGGGTATCAAGCTAGTGGGCTTATATATGTATTGCACTGTGACTTTCAGTGCTCCCTAGTAAAAACTGGACATAGCGATAGAGAAATTTATGCAGCAGAAATATGTTTGGATAGTGTTATACGTTCAATTGATATATCTGGAGAGCCAAAAAATAGCAATAGCAGAAGGCAAGATTTTTCATAGAGGCTATTACATCAGTATTCACACTGTGTTTATCTTTCACCTTGCAAATGATCCACATAAGTCTGAAAAGATAGAGATTGTTTTTATGGCCAAAAATACAGAATGAAAGCAATCTGGGCAACCATGAGCAGATTTCTCAACATCTGTTCTTTGGGTCTGTCAGTGAAATGGAAAATTTAGAAGCCTAGATCCTTCTGACTTTCCTCATTTTGCAGGAAGTGGCTTACTTCAGATTATATGACATTTGCACCAATGTATAATTAAAGGATTCATTTTTAGCAAAATTACACACTACAGAACTGGTAATAAAGATGCTACATAAGGTACTGAGCCCATGAGCATGTTTTTGGCTGAGATACAGAATGTTGGAAGATGGCCAGCTTATCTTGCTTTCTCTACATCAGTTTTGCAAAAAGAATGTTATAGATGTCTATGCATTGCATGTGTGATTTTATCTATTCCCAGACACAAGGGCATGGAAATAAATATTGCTCTGCACTCTCCTCTTCTCCAAACTCCCAGATAATGCCTGAGAGAGCGAGCGAGCGAGCGAGCGAGCGAGAGAGAGAGAGAGAGAGAGAGAGAGAGAGAGAGAGAGAGAGCACACTGGAGAATTAATATTATCTTTCTAATATTTGTTTCATTTATTTCTAATATTTGTTTCTTGCATACAAGAAAAACATACACACTGCTAAAGGAAGCAGAAACTTTTAACTACCCTGTAGCATATCTCCAAAAAAACCTCTTGCACACCAAACTCCTTCAGCAAGTTCAAAGTTCAAAATACTCTACCTCTGTGCGATTCCCTCTCCCTGTCTTTCTTTTGAAGTGCAAGACCTAGCACCAAATACTTTTCTGCCCCCTTCCAGTGTCTTCCCAGACCTCATCTCTTCCATTCCCAACACTACAAAGCGAATTCCAGCTATCAGGAGAATATAATACTAAATTGAATGGTAGAATAACATAATACTAAATTGAATGGATATGGCACTTTGTCTCTTAGTGCAACCATGATTGGAGGTGGCTCGATTTCTTCTGAAAACTGTGAGGCTTGCTTTTCCAGAAGGAGAAAGCTTCATGTTGCTCTTTGTTGCCGGATGTATTTTTACCATTTAACACACCAGAGATAGTCTTAAATGTAGCGTTGAGGACTCCGAGGCTCATTGTTCTCCTTGGGACTTCAGTGTTTATGCTGAGGCTGTTTTCTCACAGGAGCAACTCAGGATTCATGGCTCCCAAGGGCTGTCCCAAAACGTTGTGGTCCTTAGGCATACAGCAGGACACATACTTGATTTGTTTTTCTCTAGGATAAAGTGCACGTTTTGGTAACGGGGAAGTTTTCTACTCCATCCTTGCCATGGACTGACCATTACCTGATTAACATTTACAGACAGTTAGAACCTCGTGAAAGAGATGGGATGCTGGTTAGGATGGTCTGCTCCAACAGGTTGATGGATCCCGAAGGCTTCCTGATATCCGTTAGGGATTTACAGGTCAGCAAAACTAGCACTGCTGCTTGACCTGTGGAATGCGAGGATTCCTTGGGAGTCCTGGTCATGATTGCTTACAATGTACCCACTTCTCTCCTGTGGAGCCTGGAATGGTCCTTAGGTTACCAAGGGCTTTGGGTGATGAAGTGATGGGGCTGATGGCTGGAGAGCAAGTGGAGGAAAAGTGAACGTAATTGAACACAGGTGAGAGTGTATTACCATGCCTACTCTGTGATAATAATGGTGGTGAAGCAAGCTCACTTCCCAGCACTGAATTTGAACCATGCTGTCTGGTGGAGCTGTTCCAGATTTGGGGAGGGCTGTTATCCCATGTCCCTAACACATAGGCCCAGAAAACACGCAGGCATATGGTGTGATTGCTTTGCAATTCAAATTGTGAATAAAAATGTTACCTCCCTTGTAACTTAGATGCCACAGTTTATTTAATTAAAATTCAGGAAGATACTGAAGCACAGTCTGGTTCTAGTTGCATGGATAACTTGCAGTTGGTGAAGCTTGATGAAGCAGGCCAACTGCTTAGAAGTGTGTAACCTACCACATTTATGCTGACAGTACCAAGCTGGGGTGTTTTGGTTGAGTGGGTGGGTCCAGGAGGTAATAAATGCTGCTGTTTGGGAGGTGCTGTTCCAAGTGCTTTGGAAGAGACAGTTGTGAGACCCGTTCGGAAAAATGCATCCCTGGTCCTAGAGAATGGTGTCTTAGAGGAAACGGATTATCCGTGTCCATTTTGATCCAGATTCAGGGTACGGTTTGGGAACGGAAACAGCCTTGGACTAATGTCCTTTGCCAGGAGAGTGATGGAGGCATGTGGCCCTGTTGGTTCTCCTGGACCTGTCAACAGCTTTCAGTACCATTGACCATGGTATTCTTCTGAAGAAGCTGTTTGGACTGAGAGTGGGGGCACCGTGCTTTGGTGGTTCCAAACTGCTATTTGGCTGACTGATTCCAGAAGGTGGTGCTGGGGGGGGGGAGGACTCTGCTCAGTCCTATGGCATTTACGGTATGGGGTCCTTCAGGGAGCTATCTTGTCCTCCGTGCTATTTAACATCCACATGGAACTACTAGGGATTTAGAGGGAAGTGCTGCCAGCTCTATTTCTGCTTAACAGCTCAGACAGACAGGTCTGTGGATAGAAGTCCTGGAGAAGGTAATGGGTTGCATGCAGTCCAATAAATTGAAGCTCAGTCCAGTGAAGACTGCAGTACTGCTGTTCAATGACAAAGCTGTTTGAGGGATGAGGAGTCACCTGATACTGGAGTGGATTGCCCTCTCCCAAAGAAGCATTTAAGGATACTGCTACATTCTGGCATAGAGTTGGAGGGTTCTGTGTCCTCTGTAGCATGTAGCACCTTTCATTAGCATTGGCTGACAAGCCAACTATGGCCCCTCCTTGAAAAGTGTGATCTGGCCACAGAAATCCATGCTCTGATCACATCTAGGTTAGATTACCATAATGCACTCTGTGTTGGGCTGCCTTTGAAAACAGTTCAGAAACTTCATGTGGTCCAGAATGCACCAGCTAGGTTATTATAAGGAAATATTACAGAAATGCTCTAAGTCTCCAGTGCCCCTGGTCATGCTGCTTCTGGAAATTCTTGCCTTTCAGAGTAATTAGGAATGTGAGTTATTCCCATACTTCTTGCATTTCCCACTGTAGCAACGACAGAAATATATGCAGAAGAATCAGATGACAATTTCCACTGTTTTCATGAATGTCAGAGCGCTATACAGGTATTCTGTATGGCAAGAAAATGTCAAAGGGATTTAAATTGTCATTTGTCTGTGATCATCCAAGTTTTATAATAATATTTGATTTATCACACAAATGCAAAACTCCTCCATGCATGATTAACCATAGCTCTGTAATTAGATTTTATTGCTATGAAGAGATTATAGAGTACGTCCAGTAAGCTATACACTGGATGTTGCAATCCTATGTTTCTCCAGTCATCTGCCACACACCTTCTTGACATTGCCAGGTAGAAAGGTGAGAAAACAGTGGAGGGGAAAGATTGGAATGTTCAGGAACATTCTAACAAATCAGAGAAAAGAGTAGTTAGAGAATGATGGCAAAGAGTGCCACTCTTTAGAGGAACGTGAAAGGTGACTTTGGATAAGACAAAAACATTATGATAGCAAGATCCATATGTTAGGGACCCAGAAAAGCAGGTTTCTTGTTCTGGACAAGTAAAGACATTAAGAAGAAAGATGAAAGGAATGCAGGGGCTGAAAGAAGTGCTTAACTTTCTCATATTTATGTCCCACCATGCTACTGAAGAGCACAGAATGTTTTATGTGGATGGGTTATTGCATTTCTTTCCATACAGGTATGTTAGGCTGAGGGACTGTTACTGGGACATGGCCACCCACTGAGCTTCATTGCTCAAGGAGGGATATGAACCCAGGTCTGCCAGGACAAAGTCAAATGACATTCTAACCATTATGCTCATAGTCTCTCAAGCAGTCTGGTAAGAAGTATGTGTGACAGCTGAAGAGGGCAGAAAGTAGAGGAAATTTCTCCCATGACTAGTATGCTTTTGATGGAGGGTTGGGCTGACCTGTAAAGGAAGAGTGTGATGCTTAAAAAGGCAAGGGAACTACTTTCTCATACTAATTTCTACTCAAAATTCTTGCATGGGCATGTAAATGTAATAAAATAGGTAATTATATATATTACAGTTATAATTGCAGATGGTGTTGTAAAGAAGCCTTTATTTTGTGTCTTCCCCTAGCTTGTCAGACTCAGCTCCCACTCTCACCCCCGCCACAGCTATCCAATGATTCTTACATGAGTCCCCAAGTACTGCAGGTCCCCAAGTTTTGGCTTCATAAAAAAGCCAAAAACTGAGAAAGCATGAATAATCTATTCTTGAAGATATCTGGCATTGGTCAGATAACAGAGAGGATGCATTAGACAACCCCACACTCTTTATATTACACAGCTAATTCAGCACACACCTCTGTACATTGGCATATGTCTCTGCTAGATGTTTTTATCTTGTTTATGCCCAAGTGCCATCTCCATCTAGTCCCTGTGATGTTATTGATTTGCACTCCGCTTCTGAGGTTTGGTAGCAGAAAGTCTGTGGGTTGAGCGTGGATTGTCCCTCTTTGTCCATTGTAGAGGCTATATTTTGCAGTGGAATGTGTTCTGCTGGCACTAGGCACTTTTCTACTAATTAAAAGACACTAGTCTTGCATGAGCAGAAATACTTGCATTTTATTTCCTTCCTTGTTGTGGTTTGTTGTTTGTTTCCTTTCAGAAAGGGAAGAAGACTTCTGTTGGAGAGCACCCCCCTCACCCAACACAACCAAACAACCTTTGGGCATGGAGGTTGGTGCACGAAGAAACTATGTAGGCAGCATATTTTTGAAGATTGCCTTTGCATTTTATTGACTACTCCAATATTATCTACCTGTATATGTTGATATACAGCACTCACACCTTTCATGGACTAATGAACGGTGTTGTTCAAGTCTTCCCAAGATAATTCCATCAGTTTTGTACATCAGCATCAGATACCGGATGAAATAACAGTATTAATATTTATATTTATGTATTATAGTCAAATGATTGTGTTACTGTTTAATGATTGTATATATTGATTCTTTGACTGCACTTATAGCACTTTGCACTTTCTTATAAAATTAAAAATATATATTAAATGCTTGGGAGATCTTCCCACCCCGCACCCCTGTATCTATTGTTGCATTTTTGTTATTCCCTACTGAGAACTTCCAGGAGGAATGTAGTTGTCATTTTTGGTTTTGTGACTACCAAGCAACTAGGACTAGTGTTTCCATTCTGGAGAGTCACAAGTAAGACCAGAAACAGTTATTTTCATGATTTTGACATCTTGTGATTTTCATTATGCACACCAAATATATTTTGGGCTCATTTCTACATATGGTCTTTCAATTTAAAAAAAAGCTGACAACAGAAGGTGACTACCACTATGGACAATAAAAACAGAAGTAGATATCGAATCAATAATAGTTTAGTTGTTATTAATTTATTAATTATAGTCAGATTAATGATGGTAAACTCTGAGAACTAAAGTATTCTGTTCAGGTAGGAGTGACAGTGGAATAATAAGAGTTGTGTGCGATTGTGTGTTATGTGCCTTCTCGTCACTTCTAATTTATGATGACGCTATTAATTAATGACCTCCAAAACATCCTGTAATTAACAAACTTGCTCAGGGGTCTTGCAAACTGAAGTCTGTGGCTTCTGTTCTTGAGTTAAGACATCTCATTTTGCGTGTTCTTCTTTTCCTACTGCTGTCAACTTTTCCTAGCATTATTGTCTTTTTCCGTGTGTCTTGTCTTCTCATGATATGACCAAAGTATGAGCCTTAATTTAATATTTTTAGCTTCTAATTCAGGCTTGATTTAATCTAGAACCCACATATTTGTCTTTTTAGCCATCCATGGTATCTGTAAAACTTTCCTCTAGTTCCTTTGCTATATCTTTATAAGACCATTATCTTCAGTAGACTTAAGATGGGGTGTAACAGTGCTTAGGATTGCACTACTTAGAACTATGATGGCCGCCATTGTGTGTCATTTCTTCCTCTTCCTGCAGCCCATCTGTAGCATGGCATTTTCTTCAGGAGGGTCCCATGACCCTAAGCTGAAGGTTTTGGGGTGTCCATGGAGATTCTGGGAGAGGGGAAAACCTTCTGCAAAGTCCTCCCATTCTCAGGACTTTTGTTCCCAAGGAAATTAGTTAAACATCATGGTGTAAGGCTATTTTGCAAACTTGTAAAGGAAGTTAGGAAGATAACTGGTGGCTCAGTTAAGGCATTACATGCAACTGTAGTTTATTTTAACTATGGTTAGTTTTTGAAATCAGATTTGGCTCACAGACAGTGGCGTTAGCCTTGACAAATGCTGGTTTCATCACCTTTGCATTTTCTCTCACTTCCCCTTTAGAAACTCGGATGATATCCCAGCTTTTATTGCATCATACATTGCTGGAGATATGGGGGATTCAGGATTTCTAGATTTTTACAAACCATAGTTTTGGATGTTGGGAGGTTGGGGATTTTGGGGACAGAGGATTAACCAGTTTATTTAAATTGCTAATTTACATCATGAGGTATTAGCATATGTGAAATGACTGATTAATAAAACAATTTCAAAACATAGTTTCAGATGATGGTTTATTTGAACTAACCATAGTTACAGTGCAGTCGTATGCAGAAATGCTTCATTTCTGCATTGAAATCACTGCTCTTAGAATTGTACAGTCAGAGTAGTAACATGCATTTGGGTGACCACATTAAGCATAGTTTAATTACAGTGCAGCACTAAGCAGAGTTACCCGCTTCACTGCGATGAGCTTAGAAGGGCATAGCTCTAGGATTACAGTGTTATTTTAATATTGCTCTCCCACTTCGACCAACAGTCAACTTAATAACAAGACTTATTTTTCTTGTTCATTTGCAACTGAGATCACATGAGTATTTAATGATATCAGAAGCTCACCTTGAATGCTTTTGAGCGATGAGGGCTAGTAATGTCACCGAGTTAGCTCTGTCTGGCTCTGGAGTTTTAGAAAGGCATTAATTCATTTTGCGGTGAAGTGGCAGGTGGCGGCAATAAACAGAACTGCACGCATACAACCTTCAAGTGACATTTCACTGGTAAAGCTGAGTTCATTATGCTCAAAACTATCTTAAGGACATGATAATTAGAGAGCTTATTTTTCATTTATATTCCAAACAAAGTATTAATGATAAATAATATAGCAGATGGTGGTGCTGATAGATCTACTTAACCCTTCAGATTTGTGAAATATTCTGTTCAGCCACTCTGCATGCCAAAATTTTACAAAAAGAAATGTCTGAGAAAAAGAGAGCAACTGGGACTAATGGCCCAGACAAATCAACTTGAAACTAGGAACTACTGATTTCAGTGGAATTTATACGTGAGCACAACTGAATTCAAACCAGTTGGTTTGAGTTACTAATTCATTTTTTCATTTATTTGTTCAAAATGTACCTATGTCCAGTAATGCATAAGGAGTGGGTACTGAAAGGGAGGCAATATCAGTGGGACAAGTTTAAGTTACACTTGAGTGTACTATGTATAACCATTATATAAAATGTTCACCAAGGCCAGAGATAGGCAATTTATTAAACAAGCTTATATTGAAACTGATTAGTTGCCACCTTGCCAAACACTTGTGCTCAGATAGCTATTTAGTTGAAAACATTACAGTCTCATGCAAAAGAAGAAGAAGAAGAAGAGAAAAGAAAAGAAAAAAGAAAAAGTAAGTTGTTTGGGTAAAATATGTGAACTGAATTTAAATGTGTTTGGAAATGGAGTGTAAGACCTAGACAAAAACCCTGATATCTCAAAATAGCTACAGACTGAGTAGTTCAGCAAAAGCTATTTTCAGAGCACAGAGTTATCTAAGTAAGTGGTTCCTTTAAAAAATGTGTAAAATCTTAAAGTGCTTAATTCTGGCTTTCTTAAACATCTTCCTTTCAACCCCAACTCCAACCCACCACTCTGTTAGATGCTCCCAAATGGTAGCCTGTCAACAGGCTTACTTCTATAATCACCTGGTAGGTCTCAACTTACCATCTGGGAATTTTTAATTCAGAGAATGTGGCCATGCACGGCACCTGTGCAGTGGCTTTAGCCGTGGTGCCGAAGTTTACCTCCTTGGAAGGAGGAGGAGACAGACGGCCGTCCCAGGCATCTGGGTCCTTACTTTGGGGGGCAGAGCCAGAGCCAGTAAAGGTGTCTCCGCCCCTGAAGGCTCAATTGCTCCATGTGATCGGCCCACCCTCTTCTCCCTGTTTCAGTGCAGGATTAGCTGGTTGCTTTTTTAGGGCCAGGTAGGAATTATTTCCTGTTCTCCTAATTGGCAAGGAGGGGAATAGGTTTTTTGCCTCCCTTGTACTGAAGCAGGGGTCTGAGAGGTTTTAGGCGTAGTGCCTTGTAGGATGCCCATAGCAGGAGAAAGTTGGGGAATAGGGAGCAGGCTGGTGAGCACCCCTTTGGAAATTCCACATCGGTGGGGAAATGGGGTCTGTCATGAGGGATGGTATGCTTCATGGCTGCCACCACCTGTGCAGACTGCCACCAGGGAACCCCAGGTGCAAGTCCTTCCCTCATGCTGTACGGCTGAGGCTTTAGGAGCTTGATGGGGGGAACTCATTGTCTGGTCGGCCGGACTGAGGCCATTCCATGAATGGCTCATGCTTGGGACAATGGGGCTCGCCCAGACAGGTCAAGACGGAGGTCAGGGAGTGACCCCGTTGCTTGACCTATACCGCCAGTTAGCCTTTGCCACAGTTTAGTGTTGATGTTGTGTTTAATAAAGTGGCCATTAATTCCAAAGCCTTGTGTCTGTCTCATTCTTGCAACTGGGGGGGGGGGAATCTATATACAATGAAAAATTGAGATCTATATCAACTGTACAATACTTAAGATATATAGCTATCACAAGCCACTAATAGTCCATAGTTTAAAACAACAAGCTTAAGTAAGCTTTCTTCAAGAGTGAATAAAAGAATATAAAAGGATTCATTTTGCTCAAATGTTTGAACACTAGTGAACATATTTCTTTTTCAGCCAAAAGAGAAGTCTACATCGTTCATGTATCTGGAATCTTTACAAACATGTCTCCATTAGAATCTTTCCTTTGTAGAATAGGATTGAAGTGGTGGTGATGGTGTTTCCATTATTTCCCATGTTCCTTTATTAATCACAGATTATTATTTCAGCTCTTAAAACAGACTTCTAAGCCCATAGTAGGTTATAACTTGCTTTAGGAGTAAATCCGATTGAACTCAATGGGACTTAGTTCTATGTAAACATGCACAGCATTCTGCTGTATGATATGTAAGCACCAACCTATTAGTTAATTAGATGAAGAGGCAATGCAGGCACCTGCTTATAATGAGTGTCTTCTGAGAGATCATGACACACAAAGCTGAGTAACTTCAAATATCAAATACAAGCTCAATTGAAGGCCTTGTTGTAGCTCAAGTGACAGGCAACGTCAGATAAAGAATGCTCTGCCAAACTAAACAGTATTGAATTTATAACCCAGTCACTCATGTAGGAAACTCTTAAGTGGAACAATTATATTTCAAATGAAGACAATTTCCCCACTACTGTAGATGTGTTAGGGAAAACTGGGGTTTGGACCTAAATGGGTAATTTCAATTAAAAATGATGGAAATATGGGCTGTTTTTACACAGCTTACTAGCCACGGAATATTGCATCAAGTTCCCGGAATGACAGTGTCTTCCTAGCATGATTTCGGTAGTTCTCAAGCGAAATCGCGCTAGGAAGACACTGTCGTTCCGGGAGCTCGGCACGATGTTCCATGGCCGTTCAGCTGTGTGAAAATGGCCATGGTAAATGCTATGACAGCAAACTTTTAGTTACATACAAGCACAGACCTGCAAGGAACTTGTGGGACTGGAAGAGATTGGTGGTGACAAGAGGTACAGGGAGTTGTGCCAGGCCCGGAGGGTGATGGGGGCCTGCAGTGATGGGGGTGGGAGACAGGGAACTTGTGGAGGAGGAAAATCCCATTGCCTCTGCCTTTTCCTCTCCTCTTCCCTTTCCCTTATGTGACATTCTTACCCCATTCCCTTTCCCAGCCCTCTGTCTCTCTTCCTCTCTTAACTACCAACCCATTCTATGAGCAGAACTACACGAGAAAAGTTACTAGAGTTCTACACATTTCTGCTTACCTCAAGGTTTGATGGGAAGTGTAGGAAGTGTAGGCATCCTTGCAACTTTAAGTTTAACATTTACAGAGTGGCAGGGAGGGGAGTGCAAGTATCAAGCTCTTGCCGGGCACCCCCTTCCCCTCCACTGGGTATGTGTGGGGGCTTCGGGTGCCCTCTCCTGCCCCCCTTCCCCACACAGTAGACAGGGGGCCTGGAGCATTGCTGCATCTCCCCCCACTCACCTGGCCCCGCAGAGCGCCGCCGGGCTATGCAGCTCCAGGCCGCATAGGTCTGGGTCCCCTGGTGGGGGTGGGGGATCCCCAGCTACCACCCTTTATCCCCTGCAACCACTCACCTGGCCAATGGGGGGAAAGGTGGGTGAAGGGGCCTCCCAAGAGCTCTCCTGGGGTGGAGTGACAATGTCACTCCTGGGAACAGCGTCATCGTGCTGCCTTGGAGGTGCAGGAGCACTCCCAGCCCCTGTGTGATGACACTTCCTGGAAGTGATGCCATTGTGCCACCCTCAGGAATGTGCTTGCTTTGTGCTCATGTGAACAGACCAAGAAAGGTGAGTGCCATGCCCCGCCCCCAGAGGGTAAGTGGACCTCACAACCCTACCTACAGGGGAATTGGCAATTAGGCCTATTGGCTTTGTATGCAGAGGGAGGTCAATTTTGGCCTCAAACAAAGGCAATTCACAACGAATCGGCTTGTCCAAAGTGCATGAGCACTCTCACGGCCAGAGTGATGATGCCACTTCCAGAAATGACATCCTCACACTGAAAGTGGGATTGTGCAAAGGAGAGAGCACTGGTAAGTAGCATTCCCCTTCTGCCAGTTGCCAGGGAGACAACCCTATGGCTGTCTCTCCCGCCCCCCACCCCAAGTTCATCTATCCCCACCATCCTTGTCACAGTGGCAGCATGCCTGGCTTCCCCTGGATTTCTTCATTTTTGAGGCCTTTCCTTTGCTGGCAACAATGACATCAGAGGAGGTAAGTGGGACACATGCAGGCAACACACTGTTTTTTGAACAATGAAAGAGAACTGAACTCTCCCCCCACTCCATACTTTAAATATACTTGAAAACAAACTTCTATTGCAGACTGGATAAACATTCTAAAATTAGCCACATTTCATGCCCGGTTGCTGCTCTTAGAAGACTTAACAACAGACTGACCTTTGTAGATATCCTCCTGCTTGTAGCTTCAAGAGTGTTGAGGGATATATCCGTAGAACTACACAGACTTGTGAAAGAGCAAACATGGCTTCTGTAACGCACTTAATCAACTCAGAGTTCTATGCAAAAACATATCATTGATCACTAAGAGCCACACTGTACGTCAATTTGATAGAGCTGAGATTTAAAGATGGAATATCAAACATTATTGTTCTCATGGGAAAGAATGTCATTCTCTTTATAGCAAAGAACTTGCAGCTGATAAAGAGAATATTTGTATTCAACAGTCTTACTTCATGCTAATCCTGTCCCATATTTAGTAAAATTCATTATTTTTTTATTGGAATATTATGATAATTTAACCAACACAGAAGTGCTCTAACTCCATGTATTGGAAAAGGGCAAATCCAGTATATAAGGTCGTAGAAACTGTACTGAGAATCAAGAGATATATAGTGAGTCACCCATTGTATACCCTGTGTCTGAATGGCTTCAACTAGTAACTAAACCCTTTGCTGGTGTCTCCCAAAGATATGCTGGTGTATCTGGTGATACACATACCAGCACCAAGTTATGCCAGTGTTGTGCTAATGTTTGGCTGGTGTAACTCTGATGACAGCAGAAAACTGAGTGGTATCTGAGGTGTGTATGTGAATGGAATGGAGATCAGTTGGCTTCCTAAGCCTCTCCAGAATGGTAGGTGCTGGTCTAACAGTGTGCCACTAAGCACCCTGGTGCATCTCTACAACATTCCATAGTGGCCAAAGTAACACAGATAACAAGTACCCTCCACTTGCCCAAGACCTGCTGCAGTTTAGAACGCTGGCTAAGTGTCCAGCCAATCACAGCTTGGCAAAGCACTAACCCCAGGAAGGATAATCATAGCTGATAGATGATAGAGCACAAAGATGATAGAGCACAAAGCTACATCTCTCTGGTCTCATGGCAATCACATACTTCGGGTGGTGGGGCTTTGTTGATTGGAACCCTACAGAAATGGCACTTTGAATGAAAAAGGAGCATGGTACACCAACAGTTGCAATACATATTAAATACTGTTCTGCTCAGAACACATACAGGAACTCCAGCTCAGGTCTCAAACACCTAATAGCAGCCTCCACTCTTACAGCTGGGGATGTAAGGACAATGCATCCTGCACAGGTAAGAAAGAGAAGGGACCTTGCCCTAGCCACAACAGTTACAACTGTTCATCCACCCCCATCTTTAACTATGTTAAGTATTGCCCCTCTAGCCCTCCCTATCTTCAACAGATGCTAGCAGCAAGTATGTCCTGGGCAGGGGGAGAAGCTGATTTTCTGGCAGTACAGCATCATGCTGCCAGTACAGTGTCATAACAGGGTAACTCCCTCCCTGCAAGTGAGGGCCCCAAGGAACACACCTACAGTTCAGGAAGACTCCACTCTGATCTCTGCTAATGCTGACCAAGCACATGCAATGCCTGCAATATTAGAGTCCATGAACCAGCCTGAGCATACAATGCAAATACTATGGGCAAATCCACATGCCCTCAGAGCGTCCCAGCATTGCGCTAAATGTTCACTAAACACCTGGAAGTATAGTATCTGCTCTGAGCCTGCGGATACCTGGAAGTATAGTATCCGCCCTGAGCCTGTGAAAGCGGGGAGGGTGGAATATAAATATAATAAATTAAATTAAATTAAATTAAATTAAATAGTGTTTTTCTAGCGCAATTTCTGAAATCTTGCTAGAAAGATGCTATACTTCCAGGTGTTTAGCGAACATTTAGCGCAATGCTGGGATGCTCCGAGGGCATGTGGATTTGCTCTATAACTCCCTACAAAGGATGGGTGTAGGATCAACAGTTATACAATGTTCCACGTACAGATGCAGCCCAACATGTGAGATGCCCAAGGTAGAGGGCAGAGTAGACCCTGCAGAAGCACTATATGCAGACTTTTGCAGCTCATATACATGTAATAATGTCATACTTTCCTTCTTTGGACTGAGCATAGGATACAGTCTAGTAGAACCGGTGCCATGCCATCACCAGAAATACGCCAGCATTGGGGATCTTAGGTTTGAGGCCCTTGTCTATTACCCACCCTATACATAAATTAAACTATTGCATGCAGCTTCAGACAAGAGAACTATGAATAAATTCACATTCATAGTTACAAGAAGTTCTAAAGGCAACTTTCACATGGGGAGGGTGTTTACATACTAATGGAATCCTTAGGAAGCAATAGCTTTTGCCTTTGTACTTGGAAGAGTTGATCCAAGTCTTCTGGATGAGCCATATCATGTCTGTTGGGATGTATCTGTTGTCTGTTTGTTCAGAGTATTATTTTTTTTTCTGGGAAATGAATTAATGGTTGTTGGATTTTTTGCTGGAAAGTCAACCATTGAATTAAACTTCTGTTAAATGCAAGAGATATTATGGGAAATAGATTTCCTTTGGGTTTGCAAAGATACAGTTGAGGTGGGAACTAAGCATGGATACAGGAAGAGGTAGATGGCTGCTATAGGAAATATACAGTACCTAGAAGACACTCACTCTTTGATATTGGATTCTCATGGTGGCTCTCATATATTATGTGCTGAGGCATATACTTAAAGTGATTGAGACATTGTCTTAAAAATGAGAAATGCAGAATAAAACAAACGCATAGCTTCATTTGTCAGGGGTCCATAAATGAATGTGGTTTCCTGTTGAGTGTGCATTCAATGACAAACTTGAGCTTTCCTGCAGCTTCTGTGAAATCTTCTTTAACTATCACATTAACAGTGAAATCCTAAGTAGAGTTACTCCAGTTTACACCCATTGAAATTAATGGGCGTAGACTGGAGTAACTCTGCTTAAGATTTCACTATTTGCCACTGTTCTTGAATTTCTTAATCTTATTAAATGAACAGTGCATTCTGAGACAGTTTCATGAATTAAAAATTCTCTCTCGCTTGCTAATAAAAGATTTAATTTTTTTTTAAAAAACTAAAGAAACAAAATAATGGCCATGGCACACAAGCCCTCTTCCATATATCTGCATCCTGGATGCTTTGACTTCAAATTTCATTAATGGAACAGAGGACCTACATTGTAATTCAAAAAGTAATGTGAAAGTTCTCAGCTGTTATTAAAAGGGGAAGACTTTAATTAATGTAGATAGTGGCTATTATTAGCAACTTATTATTTATTTATAAACAGTGTAAATTTTAATAAGCAGCTGCCTAAATCCTAAAGCAGCAAGAATCCAATTAGGCTACAATACATGAAGTTTCATGCTGCATTTTTAAAAAATAAATAAAATTGGCACCTTCTATCCGCAAAGGACCTTTAAAAATCATTCCAGGGTGAGAAAAGGTGAATGCAATTTTAAATATAACTGTATGTAGAAGGGGGATGTGAACAATAATTATGGATGCCTTAATAAAGTGAGAATGTATAAAACACTGAGCAAAAATTAGCTTGTCTTCTGAGAATCCAGATACCATACTGTGATCTGTAAGGCTGCTAGTTATTATTGTGAAAGAGCAGAAACACACTCATGCATGTAACCAGACTGATCTGTTCCCAATTTTAGCAATACCAAAAAAAATGTGTTTCTTTAATATCTGTCTTTAAAGTTACAGTGGAGGAAGAGATGAGTTCAGACGATTATAGTACTTGGGAATTCTCATTACACAAAATGTATAGCATAGTCCATAAGCTTTGTATTAATGAATTTGGAATAAATGTTAGACAAGCGACACCAGTAACCACAATTCATATTCAAATAATTATTGATACCTAGTTCACACAATCAAGAGAGGTGGTGTGGTGACTCTGTGGAGAAGTTACCCCTTGGTCAAGTGTTGGGGGAGGTGTTGGGGTCCATCAATAGCCAGAGAGGAAATAAGAAACCTTGCATAAACCTTTTGGGTTTATTCAGGACCCTGGACAGCAGCCTGCTTGGGCCTTTTGGAGGAAAGAGAAGAAAAGACACCTGCTATGGACAGTTAAACTTTTCCTTGCTTTTCTGAAGTAGCAGTGCTGAATAGTTTTTAGGACATGTGCTGAGACTTTGGGGGAGAAATGGAATAAGTTTCTTTGACAAGTAAAAGCAGAGAAGTTTATTTGGATGCAAGAAATAGAAAGAAAAAGCAGAGGACCTGCAAACACTTGAGGGGGGGGCCTCTCAGTTCCCGCTCTCTCACCATGCTGTCCCCCTCTTCCTACTTCCTTCTCTCCTTCCCACTCACCTTTGTCTGCCTCCCTGTCTACACCTTTCTCCCTCCTTTCAGCAATGTCTCACCTATGGCCCAGTTGCGTGGTGTCAGCTGAACAAGGCCCAGTTGTGTGGTGGGGAACCTGCCACGACTTGCAGGAAATACTTTACTTTTCTCTGTATCCTATTCCCCCACACTATTTCTTCTTTCCATCCTCTTGGCAGCTTCCATACACTCACCTTTCCTTATGTCCTTCTCCAATCCCAATAAGTATTTTACTTTTTATCTATTCCCTCCATTTTCTCTTATATTTATTAACATTTAATTATATACCACCTTTCTCTACAGTGGGAATCCAAAACAGCTTGATCGTCTTCGTCCTTCTGTGCAGCCCCACATTGGGACTGCGCAGGCGCAGGCCAGCTGCGGAAAAGATTTTTCTAGCTTTTAGAAATGTGAAGGGGACGTTCGGATCCACCGCGCATGCACGCCGGTGTTCCCGCCAATTTTGAATGCATATATATCCGAACGTCCCCGGCATTCCCTCAGTTCCTTTTTCGCCACCGTCGAAAAGGTTCTTCTTCTCTAGCGTTATTTGTCTCTCAGTGTCTCTTCGGAGTTTCTCGGTCATTTTCCTGTGCTGTTCGGTATTTTCTTGAGTCCATCTGTCGGGGAATACCGTTCGAAATGTCTCAGACAGCCTTATTTAAAAAGTGTCTGAAATGCGGCACGAAAATGACACACTCGGATGGCCATGAGCTCTGTCTCATCTGCCTGGGCGAGGGACACGTCGTGGAGCGTTGTGCGGTATGCATGTCGTTCACCCCGAAAGCGAGGAGCGATCGGAAGGCCAGGCTCCGTGCCTTCCTGTGGGATGCCAATCTTCTCCCCCCCAAGCCATCGGGTTCATCGGGAGATAGGCCCCGCTCCGCCGCTCCTTCACCGGCGCCGTCTTGTAAGTCGCCAGAGCCGCTCCCATCGGAACCGACGGGGCAACCCGTTCCGGAGGCCCGACCTGACTCCGGTTCCGTGGATCGTCCCTCGAGCCGTAAGGCTAAGAAGCGCTCCTCGTCGAAGCCGTCATCGAAGCCCTCATCCAAAACTTCGGCCACAGAGGCTTCTTCGGAGCTCCCGCCTAAAAAGGCCAAGGCCAAGTCAAAAGCTAAAGGCCGTGCACCGTCCCCGGCTCCGACCGTGCAACCCGGTACTCCGCCCGGTCCGGTCCTGATTGCTGACGATGTGGTGAGTCTCCACACCCCGTCACCGCCTTGCACGCCTCCTCCATCGGTTTCGGGGGACTTCATGCCGTTCCCCGCCTTTCCCGGAACCGTTTCAGTCGTTCGAGCGTTCCCTGCCGTCCGCCCCGGCGCCTTCGGAGGCCTCCCTTCCGCTGCAGCCTACCTCGTCGGTTCCGGCGCCGTTTCGCTGGCCTGCCCCGGTGCCTGCTCCTCTCCCTCCTTGGCAGCCTGTCCCAGGGATAGGGAACATGACCTCTTGGCAGGATTTCGTGGCCTGGTTCCAGCAGTCCGTGCCCTTCCTGCAACACCCTTCGGCTCCACAGCCTTCCGTTCCAGCTCAGCCGATCGTGCACCCTGCACCTGCTCCTCCTGCAACTGGAGTGCTACTCCATCCCTCGGTTCCTGCGCCTTGTCCATCGGCCCCGGTCGATCGCCGGACTTCGGTTCCGACGCAAACCCCGGCAGAGTTTTCCGATTCCGAGGATGAAGAGGGCCTGGCTTCCCCGTCGGAATATTCTTCAGATGTGGCTTCTGACCCTTCCCCAGATGACACCGTGGGTGAGCTCCGTTCATCGTCCCCAAATGACGACTACAGAATGTTCGCCGAACAGATGGTGAGGATGGCCGCTGCACTGGAGATAGACGTTGCCTCCACAACCTCCAAGCCCAAGAGCAAGCTGCTGGAGGCGTTGTATTCCGGGTCCCCCGCATCGGTGGCGTTCCCTCCGGTGGAGGACTTTGTCGACAATGCTCTTGCGCTCTGGCAGACGCCGGCGTCCCTGCCGCCGACGGCAAAGAAGGTCAAGAGGTACTACCGCCTGAAGCAGGACGACTGCCCGTACCTCTTCTCTCACCCTAAGCCCTCTTCCATCGTGGCGGAGGAAGGTCAGGCTCGGTTCCGATACGGTTCCTCTTCGGCTCCGGCAGACCGGGAAGGCAGGAAGCTGGATGGCATGGGCAGGAAGCTCTATTCGTCCGCGTCCTTGGGATTCCGTATAGCAAATTTAGCAATAATGGGATCCTATAATTTGTTCTTGTGGAAGAGGCTGTCCTCTTACCTCTCCAACCTCCCGGAGGATCGCCGCCACCTGGTTAAGGCCCTTCAAGCCGAGGCCATGAAGCTGTCGAAGCAGCAGATGACAGCTGGCAAGGACGCCGCCGACTCTGCGGCGCGAGCGATGGCGACTTCGGTGGTCCTGAGTCGACACGCCTGGCTCCGGTCCACGGCTCTGCCGCCCGAGAAGAAGGCGAAGGTGGAGGATTTCCCGTTCGAAGGTCCCCAGCTCTTCTCTGAGAAGACGGATGAATCCCTCTCCCTGATGAAGAAAAACCAGCAAACAGCCAAGTCCCTGGGAGTCGCCCCTTCTGCTCAGCCATCGGGTCCGAGGTATCGTTACGGTCGGTTCCGATCCTATCAGACCCCCTATCAGCCTTATCAGCAGTGTCAGGGGCGTTTCTTCTCGGGCCAGTCCTACGGCCACCGATCCTACTCGGCCCAACAGCGTCACTCTTCCAGGCGCTCCGGCCGATCCAAGGGCAGGCAGCAACCCTCCTCACCTAAGCCATCGACCTCCGTGCAGAAGCCTTCCGTCTTCTGACTGAGCCTGGACGCTCCCCTGTTGGCCTCTGAGGACACTCCCTCTACTGCCCGGTTCCTGGACAGGCTTCGGCCTTTTTTGCCCTGTTGGCAACTTGTTACCTCTGACACTTGGGTCCTGTCTAGTGTGGCCCATGGTTACAAATTGTTATTTGCTGATGCACCTCCCCTTTCTCTCCCCCCCCCCGTTGTTCTCCATGTTGTGATGTTGTGTTACACAATAATGTTATGGAGTTGGTGAACAAAGGTGCTGTCCGGGTGGTCAATGTCGCTACTTCCCCTTGGGGTTTTACTCGAGGTACTTCCTTGTGGATAAGAAGGATGGAGGTTCCCGGCCCATTTTGGACCTTAGGGGCCTCAACAGCTATTTAAAGGTTGAGGAAATTTCGGATGCTGACCCTGGCACGGGTCATAGAGCTCCTAGAGGTGGGCGTCTGGTTAGCTATTGTAGACTTGAAAGACGCCTACTTCCACATCTCCATTTTCGAAAGCCACAGAAAATACCTACGGTTTGTCTATGGGGGTTCTGTGTATGAGTATACGGTGTTGCCCTTTGGGCTGGCCTCTGCACCCAGGGTCTTCACGAAGTGCATGGCCACCGTGGTGGCATATCTACGGTCCAGGGGATGCTTTATCTACCCATACCTGGATGACTGGCTCCTGGTGGGACCCTCTGCTGACTCTCTCCAGGCCCATATTGCCCTCACTTTGTCTGTGCTGGCAAGGTTGGGCTTAGTGGTTAACGGGGATAAGTCTGTCCTGACTCCGGGCACGGCCATTAGGTTTATTGGGGTTCACTTCGATTCACTGCAGGGCAGAGCCTACCTGCCCCCGGATCGCTTGTCCAGGCTTTCCTCTTTGGCCCGTCACTTTCTGCACAACCACTATCAAACTGCCCTTTTGATCCAAACCTTGCTTGGCCTTATGGCCTCCTCCACAGGGGTGGTTTTCTTTGCATGCCTGCATATGAGGCCTCTGCAAAACTGGTTTGTCCGGAGGTATAACCCCCTCACTATGGGACAGCACCAGAGATTCTCCATCCCCAGGGTGGTGCAGCGCTCTCTGACCTGGTGGACTGTCCCTGAAAACCTGTCCAAGGGATGCCCTTTTGGCCCCTTTCTGGCAGAGGTCACTGTCTTTACTGACGCCTCCAACTTGGGATGGGGAGGGCGCTGTGGGCGGCTCTCAGCCCAAGATATCTGGTCCCCTACTGAGGCAGCCATGCACATCAACCTCTTAGAGCTTAGAGCGATCCATTACTCCCTTGCTTCTTTTGCAGATGTCATTCGGAACAGGAGGGTTCAGGTCCTGTCGGACAATACCACGGCCTGCTATTACCTCAACAAGCAGGGAGGAACGGTCTCGCTCAAGCTCTGCAGGGAAGCGACGACTCTTTGGAAATGGGCCATGGTCAACAACGTCCTTCCCAAGGCCGTGCACATTGCTGGGGAGCTCAACACCGCAGCAGACACGTTGAGCAGGGTGTTTCTGCCTCAGCACGAGTGGTCCCTCAACAGGGCTTACCTCAACCAGGTTTTCCGCAGATGGGGTACACCGGTGATCGACCTCTTTGCCACGGCCCACAACAAGCAGGCCCCGCTGTTCTGCTCCCGGGCCGGAATTGGCCGTCACTCCCTAGGGGATGCCTTCCAGATACCCTGGTCCCCAGGGCTCTTTTATGCCTTCCCGCCCTTCCCGCTCATGCACAAGGTCCTCTCCAGGGTCAGGGCCTTCAGCACCCACTGTATCCTAATTGCCCCACAGTGGCCTCGCCAGGATTGGTTCCCACTCTTGCTCTCCCTTTCACGGGGGCGCTGCCTGGCGCTGCCATCGGCCCCAGACCTGTTAGTCAGGGACGGGGTCAGGCACCACAACGTGGCAGTTCTGAGTCTGGCTGCCTGGCTCCTGTGCGCCCCGGAGTAGGCCTCTCCTCGGAGGTCCTTAAGGTCATTCTGAATGCTCGGAAGCCGTCTACCAGGCTGTCCTACCAGAGGAAGTGGTCACGGTTTTCCCGCTGGTTGGCCCCAAAAGGGGTCTCTCCCTTTGATTGCCCTTTGCCTATGATTCTCGACTACCTCCTGTATTTGTGCTCGCAGGGTCTAGCCTTCTCGAGCATTAAAGTCCACATGGCTGCAATCTCTGCTTTTCATGAGCAGATTGATGGAAAGACCGTTTTTACCCACTGGCTTTCCAAGCAGTTCCTGAAGGGCCTCTTCAAGACCTTCCCTTCTAGGGCCCCTCCCATCCCTCAGTGGAGCCTGTCCCTGGTTCTCTCCCAACTAATGCTCAGGCCCTTTGAGCCTTTGTCCACTTGTCCCCTGCCTCTGCTCACACAAAAGGTGGCCTTTCTGGTGGCGGTCACGTCCTCTAGGCGTGTTGGGGAGTTGTCTGCCCTGTGGTGTGACCCTCCCTTCCTGCAGTTTTTCCCTGGTACAGTCATGCTTCACACTAGCATGGAGTTTCTACCCAAGGTGGTCTCAAAGTTTCACCTGCAGCAAAAGGTGTTTCTCCCTTCCTTTTTTCCAACACCCTCATCCCCAGGGGAACGGGCACTGCACACGTTGGATGTAAAACGTGCTTTATTGTTTTATTTACATCGCACCAAATGTTTCAGGAAGTCTCCTGCCCTGTTTTTGTGTTACTCTGGGCCTCGTAAGGGCTCACCTGCTTCTGCCCAGTCCATCTCTCGCTGGATTGTGTCTACCATTAAACTCTCTTATCTGCAAGCTGGAGTCCAATGCCCTTTGTTGGTTACTGCTCATTCCACTAGAGCGCAAGCTGCTTCTGCTGCCTTCCTGCGAGGAGTGCCGCTCCGGGACGTCTGCCAAGCTGCGACCTGGTCCACTGCAGACACTTTCATCAAACATTATTCTGTGGACGTGAATGCACGGCGTGACTCAGCTGTTGGCACGGCTGTCCTGCATTCTTTGTTCAAGTAGACACTCACACCCGCCCCCATTGGTGAGATGCTAGTTATTCTCCCAATGTGGGGCTGCACAGAAGGACGAACACGATAAACACGGTTTCTCACCTGTAACTGTTGATCGTCGAGTCTCTTCTGTGCAGACACACATTCCCTCCCACCTACCCCGCTGTGAGTGCTTGGTTAACTGAGTTTTTCTCCGGCAGCTCAGGTGAACTGAGGGAATGCCGGGGACGTTCGGATATATATGCATTCAAAATTGGCGGGAACACCGGCGCGCATGCGCGGTGGATCCGAACGTCCTCTTCACATTTCTAAAAGCTAGAAAAATCTTTTCCGCGGCTGGCCTGCGCCTGCGCAGTCCCAATGTGTGTCTGCACAGAAGAGACTCGACGATCAACAGTTACAGGTGAGAAACCCTGTTTTTTTTCCATGCTTTCATATTATCCTTGAAACAACTCCAAGAGATAGGTTAGGAAGAATGTGTGACTGGATCAAAGTCAGTTAGTGAACTTCCACAGCAGAGTTGTAATTTGAACCTGGGTCTTCCAGATCTTAGTTTGAAACTCTAACCTCTATACTGCACTGACTGGGAGGGGGGGGGCTGCTGTTGAATAGTACCGAGCAATCAAGCATGGATGAGTAATGCTTGTCAAATGGGATCAAGTCACCTGGTGGTTGCTTCTGGGCCTGGCCCCAATGAGTCCTCCTTCAAAGGACAAAAGAGCCCTGGAAAGGGTCCTCCCCCTCCCCTTGACTTTTACTGACAGAAACCAAGTCTGGAATACTGGCTAAACTGTTAGCAGTCAGACTCCCTCTGGAAAAGGGCAGTTTATGGATATGAAATATCATAAACCCCTTTTCCTCATGTGCCATAAGCACAAAACACTGCCTGGCAGGGCAGAAGAGACGCCAAACCCAGGTGGAGTTGGAAAATTACCAGAAGGTATGTTAGATTTACTAGCTGACCCTCCACGCACCAGAGAAGCACTTAAGTGAAACAAAGAAGTCTTCCAGGAGTTCCTGCTTTATCTCATTGATGCCTTTCTGAACCTTCCCTCACCTACTGTCTCTCTTGCTTCAGTTTGCTTCTGCTGGGATTCTCTAGTTTGACATTGGTTCTGGTCAGATTCTCTGGTTTGAGGTTGATTCTCTTGGGCTTTGTTGGTTCTGTTTGCATTGGGAGATTTTTGGATGTTGGTGGCTGTTATGTATTAGGCCAAAGCTTCCTGTGTCCTAGAGAAGCCCTGGATTTCTCCCTCATAGGAAACAATGGAGAGTAGCAGGGGCAGCTTTTTCAGGGGCCTGTAGAATTGGACCCTTTGATCCAATTCACTTAAAACACCCCTCTAGCCCTTCTCCCCCAGAAAGATTTCTTCATAGGGAATAATAGAGCCAAATATATTTGGAATTCTGAATAAAACACAAATCCGAATACTATATCTGTATTTTTGGATCTGAATATTAGGAATACCAACTATATACGGTATTCCAGATACCCAAATCAAAATAACACCAATTTTTTTAGTGCACCCCCCTACCCTGCACCTATAAATGGATGCCAAACTAGTTCAATTTCACAAATTTTATTTTAAATGTAATAATTTTTTTAAATTTTATTTATGGACTAGTGGTTTGATTCAGTATAAGGCATCACCATGTGTACATATGTACCCATACAGGGCTCTTATCCTACTTGATATCAAATCCCTGAAGCATCACCACAGGCAGGATATTCTGGTGCAAATGTTTAGGGAAGATAGCAATTCTGAAATACATCCATGATTTAAAAAAAAATAGGACTAGAAACTTTTTTTATAAACTATGAGACATTGTGAAAACTTTGAAACACTATTGCCTAGCAAAGCCCTAGCTCAGTCTATAGGTCTCAGTCCTCCATGAAGCTATCCATCAAACCACTGCTGTGGAATGAAGATGCCTGCCAAAATAAATAGATTAGGGAAGGAAGAGAAAGAAATACAGGACCGGCATATTGAAAGAGAAGGGGAAGTGTTGTGCCTCAGCGGTAGAGCATCGGCATGGCATGCCAAAGTCCTGAGTTCAGTCCCTGTCATCTACAGCTAAAAGTGTTTGATAGTGTGTGATGTGAAAGATGTCAGCCCAAGACCCTGGAGAGTCACTGCCAGTCAGAGTAGACTACACTGACTTTGAAAGACCCATGCAGCATAAGTGAGCTTCGTGTATTCATGAGGAACTGTAGCTTTCCTTTGCAACATTCAGCGAGTAAGGTTACCATGTATTGTCGAAGGCTTTCACGGCCGGAGAACGATGGTTGTTGTGGGTTTTCCGGGCTGTATTGCCGTGGTCTTGGCATTGTAGTTCCTGACGTTTCGCCAGCAGCTGTGGCTGGCATCTTCAGAGGTGTAGCACCAAAAGACAGAGATCTCTCAGTGTCACAGTGTGGAAAAGATGTAGGTCATTTGTATCTACTCAGGAGGGGTGGGGTTGAGCTGAGTCATCCTGTGAGAGTTTCCCAGGGTGTGGAATGCTAATGGCGGGAGGCTTCACTGTATCCTGAGGAGGTTCTTTTGCATATGGATTGGTACTTGATGTGCTAATCTTTTCTGCAGGGCTATTGTCGGGGATAGAATGTTTTGTTAGCCTGGTGTTTTTCAGAACTGGAAACCATGCTCTGTTCATTCTTAAGGTTTCTTCTTTCCTGTTGAAGTTTTGCTTATGCTTGTGAATTTCAATGGCTTCCCTGTGCAGTCTGACAAAGTAGTTGGAAATGTTGTCCAGTATTTTGGTGTCCTGGAATAAGATACTGTGCCCTGTTTGCGTTAGGCTATGTTCAGCCACTGCTGATTTTTCAGGTTGTCCAAGTCTGCAGTGTCTTTCATGTTCTTTTATTCTTGTCTGGATGCTATGCTTTGTGGTCCCGATGTAAACTTGTCCACAGCTGCAGGGTATACGGTATACTCCTGCAGAGGTGAGGGGGGTACAATGCCAAGACCACGGCAATACAGCCCGGAAAACCCACAACAACCAAGGTTACCATGGTCTTCAGGTTGAAATGGCACCTGGCTCTTTAGAAAGCCATGCCCCAGGGGAAGATGAATCTACCACTTCACTGCTCAAGCAGTCCTTTTGCTTAGCCCCCCAGGCAACTTAATAGTCAAATGAACAGTTCTTATCTATGATACCTAAATGGAACCTCCGTGGTCATAGATGTATATCTCTCAACACAACAGCTTCATGACCTATTTGTAATTTATTTATGTCATTTATAGTTTGCCTTTCTCACTGAGACTCAAGGTAGATTACATGGTAATAGATTAGCACAGTCAGTATCAAGAACATTTCAATAAACAATGCCATAGGGTAAATAAATGCAAATTTAAAAGCCACCCCCCCTGAAGCAAATGAGGGTTCATTGCAATAAACAAAAACCAAGGTGAACTTCTGGCTGGATCCAACAGAGCTGTTCTCTCTCTCTCTCTCTCTCTCTCTCTCTCTCTCTCTCTCTTCTTGTCTCTGTAAATACATGTTGAGCAACAAAACTTTAACAACCGTGCAAACTTCCCCCCTTCATATTAACATACTGCAGTCTTGGTGCTAGAAAGTGCCTTCAAGTTGTAGGCAATTTACAGCAACTCCATAGGGTTAGGAAAATAAGAGACAACTTCTGGGTATGGAGGGTGTTGGGAGGGGAGGTAATTGTGAATTTCCTGCATTGTGCAGGAAATTCTAGATGATCCTAGAGTGACTCTAGATGACCCTAGAGGTCCCATCCAACCCTATGATTCTATGAGGTGCTTTGTCATTGCCCACCTTTGTGGAGCAACGTTGGCCTTCCTTGGTGGTCCCCCATCCAATTATCAACCAGTGCCGACCCTCTGATGAAATCAGGCTGGCTTGGGCCATCCAGGTCAGGGCAATACAATCTTAATACCACTTAATTATTTTGTTTTGGTAGGTGCCATTCTTTAGCACAAATAAAATTAGTTCGCCAAAGCAAAGTGCTTACAATCATCATGGATCTTTCTCCTAACTACTAGGGGAAGAAAAAAAACATGTATTCATATATTTTATTAGCTATAAAACAT